>NC_091312.1:27210689-27243189 GCF_038502225.1 Cherax quadricarinatus
GGTATCTTAATTTCCCCTAATATAGGCTAACTTGCCCTACTAATTACCGTGCTGTTAGTTGCTTTTCCTAAGTATTTTACTTAACGACTGCACGAGGGTCATTAAGGCTACATTTCGCCTATATACCAGCAATCAGTAGAACCTGGAGTAAATAAAACTCCTTTCGTTGTATATATACCCTTGACAGAACAATTCACCTATCCTTCTGTAACAGTAAATCAACGTAAATTCAATGCATAAATAGTAAATAAGAAAAACATAGACAAAAAACTGATTATGTATTTTTTACACTTTTCAATATTTTTCTTTTATAGACACAAAGTGTATTTGTAAACGAACTTGGGGAGGAACCCCAAGAAAGAGATTATCATGGGGGAGAGCTAAGCCCGTAGGGATTATACAACTCCTCTTTTGGAAGGAAGGGGGGGGGGAATGTTGAAGGCATTCAGGTTTAATTCGAGGAACTGGAGCACAGATCCAGTTCCCTAGATCAAGAGCTCTTCACCAGCGTCAAAAGGAAGAGGGAAGAGAGAAATGGGTTAGCACACGCTGAGGAAAATGGGAAATATTCTCGTTTTCTATTCGTAAGGCAAACTTTAGTAGATTTGTGATACGCTTTGCGAAGATGAGCTACGCTGGCTGAAGGTGACCTACACGATGGGAAAATTAACTACAGTATGTGTGAAGGTGAGCTTCACTGTGTGAAGGTGATCTAGACTATGTGAACGTGACCTACAGAGTTCAAAGATGAACTACAGTCATTTGGGTTGGTCAAAGATTTCGCCAGTAGTGTGTTCATCAAGATTGGCGTGTCACTGCGGTGGCTTGGTGGATGCTGAATTTGAGACAAAGATCCTTTAACGTTGTATTTATAAATTCAGAACCGTTATCTGTCAGAGGAATTAGAGAACAAGTGTAACGAAGGTAAAAGGACACGTGTGCAACTAACGTGGCAGTACATTGTGGCAACGTTTCGCTCTCCTGGAGCTTGGACAAACCATTATTACATGCCAAAGAATTGTTCTCTGAATGCATTAACTACTGTCTTGGCCTAAGTACTGACTTGAGGCGTCTGTCCAGTTCCCTCCTGACGATAGCCAGGGGTCTATTGGTAATCCCTCTTATGTATGCTGGGAGACAGTTGGTCAGTCTTGGGCATGAACAATTTTCTATTTATAACACTCTAGTATTGAAAATTTGAAGCCGATCAGTTGAGGCATTCTCAAGTTATCATTGAAAACCTTGGAGGAAGAGAAAACAGTTTCGACAACCACTTAAGGATACCTCCTTCAGGGGATACTTAATACAAAGAGTGCCTAAAAAAGTGAATAAACACGAATGAATAAAAACAGAGTGAATAAGCAAAAGTGAATAAAAAGGGGTGCGTAAATAATAACAAATGAAAAGTGAATAAATAAAATTGAAGAAATGGAGCAAATATAAAATACTAAATAAGAATAAATCAGTAAGAGGGAATTATTAAAGCAAATAAAGTGAATAAAGACAACCGAATATTTTTTAAGGTACTCATAACAATTTCTGCCTCGCCCTTCTAATAGCATCAGGCTGGCCAACTAGCTGCCGGAATGGCTGACAGGCTGGCCAACTAGCTGCCGGAATGGCTGACAGGCTGGCCAACTAGCTGCCGGAATGGCTGACAGGCTGGCCAACTAGCTGCCGGAATGGCTGACAGGCTGGCCAACTAGCTGCCGGAATGGCTGACAGGCTGGCCAACAAGCTGCCGGAAAGGCTGACAGGCTGGCCAGCTAGCTGCCGGAATGGCTGACAGGCTGGCCAACTAGCTGCCGGAATGGCTGACAGGCTGGCCAGCTAGCTGCCGGAATGGCTGACAGGCTGGCCAACTAGCTGCCGGAATGGCTGACAGGCTGGCCAACTAGCTGCCGGAATGGCTGACAGGCTGGCCAACTAGCTGCCGGAATGGCTGACAGGCTGGCCAACAAGCTGCCGGAAAGGCTGACAGGCTGGCCAGCTAGCTGCCGGAATGGCTGACAGGCTGGCCAACTAGCTGCCGGAATGGCTGACAGGCTGGCCAGCTAGCTGCCGGAATGGCTGACAGGCTGGCCAACTAGCTGCCGGAATGGCTGACAGGCTGGCCAACTAGCTGCCGGAATGGCTGACAGGCTGGCCAACTAGCTGCCGGAATGGCTGACAGGCTGGCCAACTAGCTGCCGGAATGGCTGACAGGCTGGCCAGCTAGCTGCCGGAATGGCTGACAGGCTGGCCAACTAGCTGCCGGAATGGCTGACAGGCTGGCCAGCTAGCTGCCGGAATGGCTGACAGGCTGGCCAGCTAGCTGCCGGAATGGCTGACAAGCTGGCCAGCTAGCTGCCGGAATGGCTGACAGGCTGGCCAGCTAGCTGCCGGAATGGCTGACAGGCTGGCCAACTAGCTGCCGGAATGGCTGACAGGCTGGCCAGCTAGCTGCCGGAATGGCTGACTGGCTGGCTGACTGGCTGCCGGAATGGCTGACAGGCTGGCCAGCTAGCTGCCGGAATGGCTGACAGGCTGGCCAGCTAGCTGCCGGAATGGCTGACAGGCTGGCCAGCTAGCTGCCGGAATGGCTGACAGGCTGGCCAGCTAGCTGCCGGAATGGCTGACAGGCTGGCCAGCTAGCTGCCGGAATGGCTGACAGGCTGGCCAGCTAGCTGCCGGAATGGCTGACAGGCTGGCCAGCTAGCTGCCGGAATGGCTGACAGGCTGGCCAGCTAGCTGCCGGAATGGCTGACAGGCTGGCCAGCTAGCTGCCGGAATGGCTGACAGGCTGGCCAGCTAGCTGCCGGAATGGCTGACAGGCTGGCCAGCTAGCTGCCAGAATGGCTGACTGGCTGGCTGACTGGCTGGATGGCTGACTGGCTGGCTGACTGGCTGGATGGCTGACTGGCTGGCAAGTTTCTCTTTGAAAGTAAAAAAAATGGAAAAAAGGAGTGAAGAATAAGGAGAGGTAGAGGATGCGGAGATGTAGAAGACAGGGAGAAGTGGAAATGGAGCAGTGGATAGGAAGAAGAAATGTTAGAATAGAGGGCAGGGAGAATAAGGTGGAAAAGGGAATAGAGTACAAAATAGGACAGAGACAGAAGGAAAACAAATGGAAGGAGGGGGACGAAAAGGAGCAAAAAGAGGAAGGAAAGGGTAGGTAGACAGAGAAGAGATGGAGAAGTTAATAAAAAAGTAAGGGAAAGGGGAAGAGAGGAGAGAATGTTGACTTGAGATAACACAGCTGTAGAGGGATTAGAGAAAGAGACAGAAGGGGAGTAGGGAGCGTGAAATGAAAGTGGGGTCGTGGGAGGGTATGAAGGATAAAACTAGTTAGTATTAAGAATGTCTCGAGAGATACCTCCCTGTGTGTGTCTGTGTGTGGTAGTAGTAATAGCAGTAGTAGTAGTGGTAGTAGTAGCTGTCTGTGTTAGTGGTAAAACTGTGTTGTGTTCCGGAGGTTCAGTTGTTGTTCAAACCAAACATCAGAATGGGGAATAAATATGAACTAAGTGCCTTTGACCGTCTCATGATTGTTGGTGCCAGACAGACGGGCTGGTTTGAGTATCTCAGAAACTGCTGATCTCCTGGGATTTTCATGCACAACGGTCTCTCTTGAGTTTATCGAAAAATGGTGTGAAAAATACTAAACATCTAGTGAACGGCATTTCTGTGGCGAAAACACCTTGTTAATGAGAGAGGTCGGAGGAGACTGGCCAGACTGGTTCAAGCTGACTGGAAGGTGACAGTAAGTCAAATAACTACTTGTACTAACAGTAGTATGCAGAAAAGCATTTGTCAGTAGTATGTCTGCAGTGTTAGCATGTATACTCCCAGTTAACATGTATACTCCAAGCTGAAAGGATAGGCTTAGGATACGCTGGAAAACGACACGACCTATTCTACCTAATAACCACTGTGTAGAGCAATTGTGTATTTCTCCAAACACCCACAACACTTCGAACCCCAAACCCACAACATTTCTCTGAGTGCACAACAAGTCTGACCTTGAAGTGGATGGGCTACATCAGCAGAAGACCACACTAGATTCCACTCTTGTAAAGTTAAGAACAGAAAACTGAGGCTACAGTAGGCACAGACTCACAAAAACTCGACAGTTAGATAGGAAAACAGTAGCCAGGTCTGACGAATAGCAATTTCTGCTGCGACATGCGTATGATAGGGTCAGAATTTGGCGTAAACCTTTGTGATGGGGTGGAACGGGAGGCAGCATGAATGTGCAGCCATTAAATCTGCAGCAACTGCATGATGCTATCATGTTAACACGGGCCAAGATCTCTAAGGAATGTTTCCAGCACCTTGTTGAATTCATACAGTGAAGAATTCAGGCTGTTCCGGGGGCCATGGTGGACTCTACCCAGTACTAGTTAGGGTCCACCTGAGTGTATTTTTTGTGTGGCAGTGAGCACTGAGTGGCCTGCGCCGAGTGCTACGGGAATGTCGCAGCTCTCTGTGTGATTCAATAGGTTTTATTGAGACTACGTTTCTCTCAGGGTAGAACTCAACCCTGAGATAAATGTAGTATCCACAAAAGCCTGTTTTGAATATTGTCTTTACAATCGTATCTTTTGGAATTGCACCCGTACATCCTGGATGATTCAAGTCTGATATCAAGGGTATATACACAGATGATGTACCCTTGGATTGGAGAGGCCTACCTACCTGGAGGATGTTCCGGGGGTCAACGCCCCCGCAGCCCAGTTCTTGACTTAAGAATTAAGATATACTTTACTGCTAGCTAACATGTTACGTGGTAAGTAAAGAATACACATGCAATTTAATGAGACATTTATTAATGCAACGTTGCGTCCACCAAAGTCAATACATACAAAAGGCACAGTGAGTACATGTAGGGAAGGAAGGTGCGGAAGTGGCAGTAGTAGTAGTATTAACAGTAGCAATAGTATTAACAGTAGTAATAGTATTAACAGTAGCAATAGTAATAATAGTCCGGTGACGGGAAGAGCTGAGGTAGAGCTTCAGATTTTGGTTGGACAACTAAAGTTAAAATTGAGTCTATGATTCCATTACGAATGGTTTCCTTTAAAGAAATTTTAAATTTAATAAGTCTTTAGTTTAAAGTGTTGTATTTATTAGGGAACGGAGGAGGACAAAGTCTTCAGGAGATCCATTCATTATAGCGAAACCATCTTTCAAGGAAGGGACATAGAGGGGGGGGGGGAGGAGCCTTGATCTAAAGAACAGCACCTACCATTCCATTCCTCAAATCAGACTTAATTACTTTCCAATCTCCAGGCACTGTGTCCTCTACAGGTTTTGCTCTTCACTATTAATATGCTAGGTTGGTTCATTGTATTTTAAAACTAAAGTCCACACGAGGATCATCAAGTCTGAGAGTCACCCGTGTTCCTCCAGTTATGAACACTTCGATCACTGAAATACATCCCGTAGAATATTTACATTGGTATATATACAAAATAAATATAGGTTTGTTAAATGGGTTTTACACTAACAGACAACACTATGGTCATTAAAGCTGTATGTAAACTATTTACCACAGGTCAAGGTTATTTTAATCCCTAAAATAGGAATTTAAAAAACTTCATTATATATACCTTGAGATGTACACATCTATAGCTGTATATATTCTGTGATTAAATATATTTATATAACGGGACTAATGAGTGTAATATACCGAAAAAGGGCACATGTAAAATTTACAGGCATGGAGAGTACCTCAGCAGCGTCCTCCTGCTGGAGGAGGTGACGAGGCCACACCCTGGCCCCATTATCCTTCACGACAAGGTAAGTATTGCCACTAAACACCACTCTCCTCAAGAGAAATTGTTAGTTATGGTCGATATAGTTAAATACTGTTAATATGAGTGTTAACCAATGGCTGCGTCGCGAAAATGTGAAAAGAAGGAAATGAATAAGCAACACCTGAAAATACTCTAAACTCTTACTACTGGGATATGTGTAAGTTTACAGCTCCTCGAGAGTCTGTTATACTTGTTGATTTTCAGATATTTTCTCACATTTTACAACAGTTTGTAATAAAACATTACGTTTGGCCTTGCACAACATCCTTATGTTACTGTGTGTTGTCTTCGGGAAAGGAAGTAAGCAAGGCCTTTTGGACACTCCACATCATAAGAATACGATATGTCCCCTGTCGCTTTCTACTGTTACACAATAGATCCATTATCTGTAGTCCTTGTGACTCGAAATGGACAAATTTTGTGTTCTGGAACGAGATATTTTTTTTTCTCTCTCGACCATCTGTCCACGAATCATTTATATACATTAAGAAAATGATTATAACAGGAAATTATTGCCTTGGAACCAACTTTTTTAACATAGCATTATTCCTACACTGAAATACTTTACTTCTCTCTCATCGTATAGTATATTGTCTCAATGTTTGTAATTTACGAGGTACTCTATCAAACACTTTTTTGGAATGTAAGTAAATTCTGACTGTCCATCTATCTCTTTCTTTTATAACTGCTGGGAGGGGGTGATGATCCTCGGAGCCATTAACAGGCAACAAGTAAGAGTTACCAGTGAAGGGAGAGTTAGCAGATTACAGCAAGAAGAGACAAATGAAATAGCAGGGGAATGCTCATTACATTGACAGTGGTGGAACATTCTGGAAACTTCATATGGAAATTGAGTACATTCACCTCACGAGTACATGGGGGAGAGAAGGGGACAAGCAGCTACTGCATTTAAAATATTGTCACATAGCACTCACAGGGATTTACTAAAGACGCAATGACCATCCAGGTCTTTCAAGACAGCACAAGACTCCAGTGCTGAAACAAATGGCATCCACCTCTAATCTCCTTTAGACTGGGACCTATTTCTTCAGACGACCCAGTCTCTGAGCCACAACCCAATTATCCTCCCAGCTTATTTTTACCCTCAAAGCGAAGCTCGTATCAGAATAAACACACTGCTTTCTCAGATCCAAAGTGAGGTTCATAGGGTAAGTCATGGTTCACTAATTCAAAGAGGGACATATATCAGCTGGTTGACTCAAAGTTTAGTGCGTGATCGGTGTGTTTAAGGCACTGTCGTCGATAAGGGGTCATTTCTCTGACCTGTCTCCCTCTGTTCCCACGCTTTAAAACCTATCGGCATCCAGAACTAAATTTGAATGTTTTGAGTGACCAGTGTACCGAGGCACCCTAGCCAATTAGGTACGGACTGTGGTCAGTATTCATGGGCACTAGTCATAAATCGAGAGGGGAGCTTTCTCTTTATCTGCCTTGCTCATACTCATAAACTTACAAGTTCTCTTAAACTACGGCATAAAATAAAAGGATGCCAGGGGTGAAAGCCAAGGTCAGGTTCAGGAGAAGTTCTGGGGTGTGAATCTGGGTCAGACTCGAAAGGTCAAATGTGAGTGTGAATGAGAATAAGGGCAAGAACAGGGATATATATATATATATATATATATATATATATATATAATATATATAATATATAATATATATATATATATATAAATATATATATAAATATATATATATATATATATATATATATAAGAACATAATAACGTAAGAACGAAGGAACACTGCAGAAGGCCTACTGGCCCATGCGAGGCAGGTCCAAGTCTCCTACCGGCTCAAGCCAATGCACCCAACCTAGTCAGGTCAGGTCACATTGACTTAAGGGAGGAACACGGCAACCGACCTGGTAGCACAAGCTATCAGGTCTAACTCACACCCACCCACATCTACTCATGTATTTATCCAACCTATTTTTAAAGCTACACAACGTTCTGGCCTCTATAACGGTACTTGGGAGTTTGTTCCACTCATCCACAACTCTATTACCAAACCAGTACTTTCCTATATCCTTCCTGAATCTGAATTTTTCCAACTTAAAACCATTGCTGCGAGTCCTGTCTAGGCTAGATATTTTCAGCACACCATTTACATCCCCTTTATTTATTCCTGTCTTCCATTTATACACCTCAATCATATCCCCCCTAATTCTACGTCTTTCTAGAGAGTGCAGTTTCAGGGCCCTTAGTCTATCCTCATAGGGAAGGTTTCTGATACATGGGATCAACTTTGTCATCCTCCTTTGTACATTTTCCAGAGAATTTATATCCATTCTGTAATACGGTGACCAAAACTGTGCAGCATAATCTAAATGAGGCCTAACCAAGGATGTATAGAGTTGAAGAACAACCTGAGGACTCCTATTATTTATGCTTCTTGATATGAAGCCAAGGATTCTATTAGCTTTATTGCGAACACTTATGCACTGTTGTCTTGGTTTCAGATTACTGTTAACCAGAACTCCTAAATCTTTTTCGCAATCCGTAATATTAAGATCTACATTATTTAGTTTATATGTGGCATGGTTATTGTCCTGTCCAACATTTAGAACTTTGCATTTGTCTATATATATATATATGTATATATATATATATATATATATATATATATATATATATATATATATATATATATATATATATATATATGTCGTGCCGGATAGGCAGAACTTGCTATCTTGGCTTAAATAGCAACGCTCATCTTGCCATATAAGACAATCGAAAATTTGTGAATGCAATAATTTTGCCAAAATCATTCTGAACCTAAAGAAAAAAATATATTTCACTGTGTTTGTTTAGTATTAAATTATTGTAAACAAATCTAAAATATATTTAGTTGGGTTAGGCTAAAATAAATTGTTCTTGTTATAATAAGGTTAGGTAAGTTTTCTAAGATTATTTTGGTGCAAAATTAAAAATTTTTGCATTAACATTAATGAAAAAAATATATCTTTAAATATATAAAAGAAAATTTCAGAAAGGACTTAATTTTAAATGAGTTCTTGCTAATTGACCAGTTTTACATATTCGGCACGACATATATATATATATATATATATATATATATATATATATATATATATATATATATATATATATATATATATATATATATATATATATATATATATATATAAACACAATAATTTCAAATAAATTTTGTTTTAGGGAGCACATAGAAGTCAAGGACCAGTCTTAAGTTTGTTTACTGAATATATAAAATGTGTAGTAACAGTATTTCAGTATAATTGTCGTGTGGGGTTCGGTAGGAGATTGATTGATAAGGTAAACTCACTTGTTGGATGGTAACGCTATATTGTCAGACTGTGGTAATGGGAGATGGAGCCCAGCCTGCCGTGTTCCGCCTTCTTCTATGCCTATGCGTCGACTGAGAGGGAGGCAGCTTGTCTCACTGACTCATGCTGTATCCCGTGACGTCATACAGTCACTCGGCCTAGGGATCTTCTTTATAAAGCACATGGATGGTACTATGATACGCTATACAACACATATAAGGGGATCAGCAATTATGCTGACAGCTCGGTCATGTTATGTATGTCGTCCCGACATACATTACTATGCTATAGGCTGAACAGGCAGGTGGTTCTGGGCTGATTCTATACAATAACAAATTCATATATAACATAGAACTAATGGATGGTATCATAATGGATGTTAACAAAATGAGTTTTACGTAATGGGTGTTAACGTAATCAGTTTTAATGTAATGCATTACAAACTATAAGAACAAATCATGGTACAATATGGGATGGAATTGATCGATCGATCTGTATTCATGCACTCTTCGGGTTCTGGGGAAATAAATATATATATATATATATATATATATATATATATATATATATATATATATATATATATATATATATATATATATATATATATATATATATATATATATATATATATATATATATATATATATATATATATATATATATATATATATACAAGGTGAAATTAACAGCAAAGGCATCTGGTGCACACTCAGATCATTACTGTCAAATTCTCAGAATACGGAGGGAACGTGAACACGAAAAAAAAAAATTCTGAAAAACTGATCAGTTAATAACAAAACACACAGTTGACAATTTCCTTCATCTCGGACATCTAGTTATACAGACTATGTACATTTAAACCCAATTCTGCGAGGGTGAGGTTTACATATGCAGAATGGTTATCATCTCTGGGAGGATTTGAATTCCTCTGCAATGGCTAACACATGCCTTGACTGAGGGAGATCTGAACGAGTATCTACAAAAGATACTTGTGGATTTTTCATTACTTGTCGAGTACGCAAGGAGTAACGACATTCAGGTTGAATATCTGACTGAGTATTTGAGGTAGAGGGTACAGAGTCAAGAGGATTTTCAGCATCTGTCACATTAGTCTGGGTAGCAATATCATCAACATCGCATACTAATTTCATATGATTTAAATGCGATTCTTTGTACTTGCCAGTACTAATTTCTCTAACCTTATACTTATTGCCAGAGATATGTTCTACAACTCAATAAGGGCCAACAAACTTTTGATCGAGCTTAGGCATTTCGGATGTTTTGTTGAAATTTGTCAGCATTACTCTCGAACCTACTTTTACTTTTGATGGCTTAGCACGGCTATTAGTTACTCTAGTAAATTCTGCTGTTGATTTATGAAGTGTTTCATGGATTCTTCTAAAAACACTCTGAGCCATGCTTGTACGAGTTGCTATGAAATCATCAGGGTTGTAATTGGGTTTCGGAGTGGAATATAACAACTCATAGGGTAAACGCTTGTCTACACCATACAATGCATAATGTGGGGAATCACCTATGGAAGCATTGTAAGCAGAATTTATGGCACATTGGACATCTGGTATAACTTCATCCCAAGTTTCACTATTGGGGTTGATAGTGGCTCTCAAAACATCAAGTACTTTCTTATTGGCTCGTTCAGCTAACCCATTGCTGGCAGGATGATGAGGAACAATGGTGGATTTAGAGATCTTGTACAAAGTGCAAAAATTTTCAAGAATCTCATTACAGAATTCACCTCCATTATCTGTTACTAAGGACTTAGGGGTGGTATGCCTGCAGATAATGCGTTCTTTAAACGCTTTAGCTACTGTCTCTGCAGTCTTATCTGCAATAGGAACTAACTCACAATATCTGGTGAAATGGTCTACCATAACACACAGATGTTTGTTGCCTTGGAGGGAACATTTAAAATTGGTTAACAAATCAAGGACAACTCTTTCCCACGGTTCGCTAGTGGTTGGGTACACTTGGATTGGATTAGGACCATTGACATTTCCTTTATGTGGCATACAAACACTACATTTCTTAACATACTCGGAAATGTCAGTTGCCATACGTGGCCAAAAGTATTTCATTCTGGCTTGTTTCACAGAACGATCCATACCAGGGTGTGCAATACCTGGTGCATCATGAACTAGCTGTAGAGCTACGTTCACTAGTGACTGTGAAATTACTAACTCTTCTGCTAGGAGTACTCAACTCGACTGTTCGATACAGTAATTCTTGGTTCAATACAGAGTCACTAATGGGTGCTGGTGGCTACACAGTCAGAATAAGATCTTCCTGGAGCAGGAATCGAATCACCAGAACACAAGGGATCAGTTCTTTCTTACTGGAGGAATGAACAAACTCGGTGGAGTGGATGACTCTCCCCGGTTGAAAAAAATAACGCTATAACACGCAATATGAGCAAGGGAGAACGAATCTACTATCTCTCACTGCAAGCACAGGGAAAGGAATGAACACGGTCAACAATACTGATATTCAATCTGGGTCACACACAGTGACACGAGGTATCAACTATAAACTTCACTTACAAACGTTAACAACAAGTGAAAGTTACTCGAGAAATAACTTCTTACATTGCACTGATTACTGTCAACGAGGATGGGATCACCATCTGGAACACAAGGGACAACAACAACACTCAAGTGAGTACACTAGCCACAGAAACGTCTTTCTGCAACGGCTTGTGGCATCAGCAAGAGATGGCATGACTCGTTGCAAGTAAAGTTCTTCTCAAAGCGTCCCCTGGGAAGGAACGAGTACTTGAACAAGTCGCCATCGCAAGGATAGTAGTCTCAGCACTATCCTGCATGCACGATATTGTGGCTGGAGTCCAGACAGGAGTGACAGTATTATTAGTGCCTGACCGCTCGGCTACGTTAATAAGTAATGAACGAATCTATAGGAACTTAATCTGAACTTCACATTTCGCAGCACTTTAACAAATCTCAGATACAAGCTGTGAGAACAAACACATTGCTCAGGGGCTAGGTATTGTCTTTCAGTCAGTAAGGGAATATTGGTACTGTGGACTGATTCATATTGACTTTGACTGGCATGATACACTAAGTGAACGTTCAAAAGTGACTGGGACATCTTCTCAGTGAACTTACTCAAGGACATAAGGCAAGAAAAAAAAATAGAAAGAATGACACAGTAAGCTTAAATGGGAAGAAAATGCTTAACTATTCTGCATAAGTAAATAAAAATTGACAGGTCACACCTTAAGCAAGGAAACTCACAGTCACAAAAGATAATACTCAACTGAATAAACAACACTTTGAAAATCAAGAGAACTTGTACTTTACTCAAATCTAATTTACTCAAATTTTACTTTAAATTGAATGAATGGCACAGTGAGTTTTCTTTACTCTCAATGCAATAGGGAAATTCAACAATAAAATGGTGAAACAATCAAAAAATGTTAAATTGGACTCAATAAATCATGTGCAAAATTAAGACAAACTGGGAGAACAATTCACTCAAAATAAAATAAAATGGCACACAAAGAATAAAATATTATGCACAGAACAGAGCATAAGAAACTGCACTGAAATAAACTGTAGCAATATTGCAAATAACAATTGCTAATCAAAATTACTGCACACACTACTTAAAATTTCTGAAAGAAAAATTTTAATGACAACACAATGCTTGCACAAGAATTATTGCAAAATGAGTCAATGTGCAATAATAAAAAAATATTACACACACAAGAAATACAGTTTACAAGATTAAAAAAAAATATTAGCAAGGAATGAACTGAGGGAACACTTTAACTCTTAACTGCAGTTTAAGCAACACTTAACAAGCAAAAGAACAATTTACTTTAAAAGAAGAACTTAAAAATTGCACTAAGAGTGAATTTGTTCAATGAAATATGAAAAATATTAGGTGCAAAAACACAGAACAAAAGGTTTGAACACTTACAGTGATGCAGAACACAACACATCAATATAAACACAATACTAGAATTTTCTTGCTATGAAACTTGATGTGTGAAAACTTTGGAAAAAAAATACTTTTCTTGCTTGAACAAAACAATGGCACTATTGTCTGTGGAGATAAGACAAATTAGACACTGGCTAAATGAAAAGAATTAACACAAAAATGTTCAACACACAGAGAAAAATGTAATAAACTGGCAAGACTACGCAAATGTTGGGATAAAAATGTAACAGACAACACTGAGTTGTGATGCAGAAAACAAGGTAATAAATTACTGATTTACTTCATTGGAATACTATGAACACAAGGTGATTCTGAAGTGTAAACACAAGTTCTATACTGCTCATATGTTGCACACACAACAAAGGAAAAACACTAAGATACTTCAAGTGTATAAAAAAGAAGCACAACACAACAGACATGAAATAATAGCATGAAAATTAACACTGAATTAAGAAGATAAAAAATTATTGCAGACAGTATATAATAAACTCTGAGTCTAATCAAGAGTTACTGAATGTCACTAAGAAATCACTGGAAACAAAAAGAAATGTCTCAACACTCGCAAATGTCTCTATGAAAAATATTATCACTTTAGCGACTTGGTGAAGAATTAGGTAGAAGGTCGTGGATGGTGGTGGATGGTTGTTTATGTCGTCTTGCGGCTGGCTACTGTCCTCTGCACACGTGATCATAGAATTTGCGCTTACATCAACGATAGACTCACACAGGAGGCTTTTAACGATGGCACAAAACACACTCTAGCTCTTGACTCCCTATGTGGTCCTTAAAATATGGTGCTAGTACCCGTAGTAAGAGTACCAAAACACAGTGGTAGTGGTTGGGTGAGTGGGTGAATGGCTGAGTGAGGCAGCTGAGGCCAGTGTCGAGTGAGTGGGTGAGTGGGCTGACAGGGCTAAGGCCGAGACCGCATGGTAACTGGGCCTATGGGATGAACGGTGTAAGCCTCACTGAGGACAACCACACTGGCGCGAAAATATTTCTAAGCCAGCTGGCTTAAAAACAAACCCACGAAATACCACAACACCACAGGGATGAAAAAGGCACTCAGAATGGCTTGGAGCTTGGAGCACAAGCAATGAGGAAGACTGTACCCACGTGGCTTGCTTGAGTACTGGGGTAAGACACCTGGGTTAGTCACCTGGGTTAGTTGCTGGCTGGCTTAACTTAACCCTTCACACAGAATGGTTTCTCACGAAGAGTACAGCAAGGGTGGAAAACTGGCTTGGCAGGCAAAGCTGGATGGTATCAGGCTTGGGCTGACTGAGTTGTTCTGACTCCCCCACCACAGACTGTCTTACTGGCTTACTTTGCAAACTCAGGTCAACCCCTCGGGAGTGATGCAAATAAGCAGATAAACACTAATACAAAGAGACTGACCAGTGAATAATGTAGTGGCTGGTAGACGCTTGATTGAGGTAGCTGGCTTGAGGTAGCTGGCTTGGCTAGGTCAGCCTACTGGCGACACGAAATGGCCGTCTTGCTGGTCGAAAGAAATCTCCATACATCAGCGTAATTATCAATTTTACGCCCACACCGCTGTCACCAAATTGTCGTGTGGGGTTTGGTAGGAGATTGATGGATAAGGTAAACTCACTTGTTGGATGGTAATGCTATATTGTCAGACTGTGGTAATGGGAGATGGAGCCCAGCCTGCCGTGTTCCGCCTTCTTCTATGCCTATGCGTTGACTGAGAGGGAGGCAGCTTGTCTCACTGACTCATGCTGTATCCCGTGACGTCATACAGTCACTCGGCCTAGGGATCTTCTATATAAAGCACATGGATGGTACTATGATATGCTATACAACACTTATAAGGGGATCAGCAACTATGCTGACATAATGTCACTCTATTATTAATCTACTATCTTATATACCCAAACAAAAAAAAAACTGGAAAGGGGAAAATCCAGGACCCGGTATTCACATGCCCCGTGGCTCGGTTGCGAACGCACTCACCTCACATACTGAGGGTCCGTGGCTCATTGGGCATATTTCTTTCCACCTGCTACCCTTGTTCTTCCAGCAGTAAGTAGGTATCTGGGTGTTAGTGGACTGTTGTGAGTTGCATCCTGGGCCTTGAAATAAGTTGGGGTTGAATAACAGCTATTACCCTGTCAAATTTATTTGTGTAAAAAAGTAACCTTCTACTCTTAGCTTTCACTCTGAGTCACAGCCGAAGTTTCTTCCCTCAAAGTCGAGACTCTGACTCCCGTAATCATTCTTTTTCTTGTTGATTCGCCGGTATTCTCCCGGCACGGGTCTTTTTCAAGTGGTGGCTTGGCCTTGGCTCCCTGTCTAGGGAGTGTCTGAGACCTAAGTCTCCCATGGGAGGAGGCACAAGTACCCCCTCATTGTTGGGACCAACTGTCCCAAGGCCTAGCCACATTCCTGTAATCAGTGTGAGTTCACTTCAGCATGGGTGAGGCCCCACTGACCACCACTTAACACTATCCTTAACTCATTGTCTGTCCTCCACCTTCTTTCCTCCTTACATATCTCTCCAGCGCCCAGTTCAGAGTAACAGCACCTGGTAAAAAGGGGTGACGATATTCCCCTCAGAAGACTGCTTACTAAAACACCTCAGGTCAAAAAACAGTGAATATACAATCCTCCAAAAAAAAAAAGTTCTTACAGTTGTTAAAATACTTCAGGTTATTGAACATACAGAGAGGCATTTCTCACAAAAAATGCACTCATAAGAAACAAAATTCGTAAACAGTAGCTGTCTAGCTGTCTATGCAGAAGTGCTCCAACACCAAAATATAATAATGAATTACAGCATCCCTCACATCGTTCATAATGCAAGTACTGTACTTCGCACCCAGCACTGTATGACCCTTATGAGTTTAGCGCTTGGTTTTGATAATAATAATAATAATAATAATAATAATAATAATAATAATAATAATAATAATAATAATAATAATAATAATAATAATAATAATGTACTTACCACTTCCAGACTTCAAGTCAAGTTAAACTGTTACCCAGAATCGAACAACAAAGGGCCAGGTGCCAAAAGGTACTTTCATCTACTCTGGTCAGACATACTTATTAATATCTGCTTTATGCTGAAACTCTAACCACTGGGAACCTTCACGTCCTCCTTCCAGCCCTTCCACTTATCCCGAATTTATTCGCTTTCCTTTCATCCAACTTTTTTCTATTTTTCTAAATAACCAGCCCATCATTATCATCCCTCTTTTCTCGTTGAACTGTCTTCATAAAAACTACCACACGTCTCTTTTTTTTATTCCTTATTCTTTTCATAGTATTCGGCCAACACATTGATTTTAGATAGGACACCTTCGCTACCTGCAGCCTCCTCCTTGCTGCTGCAACATTCAAAGGACATGCCTCACACCTATACAAAAGTGTTGGCTACAAAATATTTCGATATATTCTCATTTTCACACCAAATGATAAACTTTTTTTTTCCAGACTCCTCAGGCTCCTAGGCGCCCTTCTCGCTCTAGTGTATTCTGTATTTCATTTCATCTTCTAAATGACTATTATCCTCCTTTGGTCCGTAAGGGGGAAAAGACTATTAACAAATCCCTAGCTGTCTTGAAGAAGGAACTGGGTAAGTTCAAGTCGGTTCGTGATCAGTCACTTTACAGTGGATACGTTGGACTCCGTGCAGCTAGTACCAACAGCCTTAGTTGATCAGGTCATCCACCAGGTTGCCTGGTCGGGGAATGGGCCGCGGGGGGCGTTGACCCCCGAAACCGTCTTTATGTAAGCTTTCCAAGACTCATCGTTCGACACATCCACTCTCCGATATATAATGCATTCACTTCTTTTATACGCTTTCCATACAGTAAGACGTCCAAATTTTCTTTGCCTACACTTCTTGCTATCATCGTGCTGCTCTACTTTGTGTTTACTTTCAATTTCGTTTTATTTACTCCCTCCAAAACTCCTCCACTAACTTCTGCCACTTCTTTACAGAATTCTAAAAACGCACTGTGTCATCAGCAAAGAGCAACTGCTGTGACAATTCCCACTTTATAGAAAGACCATGGGAGTGACAAGCAGTTAGTAGGAGAAACATGGAATGTTAAGGATGAAGAAGACGTAAAGCAATTGTAATTTCACAAGTGAATGTTGTGATAAAGGGGGAGCAGAGAGAGAGAGAGAGAGAGAGAGAGAGAGAGAGAGAGAGAGAGAGAGAGAGAGAGAGAGAGAGAGAGAGAGAGAGAGAGAGAGAGAGAGAGAGAGAGAGAGAGAGAGAGAGAGAGAGAGAGAGAGAGAGAGAGAGAGAGAGAGAGAGAGAGAGAGAGAGAGAGAGAGAGAGAGAGAGAGAGAGAGAGAGAGAGAGAGAGAGAGAGAGAGAGAGAGAGAGAGAGAGAGAGAGAGAGAGAGAGAGAGAGAGAGAGAGAGAGAGAGAGAGAGAGAGAGAGAGAGACAGAGAGAGAGAGAGAGAGAGAGAGAGAGAGAGAGAGAGAGAGAGAGAGAGAGAGAGAGAGAGAGAGAGAGAGAGAGAGAGAGAGAGAGAGAGAGAGAGAGAGAGAGAGAGAGAGAGAGAGAGAGAGAGAGAGAGAGAGAGAATATTCTGACAAAAAATGCGGCAGGAAGAGTATTGTGAGGCAATAGGGAGAGTGCTGTGAGGAAGCAGGGAGAGTGTACGGGAGCTGGAGCTTGGAGAAAGTTGTGAGAGAGAGGGTGACGGTGCAGGAAGAGTGTAGTGAGTGAGGGTGGCGGTGCAGGAAGAGTGTACTGAGTGAGGGTGACGGTGCAGGAAGAGTGTAGTGAGTGAGGGTGACGGTGCAGGAAGAGTGTAGTGAGTGAGGGTGACGGTGCAGGAAGACTGTAGTGAGTGAGGGTGACGGTGCAGGAAGAGTGTAGTGAGTGAGGGTGACAGTGCAGGAAGAGTGTAGTGAGTGAGGGTGACGGTGTAGGAAGAGTGTAGTGAGTGAGGGTGACGGTGCAGGAAGAGTGTAGTGAGTGAGGGTGACGGTGAAGGAAGACTGTAGTGAGTGAGGGTGACGGTGCAGGAAGAGTGTAGTGAGTGAGGGTGACGGTGCAGGAAGAGTAGTAGAGTGAGGGTGACGGTGCAGGAAGAGTGTAGTGAGTGGGGAGGTGACGGTGCAGGAAGATGTAGTGAGTGAGGTGACGGTGCAGGAAGTGTGCAGTGAGTGAGGGTGACGGTGCAGAAAGGAGTGTAGTGAGTGAGGGTGGCGGTGCAGGAAGAGTGTAGTGAGTGAGTGTGGCGGTGCAGGAAGAGTGTAGTGAGTGAGGGTGACGGTGCAGGAAGAGTGTAGTGAGTGAGGGTGACGGTGCAGGAAGAGTGTAGTGAGTGAGGGTGACGGTGCAGGAAGAGTGTAGTGAGTGAGGGTGACGGTGCAGGAAGAGTGTAGTGAGTGAGGGTGACGGTGCAGGAAGAGTGTAGTGAGTGAGGGTGACGGTGCAGGAAGAGTGTAGTGAGTGAGGGTGACGGTGCAGGAAGAGTGTAGTGAGTGAGGGTGACGGTGCAGGAAGAGTGTAGTGAGTGAGGGTGACGGTGCAGGAAGAGTGTAGTGAGTGAGGGTGACGGTGCAGGAAGAGTGTAGTGAGTGAGAGTGACGGTGCAGGAAGAGTGTAGTGAGTGAGGGTGACGGTGCAGGAAGAGTGTAGTGAGTGAGGGTGACGGTGCAGGAAGAGTGTAGTGAGTGAGGGTGACGGTGCAGGAAGAGTGTAGTGAGGGTGACGGTGCAGGGAGAGTGTAGTGAGTGAGGGTGGCGGTGCAGGAAGAGTGTAGTGAGTGAGGGTGGCGGTGCAGGAAGAGTGTAGTGAGTGAGGGTGACGGTGCAGGAAGAGTGTAGTGAGTGAGGGTGACGGTGCAGGAAGAGTGTAGTGAGTGAGGGTGGCGGTGCAGGAAGAGTGTAGTGAGTGAGGGTGACGGTGCAGGAAGAGTGTAGTGAGTGAGGGTGGCGGTGCAGGAAGAGTGTAGTGAGTGAGGGTGACGGTGCAGGAAGAGTGTAGTGAGTGAGGGTGACGGTGCAGGAAGAGTGTAGTGAGTGAGGGTGACGGTGCAGGAAGACTGTAGTGAGTGAGGGTGACGGTGCAGGAAGAGTGTAGTGAGTGAGGGTGACGGTGCAGGAAGAGTGTAGTGAGTGAGGGTGACGGTGCAGAAAGAGTGTAGTGAGTGAGGGTGACGGTGCAGAAAGAGTGTAGTGAGTGAGGGTGACGGTGCAGGAAGAGTGTAGTGAGTGAGGGTGACGGTGCAGGGAGAGTGTAGTGAGTGAGGGTGGTGGTGCAGGAAGAGTGTAGTGAGTGAGGGTGGCTGTGCAGGAAGAGTGTAGTGAGTGAGGGTGGCGGTGCAGGAAGAGTGTAGTGAGTGAGGGTGACGGTGCAGAAAGAGTGTAGTGAGTGAGGGTGACGGTGCAGAAAGAGTGTAGTGAGTGAGGGTGACGGTGCAGGAAGAGTGTAGTGAGTGAGGGTGACGGTGCAGGGAGAGTGTAGTGAGTGAGGGTGGTGGTGCAGGAAGAGTGTAGTGAGTGAGGGTGGCGGTGCAGGAAGAGTGTAGTGAGTGAGTGTGGCGGTGCAGGAAGAGTGTAGTGAGTGAGGGTGACGGTGCAGGAAGAGTGTAGTGAGTGAGGGTGACGGTGCAGGAAGAGTGTAGTGAGTGAGGGTGACGGTGCAGGAAGAGTGTAGTGAGTGAGGGTGACGGTGCAGGAAGAGTGTAGTGAGTGAGGGTGACGGTGCAGGAAGAGTGTAGTGAGTGAGGGTGACGGTGCAGGAAGAGTGTAGTGAGTGAGGGTGACGGTGCAGGAAGAGTGTAGTGAGTGAGGGTGACGGTGCAGGAAGAGTGTAGTGAGTGAGGGTGACGGTGCAGGAAGAGTGTAGTGAGTGAGGGTGACGGTGCAGGAAGAGTGTAGTGAGTGAGGGTGACGGTGCAGGAAGAGTGTAGTGAGTGAGGGTGACGGTGCAGGAAGAGTGTAGTGAGTGAGGGTGACGGTGCAGGAAGAGTGTAGTGAGTGAGGGTGGACGGTGCTGGATGTGTGTAGTGAGTGAGGGTGACGGTGCAGGAAGAGTGTAGTGAGTGAGGGTGACGGTGCAGGAAGAGTGTAGTGAGTGAGGGTGACGGTGCAGGAAGAGTGTAGTGAGTGAGGGTGACGGTGCAGGAAGAGTGTAGTGAGTGAGGGTGACGGTGCAGGAAGAGTGTAGTGAGTGAGGGTGACGGTGCAGGAAGAGTGTAGTGAGTGAGGGTGACGGTGCAGGAAGAGTGTAGTGAGTGAGGGTGACGGTGCAGGAAGAGTGTAGTGAGTGAGGGTGACGGTGCAGGAAGAGTGTAGTGAGTGAGGGTGACGGTGCAGGAAGAGTGTAGTGAGTGAGGGTGGCGGTGCAGGAAGAGTGTAGTGAGTGAGGGTGACGGTGCAGGAAGAGTGTAGTGAGTGAGGGTGACGGTGCAGGAAGAGTGTAGTGAGTGAGGGTGACGGTGCAGGAAGAGTGTAGTGAGTGAGGGTGACGGTGCAGGAAGAGTGTAGTGAGTGAGGGTGACGGTGCAGGAAGAGTGTAGTGAGTGAGGGTGACGGTGCAGGAAGAGTGTAGTGAGGGTGAGGGAATAATACACAAAAGCGGACTTTATGGTCACTATCGATCAACTTGAAAAACAGAACAATAATAAAGTTCTCACACCTCAGCGAGGATGTGCGCCCCAGGTACCTCACCAGGTACCTCACCAGGTACTACACCAGGTACCTCACCAGGTACCTCACCAGTTACCTCACATATACCTCACCAGGTACCTCACCAGGTACCTCACCAGGTACCTCACCAGTTACCTCACAGGTACCTCACCAGGTACCTCACCAGGTACCTCACCAGGTACTACACCAGGTACCTCACCAGGTACTACACCAGGTACCTCACCAGGTACCTCACCAGGTACCTCACCAGGTACTACACCAAGTACCTCACCAGGTACTACACCAGGTACCTCACCAGGTACTACACCAGGTACCTCACCAGGTACCTCACCAGGTACCTCACCAGGTACGTCACCAGGTACTTCACCAGGTACCTCACCAGGTACCTCACCAGGTACTACAACAGGTACCTCACCAGGTACTACACCAGGTACCTCACCAGGTACCTCACCAGGTACATCACCAGGTACTACACCTGGTACTACACCAGGTACTACACCAGGTACCTCACCAGGTACCTCACCAGGTACTTCACCAGGTACCTCACCAGGTACTACACCAAGTACCTCACCAGGTACTACACCAGGTACCTCACCAGGTACTACACAAGGTACCTCACCAGGTACCTCACCAGGTACCTCACCAGGTACGTCACCAGGTACTTCACCAGGTACCTCACCAGGTACCTCACCAGGTACTACAACAGGTACCTCACCAGGTACTACACCAGGTACCTCACCAGGTACCTCACCAGGTACCTCACCAGGTACTACACCAGGTACTACACCAGGTACTACACCAGGTACCTCACCAGGTACCTCACCAGGTACTTCACCAGGTACCTCACCAGGTACTACACCAGGTACCTCACCAGGTACCTCACCAGGTACCTCACCAGGTACTACACCAGGTACTACACCAGGTACCTCACCAGGTACCTCACCAGGTACTTCACCAGGTACCTCACCAGGTACCTCACCAGGTACTACACCAGGTACCTCACCAGGTACTACACCAGGTACCTCACCAGGTACTACACTAGGTACCTCACCAGGTACTACACCAGGTACCTCACCAGGTACCTCACCAGGTACCTCACCAGGTACGTCACCAGGTACTTCACCAGGTACCTCACCAGGTACCTCACCAGGTACTACACCAGGTACCTCACCAGGTACTACACCAGGTACCTCACCAGGTACTACACCAGGTACCTCACCAGGTACTACACCAGGTACCTCACCAGGTACCTCAATAGGTACCTCACCAGGTACCTCACCAGGTACCTCACCAGGTACTTCACCAGGTACCTCACCAGATACCTCACCAGGTACTTCACCAGGTACCTCACCAGGTACTACACCAGGTACCTCACCAGGTACTACACTAGGTACCTCACCAGGTAGTACACCAGGTACCTCACCAGGTACTACACCAGGTACTACACCAGGTACCTCACCAGGTACCTCACCAGGTACCTCACCAGGTTCTACACCAGGTACCTCACCAGGTACTACACCAGGTACTACACCAGGTACTACACCAGGTACCTCACCAGGTACTACACCAGGTACTACACCAGGTACCTCACCAGATACTACACCAGGTACCTCACCAGGTACTTCACCAGGTACTACACCAGATATCTCCCCAGGTACCTCACCAGGTACCTCACCAGGTACTACACCAGGTACTTCACCAGGTACCTCACCAGGTACCTCACCAGGTACCTCACCAGGTACCTCACCAGGTACTACACCAGGTACTTCACCAGGTACCTCACTAGGTACCTCACCAGGTACCTCACCAGGTACCTCACCAGGTACTACACCAGGTACTACACCAGGTACCTCACCAGGTACCTCACCAGGTACCTCACCAGGTACGTCACCAGGTACTACACCAGGTACTACACCAGGTACCTCACCAGGTACCTCACCAGGTACTTCACCAGGTACCTCACCAGGTACTTCACCAGGTACCTCACCAGGTACCTCACCAGGTACCTCACCAGGTACTACACCAGGTACTACACCAGGTACTACACCAGGTACCTCACCAGGTACCTCTCCAGGTACTTCACCAGGTACCTCACCAGGTACCTCACCAGGTACTACACCAGGTACCTCACCAGGTACTACACCAGGTACCTCACCAGGTACTACACCAGGTACCTCACCAGGTACTACACCAGGTACCTCACCAGGTACCTCACCAGGTACCTCACCAGGTACCTCACCAGGTACTACACCAGGTACCTCACCAGGTACCTCACCAGGTACCTCACCAGGTACCTCACCAGGTACTACACCAGGTACTACACCAGGTACCTCACCAGGTACCTCACCAGGTACCTCACCAGGTACCTCACCAGGTACTACACCAGGTACCTCACCAGGTACATCACCAGGTACCTCACCAGGTACTACACCAGGTACCTCACCAGGTACCTCACCAGGTACCTCACCATGTTCTACACCAGGTACCTCACCAGGTACCCCACCAGGTACCTCACCAGGTACCTCACCAGGTACCTCAACAGGTACTTCACCAGGTATGGTGTCACCCCAGGTACCTCACCAGGTACTACACCAGGTACTTCACCAGGTATTTTGTCACCCCAGGTACCTCACCAGGTACTACACCAGGTACTTCACCAGGTATGGTGTCACCCCAGGTACCTCACCAGGTACTACACCAGGTACTTCACCAGGTATGGTATCACCCCAGGTACCTCACCAGGTACTACACCAGGTACTTCACCAGGTATGGTGTCACCCTAGTTACCTCACCAGGTATGGTGTGGTACCTCACCAGGTATGTAACCAGGTACCACACCAGGTACCTCACCAGGTATGGTGTGGTACCTCGCCAGGTATGTAACCAGGTACCACACCAGGTACCTCACCAGGTACCACCAGGAACTACACCAGGTACCACACCAGGAATTACACCAGGTACCACACCAGGAACTACACCAGATACCACACCAGGAACTACACCAGGTACCTCACCAGGTACTACCCAGGTACCACACCATGTACCACACCAGGTACTACACCAAGTACCTCACGAAATGCTTCACCGGTACCCAACCATTAACCAACAAACAGTTTGGTTCAGGTTCTTGATTCTCTCCCAGAACTCCGTGCTCCTCAGGTCCGGTATTAATCTTCTTGGTTCTGCTTCAATCTTCTCTTCATAGACACTCCGTCAGTTGAGGTTGCCATGCTGGCGCAGTATACGTAAGTCATATAAATTATCTTAAACGAGTTTTTGTTTTGAAAACCTCTCCTACTGATTTCATTACATGACAATTATCAGGCTAAAATATATATGTAAGGGCTCACTTTCCTGGTCAAGGCTGCGGTCTCCGCGAGCAATGTTTTGTAGACATTCCCTCTGGAATGTCTACAAAACAATGCTCGTTAATTTTGCAACATATGCAAATGGTAGTACATGCCATTCAGTTTCCTCCGGAAGGACTTTTATCAGGAATAGCAAGGGTCCAGGAACTGCATTCTATTTTGCAATTGTTCCTGCAACTGCTTCAGTATCTTCCCTGAGGCTCCTGCCTACTCTTCCACTTTTTTTTTAACTTCCTTCTTTGTAGTACAGTTCCAGATTTTACGACTCACTCGCTATGGGTTCTAACCAAACCCGTTCCATGGTTTGTTTCAGATTCAATCCTACACTCTGTGATGTTAAGATCTGCCTATCTCTTACGTTTTCTTTTCGTTACTTTATCTTTAAACCTTAGGAGAATAACGAGAAATTCTCAGTAGTGTTACCGTGTACTTGTGTAGTATATTTAAATAAACCCAAGTACTTTATAGACAGGCTCCTTGACTTGCTATGACGCCACGAGTTCCTCACACGTGAGCCGTCGGCCAGAGGCCCCGCCCTCACTCTTTCTCAGTTCCACGGTAGGCATGGCAGACGTGACAGGCAGGCCTGGGCTTCTCCTCAAGACCCACTCAATTATACGCCTCCAGACATCCAACATGTGTATTTCTTACTACAATATCTTCTCACGAACCCCCACGACAAAATTACTTGCCATCTCTGAACACTTACTAGTTGTTTCTTACGTCTGTTCCTTGGTATTCTCTTCCTTGTTATATTTTTTTAGTTCCTTGCCCAGTATGCTGCTTAGTCACTTTGGTACTGCCTGCCTGCTTTATTTCTTGTATGTGTGTGTGTATGTATGTATGTAAGTGTTTATGCATATTCATGAGCAGGCATCCATGCGTGCAGTCGTTCGTGCGAGCATTCCAGCTTGTATTAGTACATATTCACCACCATGCATGCGTGAGTACGCTCGCAGTCCCCTATATCAGCCATCATACCCTAATTCCTTATGCTGGTCATGCACAGCATTCCGAATGCACGACACAACCCTCTTGAGAACCTGCGTTCATTGTGTTCAACAGCACCAAACCAGTTTTCCGTCCCTTGGTGCGTCAGTCATGTCCCTCACGCACTCCCAGCGCACTCTTTGACCCACACAAGCTATTGAAAAGGCTCCCAGGTTTGTTTTTAATTCATATATGCAGGATCATGTATGTGTACAGCGTGTGATGGTGAGTTGACACACATGATAAGGATATCTGGGTTTATATATATATGATGTTTAATTAAGCAAGCCAATCTTTAAGCACGCACACACACACACACACACACACACACACACACACACACACACACACACACACACACACACACACACACACACAGGAGGAGATGATGACAACATAAAATACTCGGAGGAATCGACAAGGTGAACAGAGACAGGATGTTCCAGAGATGGGACACAGCATCAAGGGGTCACAATTGGAAGCTGAAGATTCAGATGAGTCACAGGGATGTTGGGAAGTATTTCTTCAGACATGAAGTTATCAGGAAGTGGAATAGTCTGGAAAGGGATGTAGTGGAGGCAGCATCCATACATACCTTTAAAAAGAGGTAGCATAAAATTCATGGAGCAGAGAGTGACCTAGTAGCGACCAGTGAAGAGGCGGGGCCAGGAGCTATGACTCCACCCTTGCAACCACAATTAGGTGAGGAGTACACACATACACACACACACACACACACACACACACACACACACACACACACACACACATACACACACACACACACACAGGTGTCAGAGTGGGCGCCTGTGACAAGCGCTGTTCCATAGGAGTCAGTCCTAGGACCAGTGCTATTTTCGGTATATATGAATTACATAACAGAAGGGATAGACTCAGAAGTGTCCCTGTTTGCAGATGATGTGAAGTTAATGAGGAGAATTAAATCGGATGAGGATCAGGCAGGATTACAAAGATACTTGGACAGGCTGGAAGGCTGGTCCGGAAACTTGCTCCTCGAATTTAACCTCAGCAAATGCATAGCAATGAAGGTCGGTGAAAGGCAAAGAAAACCGCAAAGTATGGGTTAGGTGGCCAAAGATTGCAAACCTCACTTAAGGAAAAGGATCTTGGGATGATTATAATACCGAGCACATCTCCTGAAGCGCACATCAACCAGATATCTGCTGCGGCACATGGGCGCCTGGCAAACCTGAGAATAGCGTTCCAATACCTCATTAAGGAACTGTTCAAGACTGTACACCGTGTACGTCAGGCCCATACTGGAGTATGCAGCACCAGTTTGGAACCCACACCTGGTCAAGTACGTCAAGAAATTAGAGAAAGTGCAAAGGTTTGCAACAAGACTAATTCCAGAGCTAAGGGGATTGTCCTACGAAGAAAGGTTAAGGGAAATCGGCCTGACGACACTGGAGGACAGGAGGGTTACTGGAGACATGATAACGACATACAAAATACTGCGAGGAATTGACAAGGTAAACAGAAATAGGATGTTCCAGTAATAGGACATAGAAACAAGGGGTCACAATTGGAAGTTGAAAACTCGGATGAGTCAAAGGGATGTTAGGAAATACTTTTTTTAGTCATAGAGTTGTCAGGAAGTGGAATAGTCTGGCAAGTGACGTATTGGAGGCAGGAACCGTACATAGTTTTAAGACGAGATTTGATAAAGCTCATGGAGTAAGGAGATCAGTGAAGAGGCGGGGCCAGAAGCTGAGTCGACCCCTGCAACCACAAATAGGTGAGCACACACACACACACACGCACACACACACACACACACACACACACACACACACACACACACACACACACACACACACACACACACACACACACACTTTCGAGAGTTTTCCTACTCCGGCAGCTCAACCTGGACCCAGGCTTCCCAACTGATTACCTGGTCAACCAGGCTGTTGCTGTTCGCGGCCCACGGGCCCATATATGCATCACAGCTTGGGTGATCTGACACACCGTGAAGGTAGTGATTCCTTTTCAATACTTCTACACCTGCTCCGGCAGTGTTTCTGATATCTCCTGGCGGCAGATAACAGTAATATTGAATACTTGAAACACACGGATGTTGACAATGTTCTCTTACTGAGTTTTTGGCTCCCTTGCTTCTCACTAGGTCTATTTTACACTTCTTTCCTTATATCTCGTTCCCATACATTGTAATGGCAGCTTGTAAATTTGAGACTGTTTCCTCTAGAATCTTTCAATATGTCTATTATAATGTGCCTCACTCCCCTTCTTTCCAGGGAATACATTCCCGGTACTGTGAGGTGTTCCCAGGTGTTTAAATAATTTATTTACTCTTCTCTAGTTTTCCTGTCTCATCAACCTTGAACATAGCTGTCATTACTGAGCAGCTCTTTAAGAGGGAGAGGAAGAGTGAATGGAACAGCTTCAGCTATGGCATTATTTCATTTGTTTGGCAAGCTTAATTTTCCACTTTGTCCTGGTTTTTGAAGCCTTTGCTTTACTTTTGACGATGAGATCATTTTCGCTTGATCTAAAACTCTTAAATCCAAAATATGCTGTGGGTTCTTAATGATGTTTTGCATTTATTTATAGAGTTCCATGAATCTGGTCTTGTGCTGTTTATTTCTATTTTTCATGTTGAGTTATAGAGGATCTGTGCTTGTCAAATATACGATTTATCGGAAGGGTGAAGATAATGAAGAAATTTTTTCTGGCTCCTCCATTCTCCTGTTGTTTAATGGACTGCTGAAGACTGGTTCGCTCTGCTCTTGCAAGATTTCGCTTATTTCATTGTAGTCGTTGTTGTTGGTCCAATTTTACGGGTGGTTTTAAATTTGAATTTTTGGCATGTAGAGAAATAAGGATTTTTTTCCGTTTTCTTGAATAAATACACACACGCGCGCACACACACACACACACACACACACACACACACACAAACTTTCACAAAAAAAGGCCAAGTATATTTAGACAACTGACAACTGGTAACTAATAGATATTCTCTCTCTCTCTCTCTCTCTCTCTCATCTTAGATCAATCATGTGAACCTTTAACTATCCTGAAACTATCAAAGATAACAGTGCCCTAAGTGACATAGTGACGTTACGTGTTTCAGTGGTAGTTGCTGCCTGTCATTATCCTTATAAGAGTACACAGTGCCGGGACTGGCACTGTGTGTGCCTTGGTGTTATCTGCTGTCGTGCCTCGACCGCACCCTCACTCCACATATCAGTATAGCAGACCACATGTCAGCACGGCAGTACACTACATGTCAACACAGTAGTTCATCACATGTCAACACAGTAGTACATCACATGTCAACACAGTAGTACATCACATGTCAACACAGTAGTACATCACATGTCAACACAGTAGTACATCACATGTCAACACAGTAGTACATCACATGTCAACACAGTAGTACATCACATGTCAACACAGTAGTACATCACATGTCAACACAGTAGTTCATCACATGTCAACACAGTAGTTCATCACATGTCAACACAGTAGTACATCACATGTCAACACAGTAGTACATCACATGTCAGCACAGTAGTACATCACATGTCAACACAGTAGTACATCACATGTCAACACAGTAGTACATCACATGTCAACACAGTAGTACATCACATGTCAACACAGTAGTACATCACATGTCAACACAGTAGTACATCACATGTCAACACAGTAGTACATCACATGTCAACACAGTAGTACATCACATGTCAACACAGTAGTACATCACATGTCAACACAGTAGTACATCACATGTCAACACAGTAGTACATCACATGTCAACACAGTAGTACATCACATGTCAACACAGTAGTACATCACATGTCAACACAGTAGTACATCACATGTCAACACAGTAGTACATCACATGTCAACACAGTAGTACATCACATGTCAACACAGTAGTTCATCACATGTCAACACAGTAGTACATCACATGTCAACACAGTATTACATCACATGTCAACACAGTAGTACATCACATGTCAACACAGTAGTACATCACATGTCAACACAGTAGTACATCACATGTCAACACAGTAGCCACCACATGTCAATTTCTCTTTTAATTAACCTTAATAAAAGTTGTCTCATCAATCTGACCATCAACACGGCTCAATGAAGCCATTAATTAACCTATTACCATGAGTTTTTGTCATGCAGATGATGAACCCCCACCCCGCTATCACCTTCCCCCTCCCCATCCCCCACCCCCTCCCCTTTCCCCCTCCTTCTTCCCATCCCTTCTTTTTCCCCTCCCTCTATTTTTTCACTTTTTTACCCCTTCCCTCCTTTCACTCCTCCCTTCTTTCTTCCCTTCTCCCTCTACTCCAACTTTCTCTTTCTTCCCCCTCTCCCTCTACTCCACCCTTCTCTTCTCCCCTCTCCCATCTACCCTTGGGCAGTATTGTGCCCACAGAGAGTAGGGAGAAGATGAAATGGAAGACGAGAAATTTATGTGAGAAATAGGGAAATGGAAAAGTAGGGAAGTAGCGAGAAATGGAAGAGGCCACAACATCAAGAGAAACGAAAGTGCAGGAAAAAGAAAGAACAAATACAGACTCAATGAGAGGAGGACGTAAGAGAGAGCGTCTACCAAACCTCTGCGACTTCTCTTCGGCATCGTCCACAAGAACCGCATCATCGGCAAAACACAAACTGTGACAATTCCACCTTTGCATTAGATTCCACATATTTTAATCCCATAGCATCTCGTCTACAGTGAAGGGGGAAGAGAATGGATGTAAAAATAGGAGAAAGTAGAGATTGAGGAAGCATGAAAAGAGGAAGAGAGAGATGGAAAAATTGGTGACAGTAGATGGTAAAGGAGAGAAAGCGAGCAATAAGAAAAAGGTGTGATAATACGAGACTAAGGCAAAGAAAGTAGTAAATAAAAAGGCGAGAATTGGAATAAAATCAACAAAATATACAACAAAGGACTAAAGTGCCAATGGAGGATGAAAGAGGAAGTGAGATGGCCAAGTAAAGCAAGGAAACAATGAACACCAACAAGAAGACAATAACTCAGTATAAAGTAAATAAAGAACAAGAAAGGTGAGCGTGCACGGAAGAGCGAAGAAGAAAGGTGTGGATAGCGGAAGGAGTGAAGAAGGGTAGAGAGACAAGGAGAAAGAGGAAAAGGAAGGGAAAGGAAGGGAAGGGAGGGGGGTAAAGATAAAGATAGAGAGAAGCTAGGCAAGGAAAAGCAGGGTAATGGAGATGTAAGGAGAAGGGAGAGAAGAGAAGAGGGAAGGAGGCAGAGGGGAGGGGAAAGGAGAGGGAAGGAGACAGATGGGAGAGGAGAGGGAAAGGGGTGGAATAGCAGAAGAAAAGGAAGAGAGGAAATGGATAGGATGGAAAAGGAGAGGACTGGTAAGGAGAAAGTAAGGAGAGGAGAGGGAAAGGAAGGATAGGGAAAAGAAAGGATAGAGAGAGAGAGAATAGGGAAAATGAGGAAAGAAATTAATAAATTAATAAATTAGTGGACACTTTATGAGGTACATCTTGAGATGTCAGAACATACAGGAGGAGCTTGAAATAGCTGGAGTCCATGTCTGGGGCTGACTGACGTGCCGGGCTGGGAAAGAAACATGGCTTGTGAACCAGGCTGCCCAGTCTGTGGCATTCGTGGCGGCTGGGTGGATAAGAACGCTGCTTGGGAATCTTGAAAGTTCCCAGTAGCAGTATCGACTCCTGCTGACTGCAATACATATATATATATATATATATATATATATATATATATATATATATATATATATATATATATATATATATATATATATATATATATATATATATATATATATATATTTATTTATTATCACACTGGCCAATTCCCACCAAGGCAGGGTGGCCCGAAAAAGAAAAACTTTCACCATCATTCACTCCATCACTGTCTTGCCAGAAGGGTGCTTTACACTACAGTTTTTAAACTGCAACATTAACACCCCTCCTTCAGAGTGCAGGCACTGTACTTCCCATCTCCAGGACTCAAGTCTGGCCTGCCGGTTTCCCTGAACCCTTTCATAAATGTTACTTTGCTCACACTCCAACAGCACGTCAAGTATTAAAAACCATTTGTCTCCATTCACTCCTATCAAACACGCTCATGCATACCTGCTGGAAGTCCAAGCCCCTCGCACACAAAACTTCCTTTACCCCCTCTCTCCAACCTTTCCTAGGCCGACCCCTACCCCGCCTTCCTTCCACTACAGACTAATACACTCTTGAAGTCATTCTGTTTCGCTCCATTCTCTCTACATGTCCGAACCACCTCAACAACCCTTCCTCAGCCCTCTGGACAACAGTTTTGGTAATCCCGCACCTCCTCCTAACTTCCAAACTACGAATTCTCTGCATTATATTCACACCACACATTGCCCTCAGACATGACATCTCCACTGCCTCCAGCCTTCTCCTCGCTGCAACATTCATCACCCATGCTTCACACCCATATAAGAGCGTTGCTAAAACTATACTCTCATACATTCCCCTCTTTGCCTCCAAGGACAAAGTTCTTTGTCTCCACAGACTCCTAAGTGCACCACTCACTCTTTTTCCCTCATCAATTCTATGATTCACCTCATCTTTCATAGACCCATCCGCTGACACGTCCACTCCCAAATATCTGAATACATTCACCTCCTCCATACTCTCTCCCTCCAATCTGATATTCAATCTTTCATCACCTAATCTTTTTGTTATCCTCATAACCTTACTCTTTCCTGTATTCACCTTTAATTTTCTTCTTTTGCACACCCTACCAAATTCATCCACCAATCTCTGCAACTTCTCTTCAGAATCTCCCAAGAGCACAGTGTCATCAGCAAAGAGCAGCTGTGACAACTCCCACTTTGTGTGTGATTCTTTATCTTTTAACTCCACGCCTCTTGTCAAGACCCTCGCATTTACTTCTCTTACAACCCCATCTATAAATATATTAAACAACCACGGTGACATCACACATCCTTGTCTAAGGCCTACTTTTACTGGGAAATAATTTCCCTCTTTCCTACATACTCTAACTTGAGCCTCACTATCCTCGTAAAAACTCTTCACTGCTTTCAGTAACCTACCTCCTACACCATACACTTGCAACATCTGCCACACTGCCCCCCTATCCACCCAGTCATACGCCTTTTCCAAATCCATAAATGCCACAAATACCTCTTTAGCCTTATCTAAATACTGTTCACTTATATGTTTCACTGTAAACACCTGGTCCACACACCCCTACCTTTCCTAAAGCCTCCTTGTTCATCTGCTATCCTATTCTCCGTCTTACTCTTAATTCTTTCAATAATAACTCTACGATACACTTTACCAGGTATACTCAGCAGACTTATCCCCCTA
>NC_091312.1:27253189-27338189 GCF_038502225.1 Cherax quadricarinatus
TATATATATATATATATATATATATACATATATATGTATGTATAGGGTCGGAGACCCTTGGAGCATGGAGCAAGTGCGCTCTAAAATTCCTCAAAAAGCTGGGTGAAAAGCTCATCATAGAAACCAGGGACCACAGGGCGACCGGCTTCCTCTTTCAGAGACTCAGTGTTGCGATCCAGAGAGAAAATGCCTGCAGTATTCTGGGCACGCGGCCCACAGGGGAGTTGGATGAAGTATTCGAGATGTAGCTCTGAGTTACCTATGTTGTTTTACTTTCTATTATATCTTTGTGAGTGTTTTGTCAATGTTTTTTGTCTTAAAATAAAATATATATTAAATATAGGAGGTGGTAGGAGAAAATTATCAAACAGCTTCAGGGAGAACCTTGAGTTTTCCCTGAAGCAAGTTTATTCTTTTCTCTGAGGATGAGGGTCCCTATAACAGTTCTAGAGGTGGCACCTCCCTATATTATATATATATATATATATATATATATATATATATATATATATATATATATATATATATATATATATATATATATATATATGTATATATATATATATATATATATATATATATATATATATATATATATATATATATATATATATATATATATATATCTTTCAACACACCGGCCGTATCCCACCGAGGCGGGGTGGCCTAAAAGGAAAAACGAAAGTTTCTCCTTTTACATTTAGTAATATATACAGGAGAAGAGGTTACTAGCCCCTTGCTCCCGGCATTTTAGTCGCCTCTTACAACACTCATGGCTTACGGAGGAAGAATTCTGTTCCACTTCCCCATGGTGGTTAGAGGAAATAAACAAGAACAAGACCTAGTAAGAAAATAGAAGAAAACCCAGAGGGGTGTGTATATATATGCTTGTACATGTATGTGTAGTGTGACCTAAGTGTAAGTAGAAGTAGCAAGACGTACCTGAAACCTTGCATGTTCATGAGACAGAAAAATGGACACCAGCAATCCTACCATCATGTAAAACAATTACAGGCTTTCGTTTTACACTCACTTGGCAGGACGGTAGTACCTCCCTGGGTGGTTGCTGTCTACCAACCTACTACCTAGAATATATATATATATATATATATATATATATATATATATATATATATATATATATATGAAGAGAGACAGACAGACAGAGACAGAGAATGAAAACTAGACACAGACTATGAAGGAGAGAGATAATAGTGTCCGAAAATCTTTCAGTTCTACGACAGGAGCGTTCTGTCGCTCATAAGTGAGAGAAAAACTGAGCAAAGCGATGTACACACATACATGGGAACAACTGACAGAGTGTCCCGGAAGTAATTACCTGCCGCAGGTAGTTGCACAGGTGTCAGGCAACCTTACGCCAGGGAGGCACTGAGGCGGAGTTAGCGTGTTGCAACAGTAGGTGTTTTGCAGGGGTAGTAAGGGGGGTGGGGGGTTTGTTTTGCAGCCTGGGAGGGGGTTTGAGGGGTAGGAGAGAAATAGGGAAAGTGATTAAGGGACAAAGAGAAAGGGTGAGGAAAAGAGAAAGATATATATATATATATATATATATATATATATATATATATATATATATATATATATATATATATATATATATATATATATATATATATATATATATATATATATATATGGTGGAGGGAGCTATCTTTAGGTCGAAGAAATGGAAGGGAAAGAGAGACGGAAAGGAAGTGACGAGGAAGAAGAGTTTGGGAAGCATGATGGGTGAGGGGGAAGGGTTGGTAGATATATGAGAAGATTCAAGGAACAGGGAAAATGAAAAGATTGGAAAGAAGTAAAATACAAGAGGTGGGGAGAAGTGGTGGTGTGAAAGAAGTGGAATAATGATTATGGTGGGAACGACGCTATTGTTAGGTTATGATACTTATAATCTGTTGCTCTGAACTGTTACAAGTCTTGTGGCGTGTTGTTGTCTGGCTTATAACTTTTGTTGGAGAGAGATAGAGAGAGAGAGATGTACTGGATTGTGTGTTGGTGGCAATGTATATATCTGCTCTGGGACCAGGTAAACCATGTCCTAAACGAAACATGTTGGGAAGATGTCTTAAATGACATGGATCCAAACCAGTGCCTTGAAAGGATCAACTTCCTGGCAGCCGAAGCATGTTCTAGGCATATTCCCCTAAGAAAGAAGAAGAGCAGGAGTAAACTGGAGAGAGAAAGACGCTCCCTCTACAGAAGACGACGAAGAGTCACTGAGCTCCTCAGGAGTGCTAGAATATCTGATACACGAAAGGAGGCGCTGACCAGGGAAGTGGAAACTATCGAACTTAAGTTAAATGACTCTTACAGGAACCAGGAGAGGCAGGAGGAGCTTAAAGCTATTAGTGAAATTGAAAGAAATTCAAAATATTTCTTTTCATATGCCAAAAACAAGGCAAATACCACATCTAGTATCGGGCCCTTACTCAGACAGGATGGGACTTACACAGATGACAACAAGGAAATGAGTGAAATATTGAAATCCCAGTACGACTCTGTGCTTAGTGAACCACTAATCGGTCTGAGGATCGACGACCCAAATGATTTCTTCATGAATGAGCCTCAAAACTCCATAAATGTATGCCAGATTTCCGACATTACCCTAACTCCGATAGATTTCGAAAAAGCCACTGACAACATGCCTATGCACTCAGCCCCGGGCCCAGACTCGTGGAACTCTGTTTTCATTAAGAACTGCAAGAAACCCCTCTCGCGTGCCCTAAGTACACTATGGAGGAGGAGCTTGGACATGGGTGAAATTCCACAGTCACTTAAAACAACGGATATAGCCCCACTCCATAAAGGTGGCAGCAAAGCATTAGCTAAGAACTATAGACCAATAGCTCTGACGTCCCACATCATAAAAATCTTTGAAAGAGTGCTAAGAAGCAGGATTGCAAATCACCTGGATTCCCAAAATCTGCACAATCCAGGGCAACATGGGTTCAGGGCAGGTCGCTCCTGCCTCTCATAACTACTGGATCACTATGACATGGCCTTGGATGCACTGGAAAAAAATCAGAATGCAGATGTAATATACACAGACTTTGCAAAAGCATTTGACAAATGCGATCATGGCGTAATAGCCCATAAAATACGTGCTAAAGGAATAACTGGGAAAGTGGGGAGATGGATCTTCAACTTCCTAACAAATCGAACACAAAGAGTAGTGGTCAACAGAGTTAAATCGGAGGCTGCCATAGTGAAGAGCTCTGTTCCACAAGGCACAGTACTCGCCCCCATCTTATTCCTTATCCTCATATCAGACATAGACAGAGATATACACCACAGCACCGTATCATCCTTTGCGGATGATACTAGGATCTGCATGAGGCTGTCATCTGCTGAGGACGCGGTTAATCTCCAAGAAGATATAAACAAAGTTTTCCAATGGGCAACGGTAAACAATATGATGTTCACTGAGGACAAATTCCAACTACTCCGTTATGGAAATCTGGAGGAGATAATAACTAGAACAGAGTATACTACTGACTCCGGCCATACAATAGAGCGGAAAAATAATGTAAGGGACCTGGGAGTAGTAATGTCTGAGGATCTCACTTTCAAGGATCACAACAGTGCCACGATCGCACGTGCAAAGAAAATGATAGGATGGATAATGAGAACTTTCAAAACGAGAGATGCCAAGCCAATGATGATCCTTTACAAATCACTTGTTCTCTCTAGGCTGGAATACTGCTGTACATTAACATCTCCATTCAAAGCAGGTGAAATCGCAGATCTAGAGAGTGTACAGAGATCCTTTACTGCACGTATAAGTTCTGTCAAGCACCTTAACTACTGGGAACGCTTGGAAGCACTTGACTTGTACTCGTTGGAACGCAGGAGGGAGAGATATATCATAATCTACACTTGGAAAATCTTGGAAGGAATGGTCCCAAATCTGCACACAGAAATCACTCCCTACGAAAGTAAAAGATTGGGCAGGCGATGCAAAATGCCCCCAATAAAAAGTAGGGGCGCCATTGGTACACTAAGGGAAAACACCATAAGTGTCCGGGGCCCAAGACTGTTCAACAGCCTCCCATCAAGCATTAGGGGAATTGCCAATAAGCCCCTGGCTGCCTTCAAGAGAGATCTGGACAGATACCTAAAGTCAGTGCCGGATCAGCCGGGCTGTGGCTCGTACGTTGAACTGCGTGCGGCCAGCAGTAACAGCCTAGTTGATCAGGCCCTGATCCATCGGGAGGCCTGGTCATGGACCGGGCCGCGGGGGCGTTGATCCCCGGAATAACTTCCAGGTAACCTCCAGGTGGCAATGTATATATCTACTGTGAAGTGTGTGTTAGTGGCAATGTATATATCTGTTCATCATACAACACAGGTAAATACATTTTCTAGTTCGTACGTCAACACTGATATCCGACACCATTTACAATATGTCCATAACACATATGTGGGACGAATCTGTTGGCGAAAGAGGGCGGGTCGAGGGAAGGAGGGAGGGTGGAGGGAAGGAGGGCGGGTCGAGGGAAGGAGGGAGGGTGGAGGGAAGGAGGGAGGGTGGAGGGAAAGAGGGAGGGTGGAGGGAAGGAGGGAGGGTGGAGGGAAGGAGGGCGGGTAGAGGGAAGGAGGGAGGGTGGAGGGAAGGAGGGAGGGTGGAGGGAAGAGGTTGTCTTCACGTTGGTAGACATCAGAAAGAGTTTGTATGAGGTGCGGTAACCACTGTGTTCACCTTCCCATGAAGGTTCCGTGCTCTTTGTCAGTGTTCATGTTTTGTCTTTGTTAGTGTCCATGTTTTGTCTTTGTCAGTGTCTATGTCTTGTCTTTGTTAGTGTTCAAGTCTGGTCTTTATCAGTGTCCATGTCTTGTCTTTTTCAGTGTCCATGTCTTGTTTCTGTCATTGTCCTTGTCTTTGTCAATGTCTATGTCTTATATTTGTCTGTGTCCATGATGAAAACAACAGATATTACCAGGATACCTCAGGGAAATGTTTGATAGACAATATTCAAAATATAGTTGCTAGTAAAGGCAAAGCATTTGGCCAACAAAGAGAGACAGTAGAAGGCAGAGAGTGACTAACTCTCATAAGGTCTACTATACTAATAGTAGGAGTGTAAGAAATAAGATAGATGAGCCAAGGTTGCTTGCATGTCCAGATAATATAGATATTATTGTTATAACGGGGACCTGGTTTAACCTGAAAGATAGAGAAATGCCTTCTGTATCTCTGGATGTGATTTTAGGCCCCCAAATCTTGATAGGGAGTACAGTAAGCTGCTATGGGACGAAATTCATAAGGCGTCTAGATATAAAAATGTTGTGTTAATGGGAGATTTTAACTTTAGACAAATTGATTGGAACAGTATGACAGGAAATCTTGAGTCTAGTGACTTGATACGATTCAGGATTGCTTTTAAAACAGTTTGTGATAGAACCAACTAGAGGAAACATCTGCTTCACTTGGTTCTTGCCAACATTAATAATCTTGGGGGTTAATGATGAGCTTGGGGAAAGCGATCACAAATCACCATGTTTCAATATATCATGGAGTTACCCAAATAACTGCAATCAAGTCTGTCCCAGACTTCTGCTTGGTCGATTTCATGGGACTGAGAAATTACCTGGGTGGGCTAAATTGGAAAGACCTGGCTATGGGTCAAGTAGGTGGTGTTGGTTGCTAATATGACGTTTTTCAGAGCATAGTTCTAGCTGTCCAGACAACTTATGTTCCAAGTAGGAAAATTAAATCAACCAAAAATAATCCCAAATGGATAAACAATAAATTAAAACATCTCATTGGCCAAAAAAGAGGCATATATAGGCGTATCAAAAGAAGGGATGAGCAGTTAAGAAATTTTTATATTCAGTAAAAGAAAGAAATAAAAAAGGGAATAAGAAAAGCTAAAAGAGATTATGAGGCTAAAGTGGCAAGGAATATGAAAGTTAACCAAAACGGTTTCTTTCAGGTATATAGAAGTAAGATTAGGGACAAGATTGGCCCACTCAAAAGTAACTCAGGCCAGATCACTGACAGTGATAAGGAAACATGTGAAATTTTTAACTCTTATTTCTTCTCAGTTTTTACGCAGGAAGATACTAGCAAATTTCCAGAAATAAATGATGTAGAGCAGGACGATAATAAACTATGCACGATTAGGGTAACTAGTGACATGGTCCTCAGACAAATAGAGAAATTAAAATCAAACATATCCCCAGGCCCTGATGAACTGTTTGCAAGGATTTTAAAGGAATGTAAAGAAAAGCTTAGTAAACGTTTGGCTAGTCTTTTCAACGTATCACTACAAACTGGCATTGTGCCAGACAAGAGGAAAATGGCAAATGTAATACCTATTTACAAAGCAGGAGACAGGTCCTTAGATTCGAACTATAGACCATTAAGCCTTGCCTCTATAGTGGGAAAATTTATGGAATCGATAATTGCTGAGGCAATTCGTAGCCGTCTTCAAAGGCATAAACTGATTAATGAATCTCAGCACGGTTTTACAAAGAAGCGTGCCTGCCTTACGAATTTACTAACTTTTTTCACCAAGGTAACTGGGGAGGTAGATCATGGTAATGAACATGTTATTGTGTATATGAACTTAATAAGGCTTTTGATAGAGTTCCACATCAGAGGCTGTTGAGGAAAATTAAGGCACACAGAATAGAGGGAGAAATTTTTTCCTAGAGGCATGGTTGACAGATAGTCAGCAGAGAGTTTGCATCTATGGGGAGAAATCAGAGTGGGGGCGCGTCACGAGTGGTGTTCCACAGGGTCAGTGTTGGACCCTTTGTTGTTCACAATTTATATAAACGACATTGATGAGGGAATAAATAGCGACATAATCAAGTTTGCAGATGACACCAAAATAGGACGCCTAATTCATTCTAATGAGGACACTAGAGCACTCCAGGAAGATTAGAATAGACTGATGCAGTGGTCGGAGAAATGGCAGATGCAGTTTAATATAGACAAATGCAAAGTTCTAAACATTAGACAAGAAAATAACCATGCCACATATAAACTAAATAATGTAGATCTTAATATTAGTGATTGCGAAAAGGATTTGGGAGTTCTTATTAGAAGTAAGTGTATAAGTGTTCACAGTAAAGTGAACAGAATCCTTGGCTTCATATCAAGGAGCATAAATAATAGGAGGCCTCACGTTGTTCTTCAACTCTATATATCCTTGGTTAGGCCTCATTTAGATTATGCTGCACAGTTCTGGTCACCGTATTACAGAATGGATATAAATGCTCTGGAAAACGTACAAAGGAGGATGACAAAGTTGATCCCATGTATCAGAAACCTTCCCTATGAGGACAGACTGAAGGCCCTGAATCTGCACTCTCTAGAAAGGCATAAAATTAGCGGGGATATGATAGAGGTGTATAAATGGAAAACAGGAATAAATAAAGGGAATGTAAATAGCATGCTAAAAGTATCTAGCCAAGACATGACTCGCAGCAATGGTTTCAAGTTGGAAAAATTCAGATTCAGGATGGATATAGGAAAGCACTGGTTTGGTAATAGAGTTGTGGATGAGTGGAACAAACTGCCGAGTACCGTCATAGAAGCTAAAACGTTGTGTAGCTTTAAAAATAGGTTGGATAAATACATGAGTGGGGTGGGTGGGTGTGAGTTGGACCTGACTAGCTTGTGTTAATAGGTCTGATGCCTTGCTCCTTCCTTAAGTGGATGTGTCCTGACCTGGCTTGACTAGGTTAGTCATTGGTTTAAGCCGGGAGGTAGATTGTACCTGCCCCGCATGGGCCAGTAGGCCTGCTGCTGTGTTCCTTCTTTCTTATATTTGTATGTCTCTGTCAGTGTCCATATTTTGTTTCATGCAGTGTCCATGTCTTTGTCAGTGTCCATGTCTTGTTTTTGTTCGCCTCCATAGTTCGCCTTGTATGTGTGTGTGTGTGTGTGTGGTGTGTTTGTCGGCTCTGTTTTGTGTGATTGTTTGCATCACCATCATTCCTCCCCCCTCCCTCCTCATATCAGCATACCCCTTACCCCTACCCCTTACAACTCTCCCGCTGACAGACTTCATTACCTGATGTATCCAACCCATCCTGTGTGATGGAATATGACAGGAAAACATGGCTGGCTTTTGTTCCCACTGTGTAACTATCATGGAGCCTAGGGTACCAGCACACTGCTAATTTTATCAAATTTTTATTTTATAAAAAAAAATCTTTTCCTTCTTTTTCTTCCTCTCTCTCTCTTCCTCTCTCTCTCTCTCTCTCTCTCTCTCTCTCTCTCTCTCTCTTCCTCTCTCTCTCTCTCTCTCTCTGATCTTCTGAAACCATGACCTTAGCTGATCTATTTCCCCATTGACTATCTTAAATCCTGCTCGTGACCTTGTCCTTACCTGACGTACTTACCATCTTCAGAGCAACACTGCCACCCTCTCATGTGCCACAAGTGTACAAGTAAACATCAGAGGACATCATGCTGATGGACATTCTACCTTTAACATTCTAAAAGCTTTTAATATTCTTTGTAACCCGAGTTTTCACCGACCTGGATGAGATGGAAGGCTTAACGTGAATCGTTCATGTTGGTCAGTTTGCCTTATTAGACTTCATATGAAACATGTGGGAAATATTTTTTCCTGTCATTTGTGAATTCCACTTGTCGATTCAGCTCTCGCATTAGCTTTGAGGCTGTTTATCGATGCAGCAAACCTGTCGCCTTTGAACTCCTGAGACACAGGTAACTCGACTCCTGTGAAGGCTTACTCAGCCCTGTAACAACTTCAGTCAGTATTACCAAGGCTGGCTCCTCCTCAGGAAAATTAATGAATAGAAAAAGAAATAATAACAGACAATGATAAACACTTTATTATTTAGAAACGGAAAATGTAAAACAATAAAACATGAATGGGTATCCTGATTGAAAGAAAAATGAAAAATGAAATGAAAAAAATGACTTTTGAACTCAACGCTAATATAGGTATATCGTGGTAATGGGGTGTCAGGTGTTGGTGACACTGCGTGTTGTTGAAATCGTAGCCGTTGCTGATATGGGGGGGGGGTAGCAGGTGTTGGTGACCACCACTGGCTCGTTCTTCACAGAGTGTAGCCGTGAATAATTACTTCAGATGACAGAAACACAGGTTCGTTACCACTGCTATGATGAGGGGTTAGGTTCTGTGTTGGCTTACATAACAGGTAAGTAGATTAAACATGGGACGTCTCAGGACGTTAGTCCGTCTCCTTCTATTCTTCTTGTTGGTTGGCAGGTGACCCTCTCTGTCATTCCAAGCTGTAAAGAGAGACAGATTACCCACTGCTTAAGAAATCACTCTCCATGATAAGTACAATACCTAAAAGATGTGGTGATCAAGACTGAAAGGACTAAGTTAATTATTGGTCAAAAGTGAAGCTTTCAACCAATAAGTCCACTAAAATATGATCAGGCGTGTACTTACAGTAGTGTTGGGAGCTGTGAGTCGAGTGATTTACTGTTTGACCGGAGCCCCACACGTCACCTTTCTGTGGGGGGGAAGAAGAGGAAGGGGAAGGGATAGCGGGAGCTAGACTGACCCTACCTTAACAAGCAGCCGGCAATCAAACTATCACTTTCCGGGAGGGGGAAAAAGGGGGGAGGGAATAGCAGGAGCTAGACTGACCCTACCTTAACAAGCAGCCAGCAATGAAACTGTTGTTACTATACACTCCCTCGCTACTCCTGTCTATTGAACTTTTCCCTCACAACCCCCTCCCTCGGCAGACAGACGACATAAACCTGTGTATGCACTTTTTTACGCTGGCAGACGTTGGTAAACAAACATATTTTCAACACATAGCAATATCCATAACTGCAAGAGTGTTTCAAACTCTATATGATACTTGAATCTAATATATTTATCATAGTGATTTCAGGAAACAAATTGTTTGATTCTTCAGTCGTGAGCCACGAGAATTATTAAGCACATTTCTGAGCTAGAAAACTTTTTGTTTTCATGTTTTCACGGGACATATATTGGTCTTGATAGGGTTATGAATGACTGTTGAAGCTCTTGGAGGCTACTCTTACATGTGCCAATAGAGCATTTGCTGCTGAGATTATTAAGTTGATGAGTGATTGCTACTGATGATATGCTCGGCGCTTTGCTTACCTCGATGTGAGTGAGGGTTCGCCTGTGTTCCCAGAGTTTCCTCCGTGACCATTCTTACATCTTCCCTGGACAGTCATGCCTTTATACCTCTGATGTACCCTTGATGAGTTCCGAGAGTTTTTATACTTCCAGAGTCTTGGTCCCTCTGGTGCTTGCCTAGTCAACTACTCCAAAAGGTACTCTTTGATCCACTGAAGTGCATTCTCTGTTATTCCTGCCTGCTCTTAAAGTTTTCGCTTCAGTCTCTCGTAAGGGACAGTATGGTGTGTCTTCTTACATTCCACGGTTATGCATTATGCCCAGTTCCTTTGTCTCTTGTATAACCTTTGTGACTTTGTCTGAGGTTTGCGAGGCAACCTTGCCATCTCTAAACCCACGTGTGTGTGTGTGTGTGTGTGTGTGTGTGTGTGTGTGTGTGTGTGTGTGTGTATGTGTGTGTGTGCTTTCCTATCTGTGGTTGCAGAGGTCAATTCACAACTCATGGCCCCGCCAGTGCATGTGTGTTCACCTATTTGTGGTTGCTGGGGTCGAATCGCAGTATGCGAGTACGTACGTACGTGCGTCCCTCCGTCTGTCCGTCCGTGTCCTTCAGGTACCCGCCCCCGAAGCTGGACTCGACCGTGGTGCCAAATTATGTTTTCCTGGAACATGTTGCCACATCTCGCCCTGAGGAATACTTGCGGGTCGTGAGTTTTTCCTTCCTCATTTTATTGTTTAAGGGAATGGTAGCGAGGGATTTAGAAAGGAGAGGGAGAGCGTTAGAGTGAGACAGAAAGGAAAATATTATGTTGGATGAGGGGAAGAGGTGGAGAAAAATGCTTAAAAATCTGAAAAGGAAACAAGAAATAAAAGTACGTAACACATACACACACAAACACACACCACTGCAACCACAATTAGGTGAATACACACACACACGCACACGCACACATGTGAGTACATACACACACGCATAGGTGAGTGCATGTTTACAAAGAACCAATCTTCAAAAAAAAAAAAAAGTAGTGGCTGACAAGTCAATAGAAGAAGGCAGCCAGAAAGAGAATGATCACTGATGATCTATAGACATGATAAGACTGAAGGAGAATCGGAACAGAAAAGACAGAAAGACAAGGGCAAAGAAAAAATAAGAAATTTACAGATAGTAAGAGAATCGGGGGGGGGGGGGGTTAAAAACATAAAATTAAATATCACATTTATTTTAAGGAACGACAAATATTTTTAAGACCAAATTCTGGGTTGGTCTAGACGTTAGACAGCGTCGGACTGTCAATTTACGATCCGCGGTCTGAGGCTCTATGTCCACTCTTCTGTTTGATACTGTCGTGTTTACAACTAGGAAGACAGAACAGAGGTTCGGAAGGAACAGCTATAGGGATGTTGATAAAAAAAATATGTAAACTGAGAGCAGCCTGGAAACAAAGTTCAGCAGCTGCCACGACACCACCTCCTCGACCATCTCCTCTCAACAAGAATAAGATGAAGAATAAGACACTTGTGCAGCATCTGGATATCTTTACTTGTAGACGTTTCGCCATCCAGTGGCTTTATCAACACCTGCAAGGACATAATATGAAAATCATCTTATTCTTCATCTTGATATAGAAGAATACAAAAACGCACTCCGCTATCCCTTCCCTTGGAGAAGGAGATACAAATGCAGTTTAATGCAATTCTTTATTGACTACTTTTCGCCCACACAGTGAACTTTATCAAGTCACAAACAGAGAAGAGAGTATGTGTGTATATATAGGGAGCATGGTGACGTGAAGGGCCAGGTGAGGAATGTTAAAGCTGATAACTGAGAAGAGGTTAGATTTGAGAAGCAGGAGCTCGGCATGATCCAGTAGGTCTGTCGCTGTGGAGGATAACGCTGAAGAAATTTCCCTGGCTAGAGGTTCAGCTATGTTGCAAAAGCCGTTGCTCTGGCTGGAATTGATGGATTTAGAGACGAGCGATGATTTCAGGTTCCTGCGTCTCTGGGCATTTTCTTCCCTGCCGATGAGTCTTTGCGTCTCTGTAGTTAATTAAATGGTTGGTGGGAGTCTCGGTGTAAAACACAGGCTTTCCTCACGTCGTCCGTTCTGTTGGCTTAGTGGTGTTCCGAAATACGTGTTCGGACCTCCAAACACGTAAAACTGGGAACTGTATGAAATATCAGACACATATAGAGTCAAGTTGATGGAAAAATTTAAGCACTAAAGAGAGGAACCTTTTGATCAAGTTTCGATCCGTTTTGGACCATAGTCAAGTCATAACTGAGGAGAGAAAATGAGAGAAGGCCAGAAGACGGGTGGGGATGGGGAAGAAAGGTAGTAGTAGGAGGAGAAAGGTGTAGTAGTGGCAGTGGATGAATTAGCAGCAGCAGCAGTAGTTGTAGTGATGGAAACAGCATCTATAGTTAAAATGAGGTAGTAGTAGTAGTAACGGTAGTAGTAATAGTAGTAGTAGTAGCAGTAGTAGTAGTAGTAGTAGTAGTAGTAGTAGTAGTAGTAGCAGCAGCAGCAGCAGCAGCAGCAGCAGCAGCAGCAGCAGCAGTAGTAGTAGTAGTAGTAGTAGTAGTAGTAGTAGTAGTAGTAGTAGTAGTAGTAGTAGTAGTAGTACAAGAAATCTAATGGCCCATGCAGAAATGAATTAGTGGTAGAAAAGAGAAAAGAGACACTTACGTACAGTTCAGGACATTTATTAATCGCCCTGAACTGTAAACAGGAGTATTTTTCCAACATCTTATCGTAATACCGTTCACTTCCCTTCTTTGATGTTCATGTTCACGTGGTTTCCTTTTTTCATTTACCGCTAGCCTCCATACAGCAGAATATACATTCACTGTTTTCCCTACTATGCTCCTTCTATCAAGAAAAGTGTCCTTGTTTCTCTCTTCGTGCTCTCCGCATCTAAGACCCTCAATTTCGTGACTGAAATTTACACTCTTCGTACCTCGTTCTCTCGCCTTGTCTAGCCTTCCTATTTCATAAACTCTGCTTATTCTCATACTAAATTGACTTCCTTTTCTCCCAAACCCACGTCTCTTGTGAAATCACCAGTTCGTTGTCTTCCCAACAATTTCAATCTTAAAAATCCTATCAACACCCTTTGTCCTGTAGATATCACACTTGTATAGTAATCCAGTTCATACTTCTGTCGCTGATTCTTCCGGTGTCTACTTCATTTCCTGTTCCTCGTGTCCTCTCCAGTACCATGGAGAAACTGGCACCTCTGTCTCTCTCTCTCTCTCTCTCTCTCTCTCTCTCTCTCTCTCTCTCTCTCTCTCTCTCTCTGACAGATTACAGGAGCACGGAAGAAGTGTTCGCCCTGCCGACTCAAATATTTTTTTCTGCCATGTTAGAGATTACAACCGTTATGTTGAATCAGCTCTTATACACAACATTCAGAACATCCAGCTTTATTTCTGTACATGCCTGCCTTTTTCAATGAGTTTTCAGGTGCTCTAATCTCCAGAACACCCGTAACTTGACCTGACCTTTGCCTCCTCCTCTTCTGTCCTCTTGACTCTTCTGTATATTCTTTGCCTTTCTTGTCTTCTGACTTCCCTCTTTCATACTTCTTTTCTTTCCCTGATTAGGCCAGTAGACACCACAGTGCTTCTGTGCATTTTTGGTGACAGGTGTTGGTATAGAGATACTGTTATCTCCACTGTCTGCAGATATGATGAAAATGGCACATAATACCGACAAGTTGAAGAGTAAGACAAGTGTGCAACAGCTGGGTATCTATAATGACGATTGAAACGTTTCTCCTACACGGTAGGCTTCTTCAGTCAAATACAGTGGCGAATGTATTTCTCCAAGGCTGATGGACTGATTACATCATTTTTACCTCCCCACTACTCCAGCTGCCTCCAATTTATTCGCCTCTGAATTTGGCTGAAGAATCCCTCCGTGTAGGTGAAACGCTTCAGTCAACAACAAGGACACCCAACTGTTGCACAGGTGTCTGACTCGTCAGTTGCCCGCAGATGTAAATTACTCATTACCGTCACTAGTCCCGCCAGGCTTGGACAAGATCTGCAGGGCTCCTCTCTGCCTTTTCTCTTACCTACTACTATTATTACTACTACTGCTGCTATTACTACTACTACTATTATTACTACTACTACTGCTACTATTACTATTGCTATTGCTACTACTGCTACTATTACTACTATTACTACTACTGCTGCTATTACTACTATTACTATTACTACTGCTATTACTTTTACTACTACTACTGCTATTACTGCTGCTACTACTACTATTAGTGCTATACACATATAACCCGCACATAAAAGAGAGGAGCTTACGACGACGTTTCGGTCCGACTCGGACCATTTACAAAGTTATTGCTGACTTTGTAAATGGTCCAAGTCGGACCGAAACGTCGTTGTAAGCTCCTCTCTTCCATGTGCGGGTTATTTGTGTATCGTTCCAGTCACGGTATTGTGCCTTTTTTGTTACTATTAGTGCTATTACAATTATTACTGATACGACTTCTATTGTTATTAATACTGCTCCTACTATTACTACTACTACTGCTGCTACTACTACTACTACTACTACTACTACTACTACTACTACTACTACTACTACTACTACTACTACAACTACTACTACTACTACTAATACTACTACTATTAAACTCTTCTCTCCTCCCGACCTGTCTGCATTTCCTCTCCGTATTTTTAACCTCAGCTGTAACTTGACAATGGACCAGGACAGATCGACACGTCATCATAAAGTTCCCGTCCTTAGTGCAGGTGGTGTGTAAATTGTTCCAGACACGGTATTATGACTATTCTTTAAGTTGATGGAGATAGTTAATAGAGAATTTTATGTATGGACACATCAAGAAAACTAAGAGAGAGAGAGAAGAATGAGCCGGCAAGACTATAGCCGGTCTTCACCTTCAATATGACAAGAATATTAAAAAAATGGAGCATGAGTACCCTGAGACTCGTGAGATCATTATCCTGGACTTTGACTGTCTAGTGAAAGTGAATCTTAAGAGGAACGAGAGTACAGCTAGCGTACAAGCGGACAAAACAGTAACGAGAGACTTCCAAAATGAAGCAGAGCGAGAAAGTGGAATCAAAAGAATAGTCAAGGCAGGCGTTGATGAAATATCTATCTGGGAAATACCAGGAAGCGGAGAAGGATCATACCAACCTCTTTTTTTTTTCCACCTTCACCCCTCTCTCTCTCTCCTGCCCCCTGCCTCATACCACCCTCATCATCTCCTCCCATCCCCACACACCTCACACATCCTTCTTCTCATTCTCTAATTATCATATAGAATAAACAAGCAGCACACTGCTGATATATCCAATTTTATTAAAAAATCCTAGGTCACCTTCACCCTAATCTCTCACACACCCACACCTGCGTATCAGTGAAAGACAGATGTGCAGGGAGAAGCAGAGACAGACATGATAATCGATAGAGAGAGAGGGGGAAAGAGAAGGTATTACCGAGAACACATACCAGATGAAAATCCAAACGTTAAAAACCGAATAAATTTAATTTACAGTAGTGAGCGAAAATCTAAATACTTTGAAGAGGAGGCCGTCCCAAGCAGACCGGAAATTTCACGGTAAATGCGAAGACACCTGCTCAAAGTCACCTTTATGGCGCTTAGCACTGGGACGACCTGTGTGGCGTCTAGCACTGGGGACGACCTGTGTGTTGTCTAGCACTGGGACGACCTGTGTGTTGTCTAGCACTGGGGACGACCTGTGTGTTGTCTAGCACTGGGACGACCTGTGTGGCGTCTAGCACTGGGACGACCTGTGTGTTGTCTAGCACTGGGGACGACCTGTGTGTTGTCTAGCACTGGGACGACCTGTGTGGCGTCTAGCACTGGGACGACCTGTGTGTTGTCTAGCACTGGGGACGACCTGTGTGTTGTCTAGCACTGGGACGACCTGTGTGTTGTCTAGCACTGGGGACGACCTGTGTGTTGTCTAGCACTGGGACGACCTGTGTGGCGTCTAGCACTGGGACGACCTGTGTGTTGTCTAGCACTGGGGACGACCTGTGTGTTGTCTAGCACTGGGACGACCTGTGTGGCGTCTAGCACTGGGACGACCTGTGTGGCGTCTAGCACTGGGACGACCTGTGTGTTGTCTAGCACTGGGACGACCTGTGTGTTGTCTAGCACTGGGACGACCTGTGTGGCGTCTAGCACTGGGACGACCTGTGTGTTGTCTAGCACTGGGACGACCTGTGTGTTGTCTAGCACTGGGACGACCTATGTGTTGTCTAGCACTGGGGACGACCTGTGTGTTGTCTAGCACTGGGACGACCTGTGTGTTGTCTAGCACTGGGGACGACCTGTGTGGCGTCTAGCACTGGGACGACCTGTGTGGCGTCTAGCACTGGGACGACCTGTGTGTTGTCTAGCACTGGGGACGACCTGTGTGTTGTCTAGCACTGGGACGACCTGTGTGGCGTCTAGCACTGGGACGACCTGTGTGTTGTCTAGCACTGGGGACGACCTGTGTGTTGTCTAGCACTGGGACGACCTGTGTGGCGTCTAGCACTGGGACGACCTGTGTGTTGTCTAGCACTGGGGACGACCTGTGTGTTGTCTAGCACTGGGACGACCTGTGTGGCGTCTAGCACTGGGACGACCTGTGTGGCGTCTAGCACTGGGACGACCTGTGTGTTGTCTAGCACTGGGACGACCTGTGTGTTGTCTAGCACTGGGACGACCTGTGTGTTGTCTAGCACTGGGACGACGTGTGTGTTGTCTAGCACTGGGGACGACCTGTGTGTTGTCTAGCACTGGGACGACCTGTGTGTTGTCTAGCACTGGGGACGACCTGTGTGTTGTCTAGCACTGGGACGACCTGTGTGGCGTCTAGCACTGGGACGACCTGTGTGTTGTCTAGCACTGGGGACGACCTGTGTGTTGTCTAGCACTGGGACGACCTGTGTGGCGTCTAGCACTGGGACGACCTGTGTGTTGTCTAGCACTGGGGACGACCTGTGTGTTGTCTAGCACTGGGACGACCTGTGTGGCGTCTAGCACTGGGACGACCTGTGTGTTGTCTAGCACTGGGGACGACCTGTGTGTTGTCTAGCACTGGGACGACCTGTGTGGCGTCTAGCACTGGGACGACCTGTGTGGCGTCTAGCACTGGGACGACCTGTGTGTTGTCTAGCACTGGGACGACCTGTGTGTTGTCTAGCACTGGGACGACCTGTGTGGCGTCTAGCACTGGGACGACCTGTGTGTTGTCTAGCACTGGGGACGACCTGTGTGTTGTCTAGCACTGGGACGACCTGTGTGTTGTCTAGCACTGGGACGACCTGTGTGTTGTCTAGCACTGGGACGACCTGTGTGTTGTCTAGCACTGGGGACGACCTGTGTGTTGTCTAGCACTGGGACGACCTGTGTGTTGTCTAGCACTGGGGACGACCTGTGTGTTGTCTAGCACTGGGACGACCTGTGTGGCGTCTAGCACTGGGACGACCTGTGTGTTGTCTAGCACTGGGGACGACCTGTGTGTTGTCTAGCACTGGGACGACCTGTGTGGCGTCTAGCACTGGGACGACCTGTGTGTTGTCTAGCACTGGGGACGACCTGTGTGTTGTCTAGCACTGGGACGACCTGTGTGGCGTCTAGCACTGGGACGACCTGTGTGTTGTCTAGCACTGGGGACGACCTGTGTGTTGTCTAGCACTGGGACGACCTGTGTGGCGTCTAGCACTGGGACGACCTGTGTGTTGTCTAGCACTGGGGACGACCTGTGTGTTGTCTAGCACTGGGACGACCTGTGTATTGTCTAGCACTGGGGACGACCTGTGTGTTGTCTAGCACTGGGACGACCTGTGTGGCGTCTAGCACTGGGACGACCTGTGTGTTGTCTAGCACTGGGGACGACCTGTGTGTTGTCTAGCACTGGGACGACCTGTGTGGCGTCTAGCACTGGGACGACCTGTGTGGCGTCTAGCACTGGGACGACCTGTGTGTTGTCTAGCACTGGGACGACCTGTGTGTTGTCTAGCACTGGGACGACCTGTGTGGCGTCTAGCACTGGGACGACCTGTGTGTTGTCTAGCACTGGGGACGACCTGTGTGTTGTCTAGCACTGGGACGACCTGTGTGTTTTCTAGCACTGGGACGACCTGTGTGTTGTCTAGCACTGGGACGACCTGTGTGTTGTCTAGCACTGGGACGGCCTGTGTGGCGTCTAGCACTGGGACGGCCTGTGTGGCGTCTAGCACTGGGACGGCCTGTGTGGCGTCTAGCACTGGGACGGCCTGTGTGGCGTCTAGCACTGGGACGACCTGTGTGGCGTCTAGCACTGGGACGGCCTGTGTGGCGTCTAGCACTGGGACGGCCTGTGTGGCGTCTAGCACTGGGACGACCTGTGTGTTGTCTAGCACTGGGACGACCTGTGTGGCGTCTAGCACTGGGACGGCCTGTGTGTTGTCTAGCACTGGGACGACCTGTGTGGCGTCTAGCACTGGGACGGCCTGTGTGGCGTCTAATACTAGGACGACCTGTGTGTTGTCTAGCACTGGGACGACCTGCGTGTTGTCTAAGACTGGACGACCTGTGTGTTATCTAACACTGGGACGACCTGTGTGTTGTCTAGCACTGGACGAGCTGTGTGTTGTCTAGCACTGGGACGACCTGCGTGTTGTCTAAGACTGGACGACCTGTGTGTTATCTAACACTGGGACGACCTGTGTGTTGTCTAGCACTGGACGAGCTGTGTGGCGTCTAACACTGGGACGAACTGTATGGCGTCTAACACTGGGACGACCTGTGTGTTGTCTAGCACTGAGACGACCTGTGTGGCGTCTAGCACTAGGACGACTTGTGTTGCGTCTAACACTGGGACGACCTCTGTGGCGTTTAACACTGGGACTACCTATGTGGCGACTAGCACTGGGACGACCTGTGTGGCGTCTAACACTGGTACGACCTATGTGGCGCCTAGCACTGGGACGACCTGTGTGCTATCTAGTACTGGGACGACCCGTGTTGTGTCTAACACTGGGACGACCTGTGTTGCGTCTAACACTGGGACGATCTGTGTTGCGTCTAACACTGGGACGACCTGTGTTGCGTCTAACACTGGGACGATCTGTGTTGCGTCTAACACAGGGACGACCTGTGTTGCGTCTAACACTGGGACGATCTGTGTTGCGTCTAACACAGGGACGACCTGTGTTGCGTCTAACACTGGGACGACCTGTGTAGCGTCTAACACTGGGACGACCTGTGTAGCGTCTAACACTGGGACGACCTATGTTGCGTCTAACACTGGGACGACCTGTGTGGCGTCTAACACTGGGACGACCAGTGTGGCGTTTAACGCTGGGACGACCTGTGTTGCTTCTAACACTGGGACGACCTGTGTTGCGTCTAACACTGGGGCGACCTGCATTGCGTCTAACACTGAGACGACCTGTGTGGCGTCTAACACTGGGACGACCTGAATTGCGTCTAACACTGGGACGACCTGTGCGGCGTCTAACACTGGGACGACCTGTGTGGCGTCTAACACTGGGATGACCTGTGTGGCGTCTAACACTAGGATGACCTGTGTGGCGTCTAACACTGGGACGACCTGTGTGGCGTGTAACACTGGGACGACCTGTGTGGCGTGTAACACTGGGACGACCTGTGTGGCGTCTAACACTGGGACGACGTGTGTGGTGTCTAACACTGGGACGACCTGTGTTGCGTCTAACACTGGGCCGACCTGTGTAGCGTCTAACACTGGGACGACCTGTGTAGCGTCTAACACTGGGACGACCTGTGTAGCGTCTAACACTGATACGACCTGTGTGGCGTCTAACACTGGGACGACCTGTGTGGCGTCTAACACTAGGACGACCTGTGTTGCGTCTAACACTGGGACGACCTGTGTGGCGTCTAACACTGGGACGACCTGAGTGGCGTCTAACACTGGGACGACCTGTGTGGCGTCTAACACTGGGACGACCTATGTGGCGTCTAACACGGGGACGACCTGTGTGGCGTGTAACACTGGGACGACCTGTGTGGCGTCTAACACTGGGACGACCTATGTGGCGTCTAACACGGGGACGACCTGTGTGGCGTCTAACACTGGGACGACCTGTGTGGCGTCTAACACTGGGACGACCTGTGTTGCGTCTAACACTGGGACGACCTGTGTGGCGTCTAACACTGGGACGACCTGTGTGGCGTCTAACACTGGGACGACCTGTGTAGCGTCTAACACTGGGACGACGTGTGTGGCGTCTAACACTGCGACGAACTATATGGCGTCTAACACTGGGACGACCTGTGTTGCGTCTAACACTGGGACGATCTGTGTTGCGTCTAACACAGGGACGACCTGTGTTGCGTCTAACACTGGGACGACCTGTGTGGCGTCTAACACTGGACGAGCTGTGTGTTGTCTAGCACTGGGACGACTTGCGTGTTGTCTAAGACTGGACGACCTGTGTGTTATCTAACACTGGGACGACCTGTGTGTTGTCTAGCACTGGACGAGCTGTGTGGCGTCTAACACTGGGACGAACTGTATGGCGTCTAACACTGGGACGACCTGTGTGTTGTCTAGCACTGGGACGACCTGTGTGGCGTCTAGCACTGGGACGACTTGTGTTGCGTCTAACACTGGGACGACCTCTGTGGCGTTTAACACTGGGACTACCTATGTGGCGACTAGCACTGGGACGACCTGTGTGGCGTCTAACACTGGTACGACCTATGTGGCGCCTAGCACTGGGACGACCGGTGTGCTATCTAGTACTGGGACGACCCGTGTTGCGTCTAACACTGGGACGACCTGTGTTGCGTCTAACACTGGGACGACCTGTGTGGCGTCTAACACTGGGACGACCTGTGTTGCTTCTAACACTGGGACGACCTGTGTTGCGTCTAACACTGGGACGACCTGTGTGGCGTCTAACACTGGGACGACGTGTGTGGCGTCTAACACTGGGATGACCTGTGTGGCGTCTAACACTGGGACGACCTGTGTGGCGTGTAACACTGGGACGACCTGTGTGCGTGTAACACTGGGACGACCTGTGTAGCGTCTAACACTGGGATGACCTGTGTTGCGTCTAACACTGGGCCGACCTGTGTGGCGTCTAACCCTGGGACGACCTGTGTGGCGTCTAGCACTGATACGACCTGTGTTGCGTCTAACTCTGGGACGACCTGTGTAGCGTCTAACACTGGGACGACCTGTGTGGCGTCTAACACGGGGACGACCTGTGTAGCGTCTAACACTGGGACGACCTGTGTGGCGTCTAACACTGGGACGACGTGTGTGGCGTCTAACACTGGGATGACCTGTGTGGCGTCTAACACTGGGACGACCTGTGTGGCGTGTAACACTGGGACGACCTGTGTGGCGTGTAACACTGGGACGACCTGTGTGGCGTCAAACACTGGGATGACCTGTGTTGCGTCTAACACTGGGACGACCTGTGTGGCGTGTAACACTGGGACGACCTGTGTGGCGTGTAACACTGGGACGACCTGTGTGGCGTCTAACACTGGGATGACCTGTGTTGCGTCTAACACTGGGCCGACCTGTGTGGCGTCTAACACTGGGACGACCTGTGTAGCGTCTAGCACTGATACGACCTGTGTTGCGTCTAACTCTGGGACGACCTGTGTAGCGTCTAACACTGGGACGACCTGTGTGGCGTCTAACACGGGGACGACCTGTGTGTTGTCTAGCACTGGGACGACCTGTGTGTTATCTAACACTGGGACGACCTGTGTGTTGTCTAGCACTGGACGAGCTGTGTGGCGTCTAACACTGGGACGAACTGTATGGCGTCTAACACTGGGACGACCTGTGTGTTGTCTAGCACTGGGACGACCTGTGTGGCGTCTAGCACTGGGACGACTTGTGTTGCGTCTAACACTGGGACGACCTCTGTGGCGTTTAACACTGGGACTACCTATGTGGCGACTAGCACTGGGACGACCTGTGTGGCGTCTAACACTGGTACGACCTATGTGGCGCCTAGCACTGGGACGACCTGTGTGCTATCTAGTACTGGGACGACCCGTGTTGTGTCTAACACTGGGACGACCTGTGTTGCGTCTAACACTGGGACGATCTGTGTTGCGTCTAACACTGGGACGACCTGTGTTGCGTCTAACACTGGGACGATCTGTGTTGCGTCTAACACAGGGACGACCTGTGTTGCGTCTAACACTGGGACGATCTGTGTTGCGTCTAACACAGGGACGACCTGTGTTGCGTCTAACACTGGGACGACCTGTGTAGCGTCTAACACTGGGACGACCTGTGTAGCGTCTAACACTGGGACGACCTATGTTGCGTCTAACACTGGGACGACCTGTGTGGCGTCTAACACTGGGACGACCAGTGTGGCGTTTAACGCTGGGACGACCTGTGTTGCTTCTAACACTGGGACGACCTGTGTTGCGTCTAACACTGGGGCGACCTGTATTGCGTCTAACACTGAGACGACCTGTGTGGCGTCTAACACTGGGACGACCTGAATTGCGTCTAACACTGGGACGACCTGTGCGGCGTCTAACACTGGGACGACCTGTGTGGCGTCTAACACTGGGATGACCTGTGTGGCGTCTAACACTAGGATGACCTGTGTGGCGTCTAACACTGGGACGACCTGTGTGGCGTGTAACACTGGGACGACCTGTGTGGCGTCTAACACTGGGACGACCTGTGTGGCGTGTAACACTGGGACGACCTGTGTGGCGTCTAACACTGGGACGACGTGTGTGGTGTCTAACACTGGGACGACCTGTGTTGCGTCTAACACTGGGCCGACCTGTGTAGCGTCTAACACTGGGACGACCTGTGTAGCGTCTAACACTGGGACGACCTGTGTAGCGTCTAACACTGATACGACCTGTGTGGCGTCTAACACTGGGACGACCTGTGTGGCGTCTAACACTAGGACGACCTGTGTTGCGTCTAACACTGGGACGACCTGTGTGGCGTCTAACACTGGGACGACCTGAGTGGCGTCTAACACTGGGACGACCTGTGTGGCGTCTAACACTGGGACGACCTATGTGGCGTCTAACACGGGGACGACCTGTGTGGCGTGTAACACTGGGACGACCTGTGTGGCGTCTAACACTGGGACGACCTATGTGGCGTCTAACACGGGGACGACCTGTGTGGCGTCTAACACTGGGACGACCTGTGTGGCGTCTAACACTGGGACGACCTGTGTTGCGTCTAACACTGGGACGACCTGTGTGGCGTCTAACACTGGGACGACCTGTGTGGCGTCTAACACTGGGACGACCTGTGTAGCGTCTAACACTGGGACGACCTGTGTGGCGTCTAACACTGCGACGAACTATATGGCGTCTAACACTGGGACGACCTGTGTTGCGTCTAACACTGGGACGATCTGTGTTGCGTCTAACACAGGGACGACCTGTGTTGCGTCTAACACTGGGACGACCTGTGTGGCGTCTAACACTGGACGAGCTGTGTGTTGTCTAGCACTGGGACGACTTGCGTGTTGTCTAAGACTGGACGACCTGTGTGTTATCTAACACTGGGACGACCTGTGTGTCTAGCACTGGACGAGCTGTGTGGCGTCTAACACTGGGACGAACTGTATGGCGTCTAACACTGGGACGACCTGTGTGTTGTCTAGCACTGGGACGACCTGTGTGGCGTCTAGCACTGGGACGACTTGTGTTGCGTCTAACACTGGGACGACCTCTGTGGCGTTTAACACTGGGACTACCTATGTGGCGACTAGCACTGGGACGACCTGTGTGGCGTCTAACACTGGTACGACCTATGTGGCGCCTAGCACTGGGACGACCGGTGTGCTATCTAGTACTGGGACGACCCGTGTTGCGTCTAACACTGGGACGACCTGTGTTGCGTCTAACACTGGGACGACCTGTGTGGCGTCTAACACTGGGACGACCTGTGTTGCTTCTAACACTGGGACGACCTGTGTTGCGTCTAACACTGGGACGACCTGTGTGGCGTCTAACACTGGGACGACGTGTGTGGAGTCTAACACTGGGATGACCTGTGTGGCGTCTAACACTGGGACGACCTGTGTGGCGTGTAACACTGGGACGACCTGTGTGCGTGTAACACTGGGACGACCTGTGTAGCGTCTAACACTGGGATGACCTGTGTTGCGTCTAACACTGGGCCGACCTGTGTGGCGTCTAACACTGGGACGACCTGTGTGGCGTCTAGCACTGATACGACCTGTGTTGCGTCTAACTCTGGGACGACCTGTGTAGCGTCTAACACTGGGACGACCTGTGTGGCGTCTAACACGGGGACGACCTGTGTAGCGTCTAACACTGGGACGACCTGTGTGGCGTCTAACACTGGGACGACGTGTGTGGCGTCTAACACTGGGATGACCTGTGTGGCGTCTAACACTGGGACGACCTGTGTGGCGTGTAACACTGGGACGACCTGTGTGGCGTGTAACACTGGGACGACCTGTGTGGCGTCAAACACTGGGATGACCTGTGTTGCGTCTAACACTGGGACGACCTGTGTGGCGTGTAACACTGGGACGACCTGTGTGGCGTGTAACACTGGGACGACCTGTGTGGCGTCTAACACTGGGATGACCTGTGTTGCGTCTAACACTGGGCCGACCTGTGTGGCGTCTAACACTGGGACGACCTGTGTAGCGTCTAGCACTGATACGACCTGTGTTGCGTCTAACTCTGGGACGACCTGTGTAGCGTCTAACACTGGGACGACCTGTGTGGCGTCTAACACGGGGACGACCTGTGTGGCGTCTAACACTAGGACGACCTGTGTTTCGTCTAACACTGGGACGACCTGTGTGGCGTCTAACACTAGGACGACCTGTGTGGCGTCTAACACTGGGGCGACCTGTGTGGCGTCTAACACTGAGACGACCTATGTGGCGTCTAACATGGGGACGACCTGTGTGGCGTCTAACACTGGGAAGACCTGTGTGGCGTCTAACACTGGGACGACCTTTCTGCGTCTCTGCCCGAGCATAAGGAAGTTGTGGTTTGTCTAGAATTTATACTCAAGCAAATGTGATTTTTGTTGAAGGTCTTTTGTATTAGCTTGAAGCTGATGGTGGATAAAAAACAGAAGATAAATTTAAAAATAAGTATATGTGGAAACTTTTATTCTTATTTTCATATGGCGAAGAATTTGGACGTTATTTAATTAGAATTTGTTGGTTTATTAGAGACTTTACTGACGTCCGAAAAGTAAGTTTCTTGTCTTATTAGAACTTCCTGGTAGATATAATGTATGTTTCACTTTAAGTCGTCGATAGATTCTGAGAAACCGACTTTAAGCAAAACGACGTATAACGAAACCACACCTTGCTGTCCATCGACAAGCCTCTTTAAAACTTCTAGTTTTGTTTCTAATGTCACACTTTTTCTCTCTTTTTTTTTTTTTTTTTGGTCACAGACACTCATTTCAACAGAGTTAAATCAATGAATAAATGTTTGCAAAGCGAAAATTGTAAGGAGCGCCACCTACCACCACCACGTAGGTCAAAAACAAAAAATAATAAATATGGCGGCCTCGCTTAGCACTTTCATACTGCATCGTTTATTGTCATGCATTTGTATGATTATCGTATGCTTTACGAATTTTTAATTTTACTGTCTTCACACAGACAGTGGCCCTGGCTGGAAATCGATTTTTCCTCATCAACGTTAAAACGAAACGATGTTGAGCAACGTTATTCGAGGAGTTACTGTATATTTACATGCATTAAGATCACAGTGAAGAGGTGATATCACAAAATGCAAAACAACCACTGTGAAAACATAGTGAAATTCCAAGCACTTTCGTGATTTCTCACATTATCAAGGACCTGTAAAATAATAGAACAGCTGAAGACTTATATGGCTGAGATATCACCTCACATAGAATATTACACCCATCATGTTATGATGTGGGTGGGATAGCCGAGGACTCGTCAAGCATATCTTAAATTCTTCCCAAATTTTATTAATTATAAATGAGTCTAATTTGTATAACCCTAAATTAATATTCTTATTAAAATCAAAATTTTTTTTATGGAGCTTGATTCAGTTATATTTATTATATATCAACCATAGACCTGCATGATACAACTTTCTCGGCCTTTTGAAAACCACTTGGAATCCTAAAATCTCTCATATATGCGTGTGTGTGTCTTGCCAAATAGGTAAAATTGGTCAGTTAGCAAGAACTCATTTAAAATTAAGTCCTTTCTAAAAAATTTCTCTTATACGCTTAAACATATGTTTTTTTTTTCATTTATATTAGCGTAAAATTAAAAATTTTGCACCTAAAGAACCTTAGAAAACTTACCTAACCTTATTATAACAAGCGCAGCTTAAGTTAATTTAGCCTAATCCATCTAAATATATTTTAGATAAGTTTACAATAATTTAATAATAAACAAACACAATGAAATATATTTTTTCGTTAGGGTCATAATGATTTTTTCGAAATTATTGCATACACAAATTTTCGCTTCCCTATTCGGCAAGAAGTGCATTGCTACTTAAGCCAAAACCGCAATTTTCACCTATTCGGCACCACACACACACACACACACACACACACACACAGTTAGTTAGTTAAAGATTAGCCGGTATTCTCCCGGCCCGGGCCTTTTCCAAGTGGTGGCCCGGCCTTGGCTCCCTCTTTAGGGAGTGTCTGAGACCTAAGTCTCCCATGGGAGGAGGCACAAGTACCTCCTCATCTTTGGGACCAACTGTCCCCAGGCCTAGCCACAAGCTAGGCCTCTCTGGTCTGCCATCCCCGCCCCAAGGGGGCTAATGGGAATGACAATCTTATGAGCTAAAGGCTCGGGCTCAGGCACCTACCCTACCCTAGAAGGGTTAGGCATGGTGTCGATCACACACACACACACACACATATATATATATATGTGCAATAAGATCACAGTAAACAGGTGAATATGGAATACAACCACTCTGAAAGAATAGTTAAATTCCAAGCACTTACGTGACTTCTCACATTATCAAGAACTATATATATATATATATATATATATATATATATATATATATATATATATATATATATATATATATATATATATATATATATATATATATATATATATATATATATATACACATATATATATATATATGTACATATATATACATACATATATATATACATATATATATATATATATACATATATATATATATATATATATATATATATATATATATATACATACATATATATACATATATATATATATACATACATATATATACATATATATATATACATACATATATATACATATATATACATATATATACATATATATATATATACATACATATATATATATATATACATATATATATATATATGCAAAACGCTGGTGGACAGTTGAACGCAAGAAAGCGGTATATATACGACAGACAGATGTGAGAAGTGCCATCAGAAACTTCAGGAAATCATCGAAGGTGTATGTTGTACATCACATATCAATATGATCTTTGCGTATGTAGTGCCCGCACGGAGCCAACACTTAGTCTAGCATACAAAGAAGTTCGAGACAGATCATAGGTTTATATATCAGACTGTTCCTCCAGATGAGGAGTACAAGTTACGAAGATGGGCTAATATATGTGAATTTAGTGCTAGAGGATACCAGAATCCAAGGACAATTAACTCCCTTCCCTTTTAAGCACACATAAACAAGTACATCCATGTCCACACAGCAGGAGAGTTCCAACGGTCCATGAATAAGTCGTTGGCTTAAAACTCCCATGAGGGAAATTTACACCGCATATTGCCGGAACTGAGGACGGACATTTGTCTGAACGTTTTGTGGCTAAAATGAACACATGATTAACAATACAGTTTCGAGACTTACTGATTTACGTCTTTATCGGAACAGAATGCGGGTTCATAGAGAACGGAGCCAGAAGCTATATGTCATAGACACTTGTGGTGGAACCTGACCACAGGACGCCGATGGAAGCGTCAGCGACTGAAGAAGCCAGCTGTTTCGGAAGTCTTTGTAGAAGTATAATAGGTATGTCTCTTAATACTGGTTAGCTATCTGTTAGAAGGATAAAAACAATATCTAGATACTCATCCATCTATCTGTATATATATATATATATATATATATATATATATATATATATATATATATATATATATATATATATATATATATATATATATATATATATATATATATATATATGTCGTGCCGAATAGGCAGAACTTGCAATCTTGCAATCTATATGGCAACGCTCATCTTGCCATATAGGACAAGCGAAAATTTGTGTATGCAATAATTTCGCCAAAATCATTCTAAATCTAGCAAGAAAAATATATTTCACTGTGTTTGTTTAGTATTAAATTATTGTAAACAAATCTAAAATATATTTAGTTAGGTTAGGCTAAAATAAATTGTTCTTGTTATAATAAGGTTAGGTAAGTTTTCTAAGATTCTTTTGATTGAAAATTATAAATTTTTACATTAACATTAATGAAAAAAATATATCTTTAAACGTACAAGAGAAAATTTTAGAAATGACTTAATTTTAAATGAGTTCTTGCTAACTGACCAGTTTTACATATTCGGCACGACATATATATATATATATATATATATATATATATATATATATATATATATATATATATATATATATATATATAAATATATATATATATATATATATATATATATATATATATATATATATATATATATATATATATATATATATGTGTGTGTGTGTCATAGATAGTAGGTTGATAGACAGCAACCGCCCAGGGAGGTACTACCGTCCTGCCAAGCGAGTGTACAACAGAAGCCTGTAATTGTTCTGTAACTGCCTTTTGGTTTTGGTCTAGTAACTTGCCGGGTAGCGTAGAGGTAGGTGAGATATACGGCCGTTCATTAGCTTCGTCATTATTCGAATAATGGGGTTCACAGTGGGCAGTGTGAGGTGTGCCGAAGCCAGTCCGGGAGGGGAGCTTGTTACCTGGAAGGTCGCCGATCTAGGAGTGAGAGCGAGGCATGGCTGTGTACGTCTAACTTGAGGCAGGAACCTCTGGTGGGCATTGAGGGAAACTAGGCCCATAACAGATTCAAATTCAATTCATATTCAAAGTTTATTCTCTATAAGGATTACAATGCTGAGTTTACAGAATTTGGTTATTGTGTGGTTTACATGTAGTAAAATAATGATTACAGAGTGTACCACTAGAACACCTAGCATGGCTAGGTGTTCTTAATTTTAAAATATTACAAATTATGAGGTAAGTTGGTATTATGGCTGAGTGACTAAATACTAGTTTGTGAGTTTAGCAATGTGAATGCTTTGTTTTGGCACAGTACATAGTTTCAGTATTGGAGTATCACATGATTCATTATTTTAAGATTGAGATAAATATTTCTGTTTATGGTCAAATGGGTGAGTGAGCGTAAGCGTGAACCACCAGGTGGTATTCGTGTAGTTAGTTGACGGGGTGCATCAGGGAGATAAGATGTTTTCTAATGGTAGTTTTGAAGGTGATGAATGTGTCTGCAGTTCTAGAGTTCTCAGGTAGGGTGTTCCAGATTTTAGGGCCTTTGACATACATTGAATTTTTGTAAAGGTTTAGTCGGACACGGGGAATGTCGTAGAGATGTTTGTGTCTGGTGTTATGCCTGTGGGTTCTGTCACAACTATCAAGAAAGTGTTTTAGGTCAAGGTTGATATTGGAGTTTAAGGTCCTGTAGATGTAGGTCGCACAGTAGTAAGTGTGGATGTACTGAACAGGGAGTAAGTTTAGATCTATAAAAAGTGGGGGGGGGGGGTGTTGCCAGGGATGGGATTTAGTGATTATTCTTACTGCAGCTTTTTGTTCGGTTATTATTGGCTTTAGGTGTGTTGCTGCAGTTGATCCCCAAACACAAATAGCATAGGTGAGGTATGGATAAATAAGTGAGTGGTATAGTGTGAGAAGGGCATTTTGCGGCACGTAGTATCGTATCTTGGAGAGGATCCCAACCGTTTTGGGTACTTTTTTGGTTATGTGTTGGATATGGGTGCTGAAATTCAGGTTGTTGTCAAGGTATAGGCCTAGGAATTTGCCCTCGGGGGGGACTATTATCATGTGGGAGTTCGATACATCGATTAGGGTAGAAATACTCACGTAGGCTGTTATACGTATAATTACTGTTATGTGGACAGAGCCCGCAGCCGTTACCTATCTCCTTGGCTACACTCGTAAAACTGGCTAGGCGGCTGGCCAGTACCCCGTAGTGGGTGTTTTGAAATAGTGTCAGCTCAGCACAATATGAAGACCGTGACTCAAGACGGTTGGTCGTGAGTCAACGGACACTGGTTACTGGTAACTGGTTACTACGTTACTACTACTGAGATTACTGGTAACTGGTTACTACGTTACTACTACTGAGAGCTCGGCGACGCTAACGTATGTCGTCCCGACATACAACTAATACAAACTAGAGATGGCAGGTACACGGCTTGGGCTGATTCTATACAATGTCAAAGTACACAACATGAAACATTATAGATACATAAGTAGAACATTGGAATGAAAGCTTACGTAACTGAAACTGTAATGCAATACTAGGTATACTATAGTACAACTTAAAACTCAACAAATGAACAACGAACTCAACGTTGAGATTACAGTGATAAAAAAAAAATGTTGATCGATCGATCTGTATTCGTGTGATCTACAGATTCTGAGGAAGGAATATATACAAAGAAAGAGTGTTTAACAGAAAGGCAGATTCGGTGCACGCAAATCTAGACTGTTAACTCTCAGAATGCGGAGAGAACATGAACACAAAAAAAAAAAATTCTTGAATACTGATAAGTTGATACTGTAATTATTCATCTATACAGGTTATTTACATTTAACCCCAACTCTGCTAGGGTGTGATTGACATATGCAGAATGGGTGTCATCTCTGGGAGGATCAAACTCTGTAGCATTGGCTAACTCATTCTGTATTTGAGGCAAATCTGAATTGGAAGTTACAAATGATACTTGAGGATTTCTCAATACCTGTCGTGTACGTAGGGAATAACGACATTCAGGTTGATCTTCTGACTGAGTATCAGAGGAAGAGAGTACAGGATCAGGAGGATTGTCAGAGTCTTTCACATTAGTCTGGGTTGGAACATCATTATCATCACATACTAACTTCATATGATCCAAATGCGATTCTTTATACTGACCAGTACTAATCTCTCTAACCTTATACTTATTTCCAGTGATATATTCAACTACGCGATAAGGACCAACAAACTTTTGATCAAGCTTTGGCATTTCAGACGTTTTGTTAAAATTAGTCAGCATAACTCTCGAACCTACTTTGATTTTGGATGGCTTTACTCGAGTATTTGCGACTCTTGTAAATTCAGCTGTTGATTTATGAAGTGTTTCACGGATTCTTCTAAAAACACTTTGAGCTAAGCTGGTACGAGTTGCTACGAAATCATCAGGGTTGTAATTTGGTTTCGGATTAGAATATAACAACTCATAAGGCAAACGTTTATCTACACCGTACAATGCATAATGTGGAGTGTCACCTATAGAAACATTGTAAGCAGAATTTATAGCACACTGCACATCAGGTATAACTTCATCCCAAGTTTCACTGTTGGGATTGATAGTGGCTCTCAAGACATCAAGTACTTTCTTATTGGTTCGTTCCGCTAACCCATTGCTGGCAGGATGATGAGGAACAATGGTGGATTTAGTGATCTTGTACAAGGTACACAAATTTTCAAGAATTTCATTACAGAATTCACCTCCATTGTCTGTTACTAGGGACTTAGGAGTGGTATGCCTGCAGATAATGCGTTCTTTAAATGCTTTAGCTACTGTCTCGGCAGTCTTATCTGCAATAGGAACTAACTCGCAATATCTGGTGAAATGGTCTACCATAACACACAGATGTTTGTTACCTTGGAGGGAACATTGGAAATTAGTTAACAAATCTAGCGCAACTCTTTCCCAAGGTTCGCTAGTAGTTGGATACACTTGGATTGGATTAGGACCATTAGCATTGCCTTTATGTTGCATGCAGACACTACATTTCCTAACATACTCAGAAATATCAGTTGCCATACGAGGCCAAAAGTATTTCAATCTGGCTTGTTTTACTGAACGATCCATACCAGGGTGTGCAACACCTGGTACATCGTGAACTAGCTGTAAGGCTACATTCACTAGTGACTGTGGAATTACTAACTGGTATACTCTTCTGCTAGGAGTACCCAGCTCGGCTGTTCGATACAGTAATTCTTGGTTCATGAGAAAGTCACTGATGGGTGCTGGTGGCTTCACAGTCAGAATAAGATCTTCCTGGAGCAGGAATCGAATCACACCAGACCACATGGGATCTGTTCGTTGAGCATTCTTTACATCTTCAGCACTAAATGGAGGGTCTGCAGTTACTATACTAACATGTCGCGATAAGGCATCTGCGACTATTTATCATGTGGGAGTTCGATACGTGGATTAGGGTAGAAATACTCACGTAGGCTGTTATACGTATAATTACTGTTATGTGGACAGAGCCCGCAGCCGTTACCTGCCATCTCTAGTTTGTATTAGTTGTATGTCGGGACGACATACGTTAGCGTCGCCGAGCTCTCAGTAGTAGTAACGTAGTAACCAGTTACCAGTAATCTCAGTAGTAGTAACGTAGTAACCAGTTACCAGTAACCAGTGTCCGTTGACTCACGACCAACCGTCTTGAGTCACGGTCTTCATATTGTGCTGAGCTGACACTATTTCAAAACACCCACTACGGGGTACTGGCCAGCCGCCTAGCCAGTTTTACGAGTGTAGCCAAGGAGATAGGTAACGGCTGCGGGCTCTGTCCACATAACAGTAATTATACGTATAACAGCCTACGTGAGTATTTCTACCCTAATCCACGTATCGAACTCCCACATGATACTATGAGAAGTAGCAGTAGGCTTACTGTCTACAGATTGCTGGTGCCTTTTTTTGTCTCATAAACACGCAAGATTTCAGGCGTGTCTTGCTACTTTTACTTAATCACAGGGATATTAGGAAGCATTTCTTCAGTCACAGAGTTTTCAGGAAGTGAAATAGTCTGGGAAGTCATGTAGTGAAGGCAGGATCCATGCATATCTTTAAGAAGAGGTATGATAAATCACATGGGGCAGGAAGAGTGACCTAGTAGCGACCAGTGAAGAGGTGGGGGCCAGGAGCTATGAATCGACCCCTGCAACCACAACTAGGTGAGTACACACATACACACGAAGCCTATCCCGGTTCGTCAGGAAGTCATTAAAGGAACTTGTCAAGTTCCTTCATGAAAACGGCCACAAAATTTTTAGTAATTACCCTTATAAAAGGAAGAAAGGAAGGGGATGAAGAGCTGGGGACCTGTGACGTTCATGTCTACCTTTTAGTGCACTGGTCGGGCCCCTGCTCTTTAAGGTATTTTGCTTCTGCCAAGTCTCTTGTTGTCATATATATATATATATATATATATATATATATATATATATATATATATATATATATATATATATATATATATATATATATATATATATATATATATATATATATGTATATATATATATATATATATATTTATATAAATTATATATATATATATATATATATATATATATATATATATATATATATATATATAATATATATATATATAGATATATATATAGATATATATATATAGATATATATATATATATTTTTTTTTTTTTTTTTTTTATTATCACACCGGCCGATTCCCACCAAGGCAGGGTGGCCCGAAAAAGAAAAACTTTCACCATCATTCACTCCATCACTGTCTTGCCAGAAGGGTGCTTTACACTACAGTTTTTAAACTGCAACATTAACACCCCTCCTTCAGAGTGCAGGCACTGTACTTCCCATCTCCAGGACTCAAGTCCGGCCTGCCGGTTTCCCTGAATCCCTTCATAAATGTTACTTTGCTCACACTCCAACAGCACGTCAAGTATTAAAAACCATTTGTCTCCATTCACTCCTATCAAACACGCTCACGCATGCCTGCTGGAAGTCCAAGCCCCTCGCACACAAAACCTCCTTTACCCCCTCCCTCCAACCTTTCCTAGGCCGACCCCTACCCCGCCTTCCTTCCACTACAGACTGATACACTCTTGAAGTTATTCTGTTTCGCTCCATTCTCTCTACATGTCCGAACCACCTCAACAACCCTTCCTCAGCCCTCTGGACAACAGTTTTGGTAATCCCGCACCTCCTCCTAACTTCCAAACTACGAATTCTCTGCATTATATTCACACCACACATTGCCCTCAGACATGACATCTCCACTGCCTCCAGCCTTCTCCTCGCTGCAACATTCATCACCCACGCTTCACACCCATATAAGAGCGTTGGTAAAACTATACTCTCATACATTCCCCTCTTTGCCTCCAAGGACAAAGTTCTTTGTCTCCACAGACTCCTAAGTGCACCACTCACTCTTTTTCCCTCATCAATTCTATGATTCACCTCATCTTTCATAGACCCATCCGCTGACACGTCCACTCCCAAATATCTGAATACGTTCACCTCCTCCATACTCTCTCCCTCCAATCTGATATTCAATCTTTCATCACCTAATCTTTTTGTTATCCTCATAACCTTACTCTTTCCTGTATTCACCTTTAATTTTCTTCTTTTGCACACCCTACCAAATTCATCCACCAATCTCTGCAACTTCTCTTCAGAATCTCCCAAGAGCACAGTGTCATCAGCAAAGAGCAGCTGTGACAACTCCCACTTTGTGTGTGATTCTTTATCTTTTAACTCCACGCCTCTTGCCAAGACCCTCGCATTTACTTCTCTTACAACCCCATCTATAAATATATTAAACAACCACGGTGACATCACACATCCTTGTCTAAGGCCTACTTTTACTGGGAAAAAATTTCCCTCTTTCCTACATACTCTAACTTGAGCCTCACTATCCTCGTAAAAACTCTTCACTGCTTTCAGTAACCTACCTCCTACACCATACACTTGCAACATCTGCCACATTGCCCCCCTATCCACCCTGTCATACGCCTTTTCCAAATCCATAAATGCCACAAAGACCTCTTTAGCCTTATCTAAATACTGTTCACTTATATGTTTCACTGTAAACACCTGGTCCACACACCCCCTACCTTTCCTAAAGCCTCCTTGTTCATCTGCTATCCTATTCTCCGTCTTACTCTTAATTCTTTCAATTATAACTCTACCATACACTGTACCAGGTACACTCAACAGACTTATCCCCCTATAATTTTTGCACTCTCTTTTATCCCCTTTGCCTTTATACAAAGGAACTATGCATGCTCTCTGCCAATCCCTAGGTACCTTACCCTCTTCCATACATTTATTAAATAATTGCACCAACCACTCCAAAACTATATCCCCACCTGCTTTTAACATTTCTATCTTTATCCCATCAATCCCGGCTGCCTTACCCCCTTTCATTTTACCTACTGCCTCACGAACTTCCCCCACACTCACAACTGGCTCTTCCTCACTCCTACAAGATGTTATTCCTCCTTGCCCTATACACGAAATCACAGCTTCCCTATCTTCATCAACATTTAACAATTCCTCAAAATATTCCTTCCATCTTCCCAATACCTCTAACTCTCCATTTAATAACTCTCCTCTCCTATTTTTAACTGACAAATCAATTTGTTCTCTAGGCTTTCTTAACTTGTTAATCTCACTCCAAAACTTTTTCTTATTTTCAACAAAATTTGTTGATAACATCTCACCCACTCTCTCATTTGCTCTCTTTTTACATTGCTTCACCACTCTCTTAACCTCTCTCTTTTTCTCCATATACTCTTCCCTCCTTGCATCACTTCTACTTTGTAAAAACTTCTCATATGCTAACTTTTTCTCCCTTACTACTCTCTTTACATCATCATTCCACCAATCGCTCCTCTTCCCTCCTGCACCCACTTTCCTGTAACCACAAACTTCTGCTGAACACTCTAACACTACATTTTTAAACCTACCCCATACCTCTTCGACCCCATTGCCTATGCTCTCATTAGCCCATCTATCCTCCAATAGCTGTTTATATCTTACCCTAACTGCCTCCTCTTTTAGTTTATAAACCTTCACCTCTCTCTTCCCTGATGCTTCTATTCTCCTTGTATCCCATCTACCTTTTACTCTCAGTGTAGCTACAACTAGAAAGTGATCTGATATATCTGTGGCCCCTCTATAAACATGTACATCCTGAAGTCTACTCAACAGTCTTTTATCTACCAATACATAATCCAACAAACTACTGTCATTTCGCCCTACATCATATCGTGTATACTTATTTATCCTCTTTTTCTTAAAATATGTATTACCTATAACTAAACCCCTTTCTATACAAAGTTCAATCAAAGGGCTCCCATTATCATTTACACCTGGCACCCCAAACTTACCTACCACACCCTCTCTAAAAGTTTCTCCTACTTTAGCATTCAAGTCCCCTACCACAATTACTCTCTCACTTGGTTCAAAGGCTCCTATACATTCACTTAACATCTCCCAAAATCTCTCTCTCTCCTCTGCATTCCTCTCTTCTCCAGGTGCATACACGCTTATTATGACCCACTTCTCGCATCCAACCTTTACTTTAATCCACATAATTCTTGAATTTACACATTCATATTCTCTTTTCTCCTTCCATAACTGATCATTTAACATTACTGCTACCCCTTCCTTTGCTCTAACTCTCTCAGATACTCCAGATTTAATCCCATTTATTTCCCCCCACTGAAACTCTCCTACCCCCTTCAGCTTTGTTTCGCTTAGGGCCAGGACATCCAACTTCTTTTCATTCATAACATCAGCAATCATCTGTTTCTTGTCATCCGCACTACATCCACGCACATTTAAGCAACCCAGTTTTATAAAGTTTTTCTTCTTCTCTTTTTTAGTAATTGTATACAGGAGAAGGGGTTACTAGCCCATTGCTCCCGGCATTTTAGTCGCCTCATACGACACGCATGGCTTACGGAGGAAAGATTCTTTTCCACTTCCCCATGGACAATAGAAGAAATAAAAAAGAACAAGAGCTATTTAGAAAAAGGAGAAAAACCTAGATGTATGTATATATATATATGCATGTGCGTGTCTGTGAAGTGTGACCAAAGTGTAAGTAGGAGTAGCAAGATATCCCTGTTATCTTAGCGTGTTTATGAGACAGAAAAAGAAACCAGCAATCCTACCATCATGCAAAACAGTTACAGGTTTTTGTTTCACAGTCATCTGGCAGGACGGTAGTACTTCCCTGGGTGGTTGCTGTCTACCAACCTACTACCTATAAATATGTAAATATATATACATATGTATATATATATATATATATATATATATATATATATATATATATATATATATATATATATATATATATATATATATATATATATATATATATATAAATATATATATATATATATATATATATATATATATATATATATATATATATATATATATATATATATTTATATATATAAATATAAGTAGTGAAGAAAGCGGCTGGGGGGTCTCCTCCGGAAAAAGGCATGCGGCTGGGAGGTCTCCTCCGGAAAAAGGCATGCGGCTGGGGAGGTCTCCTCCGGTTTGGGCCTTCCACTGAGCGAGGTATCCGGTCTAGGACCAGCAGCTGGAGGGTCACCTTTTCACACCTAGGTGTTACTTCCGGTTTTGACCTTGACCTCGCCCTCGAGACTACCTCACCCTTGACCCCCCCAACCAGTACCCCCGCCCCACGACCCCCCCTTCGCGACCCCCACCCCGCGCGCCCGCGCGCCCGCGCGCCCCGCCCGCGCGCCCGCCCGCGCGCCCGCCCGCGCGCCCCGCCCCGCCCGCGCGCCCGCCCGCGCCCTTCGCGAGCCCCGCCCGCGCCTTCTGCTGCGCCTTCTGCAGCGTCGTCCGGATCGCCCCCGCGCCTCGAATTTTTTTCCGATTTTTTTCGAATTTTTTTTGAATTTCATTTTCTTGTGCTCTCCATCTCCTCGGATCAAGTTTTTAAGGTTCCCCCTCTCACTTTCACCCCCATCCCAAAATTTCTCGATATTACCAAGTTTTTGGATTCCCCCCTATGGGGGTTTCGAAATTCTCCATCTCCTTGGATCAAGGTTTTTTTTTTGGAGTGTCCCTCCGTCCACCCCCCAATCCCAAAAATTTCTCAATATTACCAAGTTTTTGGATTCCCCCCTATGGGGTTTTCGAAATTCTCCAATTCCTTGGATCAAATTTTTGGGTACCCCTCCTTTCACCCCAAATTTTCTCGACAATACCATGACTCCATCTCCTCGGATCAAATTTTTGAGGTTCCCCCTCTCACTTTCACCCCCCATCCCAAAATTTCTCGAAATCAAATTCTCCATCTCCTTGGATCAAGTTTTTTGGGTACCCCTCCTTTCACCCCAAATTTTCTCGACAATACCATGACTCCATCTCCTCGGATCAAGTTTTTTGGATCCCCCCTATGGGGTTTTCGAAATTCTCCATCTCCTTGGATCAAATTTTTGGATTACCCCTCTCACTTTCACTCCCACCCCAAAATTTCTCGATAATACCAAGACTCCATCTCCTTGGATCAAGTTTTTTGGATTCCCCACTCTGGGGGTAAGCATGCTTACTACAGGTCTAAACATCTTCCCCTTATTATTTTAAAATGAACTAAAACCTTCCTCTCATTAAGTTAAATGAACTAAAAAAAAAAAAAAGCGTGTTTACTCGGCGGTCAGTGACGTCACACATACAAGCTAAATCTTGTCGACTTACCCCTATGTCAGTGACGTCACGCACACAGGCTGAATCATGACGACCCTTTAGTTCATTAAAGTTAATAAGGGGATATAGTACCTACATCATAGGGAAAACATTTTCATCATCAGAAAGTCACATTTTTTGTTTCGTTAATACCCACAACAATCCAACAATTTCTTTACAACACAAGTCTAGACATTTTTTTAACTATTTCATCTCAGGTCACTCCCCCCCCACGAAGTAACCTCCTCCCCACCCTCCCGAACCCTCACACTCCAACCAACACCTCACAATTTTCACTCATAACCCCCAATTTTTCTCGTTTTAACCCTTTTAGTTCATTAAAGTTAATAAGGGGATACAGTACATCAGAAAGTCACCACAACACTTATAACCACTTTTCGATAAATTCACTAGTCACAATTTTACATATTACGAAGTTAAATACGCACTTTTACTTTGAACACCTTCAAAACACTCTCTTAAATCATTTGAATACTCACAAAAATACCTTTATACATTTCCAAACAACACTGAAATACTCCAAAACATCATTCGAACACCCCCAAAATCACCTCTGAATACTCCCAGAACACCTTCATAAGTACTCTTGCACATCATTTGAACACCTTCATAAGTACTCTCATAATCATTTGTACACCTTCAAAAAACACCTTTGAATACTCACATAAACACCCTTGAACACCTTCAAAACACCTTTGAATAACCTCAAAACACCTTTGAACACCTTCAAAACACCCTTGAACACCCTTGATCACCTTCAAAAAAAACAACATTTGAACACACTCAAAACACCTTTGAACACCTTTGAACATTTCCAAACAACACTGAAACACTTCCAAAAACACCATTTGAGTACTCCCAAATACACCACTGAATACTAAAACACCACTGAATACACTCAAAACACCACCAAAATCACCATGAAACACTTCCAAAAAACACAATTTGAGTACTCCCAATTACACCACTGAATACTACTAAAACACCACTGAATTCAATCAAAAACACCCTTCAACACCTTCAAACACCCTTGAACACCTTCAAAACACTCTTGAACACTTTTCAAAAACACCTTTGAACATTTCCAATCAACACTGAAACACTTCCAAAAAAAAAAAACACAATTTGAGTACTCCCAATTACACCACTGAATACTACTAAAACACCGCTGAATTCAATCAAAACACCCTTCAACACCTTCAAAACACCTTTGAACACCTTTGAACACCTTCAAAAAAAACAACATTTGAACACACTCAAAACACCTTTGAACACCTTTGAACATTTCCAAACAACACTGAAACACTTCCAAAAACACCATTTGAGTACTCCCAAATACACCACTGAATACTAAAACACCACTGAATACACTCAAAACACCACCAAAATCACCATAAACTAAGATCAACACCCACATCCCACAACACCCACAACCCACAACACCCACATTTTTTTTCTCGTTTTATCTAATTTCATCAGAAAGTCACAACACCCACACCCCCCATTTTTTTCTCGTTTTAACCCTTTTAGTTCATTAAAGTTAATAAGGGGACACACTACATCAGAAAAAGTCCCAACAACAACCCACTTATAACATTTTTTTTTCGGTATCTCTAGTTCGACAACAACACCCACAACACCCACATCCCACAACACCCATGAACATTTCCAAAACACTATTTGAGTACTCCCAATTACACCACTGATTACTACTAAAACACCGCTGAATTCAATCAAAACACCCTTCAACACCTTCAAACACCCCTGAACACCTTCAAAACACTCTTGAACACTTTTCAAAAACACCTTTGAACATTTCCAATCAACACTGAAACACTTCCAAAAACACCATTTGAGTACTCCCAATTACACCACTGATTACTACTAAAACACCGCTGAATTCAATCAAAACACCCTTCAACACCTTCAAACACCCTTGAACACACTCAAAACACCCTTCAACACCTTCAAAACACCTTTGAACACCTTCAAAACACCTTTGAACACATTCAAAACACTCTCATAATCATTTGAACACACTCAAAACACCTTTGAATAACCTCAAAACACCTTCGAACACCTTCAAAACACCCTTGAACACCCTTGATCACCTTCAAAAAAAACAACATTTGAACACACTCAAAACACCTTTGAACACCTTTGAACATTTCCAAACAACACTGAAACACTTCCAAAAACACCATTTGAGTACTCCCAAATACACCACTGAATACTAAAACACCACTGAATACACTCAAAACACCACCAAAATCACCATAAACTAAGATCAACACCCACATCCCACAACACCCACAACCCACAACACCCACAATTTTTTCTCGTTTTATCTAATTTCATCAGAAAGTCACAACACCCACACCCCCCCATTTTTTTCTCGTTTTAACCCTTTTAGTTCATTAAAGTTAATAAGGGGCCACACTACATCAGAAAAAGTCACAAAAACAACCCACTTATAACGTCTTTTCGGTATCTCTAGTTCGACAACAACACCCACATCCCACATCACCCACATCCCACATCCCCCACACACACACACAGACACACACACACACACATCCCTAACCTAGCCTAACCTAACCTAACTTATCCTAACCTAACCTAACCTAACCTAACCTAACCTAACTTATCCTAACCTAGCCTAACCTAACCTAACCTTACCTAAATTATCCTAACCTAACCTAACCTAGCCTAACCTATCCTAACTTAACCTAACCTAACCTAACCGAACCTACCCTAACCTAACCTTACCTAACCTAACCTAGCCTAACCTAACCTAACCTAACTTAACCTAACCCAACCTAACCTAACCTAACCTAGCCTAACCTAACTTAACCTAACCTAACCTAACCTACCCTAACCTAACCTAACCTAACCTATCTTAACCTTACCTAACCTAACCTAACCTAACCTAGCCTAACCTAACTTAACCTAACCTAACCTAACCTACCCTAACCTAACCTAACCTAACCTATCTTAACCTTACCTAACCTAACCTAGCCGAACCTATCCTAACCTAACCTAAAATATATTGGAACACTTCCAAAATACATTAGAGTACTCCAGAATTACTTTGAACGACTCCATTTTTGGATATTTCCAAATTAGTTTTGAAAACTTTATCGTAAAATCGAACATTATTTTCTTGTTGGTAAAACACACTCAATGGTAGAAATATTTACTCGATTTCCGAATAGAAGCACTGTCCTCGCTCTGAGAGACTCATTGTGGGTCACCCCAACACATGGTGTAATGCGCTTCACACCCAAGGTAGAACATAACACCTGCGTCAACTCAGGACAGACAGGCGCCATGTAATGCGGGTAACATCCAAGGTAGAAAATCATCTCTTTCCAGACCAACTGTCTATCCTAACCTAACCTAACCTAACCTAATTCCTAACCTAACCTAACCTCACCTAACCGAACCTAACCTAACTCCATCAATCACCTCTATCCTAACCTAACCTAACCTAACCTAACCCAACCTAACTCCATCAAACACCTCTATCCTAACCTAACCTAACCTATCCTAACCTAACCTAACTCCATCAAACACCTCGAATACTACCTAACTTAACCTAACCTAACCTTACCTAACCTACCGAACCCAACCTAACCTAACCTAACCTATCCTAACCTGTCCCAACCTAACCTAACCTAACCTATCCTAACCTAACCTAACCTAACCTAACCTAACTTATCCTATGCTAACCTAACCTAACTTATCCTAACCTAACCTATCCTAACCTAACCTAAACACTGACTAACTTTGAACCAACTCTGAACACCACTGATCTTCTTCAAAAATGCTCTGCACATCATTTGAACACCTTCAAAAAAACACCATCAAACACCTCCGAATACTCCCAAAAAACACTACTGATTACTACCAAATCACCACTGAATACTACCAATCACCGTCAAAATCACCAGAAACTAAGTTTAACATCACCATCTAACATCCTTTTTATAGAAATCCCCTCAAATCACTATAACCAAGAACTCCCTCCCCATTTGACGCATAAAAAAAAAAAGCATGAACACAAACCTAATACGCAAACACTTAGTACATGATCACCATCAACTGAAAACATATCTTGTACACACACATAATATAAGACAATCACCAACTACAATCACCCATGTTCACTTACCTCAAAATCACTAATATCACAGAAAACAATCATTTTTATAAACATTTCACACACACACAAAAAAAAAAAATCATATTTGACAATATCTAAGCGCACTCACCTCACTACCACCAACACACGATGTCTCACCTCACAGGACCGACAAAGCTCACCTCCAGTGACGTCACACTCCCATTGTGTTACTTGGTGGTTGGTAACATCACACCTAACCCCCCTTGTTTCAACCTATTGTACCCTACATTATCTAAGAACACTATATCCAACACGATTACCAGATTTTATGATCCCCAACACCAAGATCACAGAAAACACACATTTTTTATAATTATTCACACAAAAATCACGATCACCAATTCCATATCATGTTTACCGTCATCTATCAACACTAATCACCAAGATCACCAAAAAATCTAAGATCATGCATCTCAAAACTACTATGATCACTGAAAACACTTATTTTTTAAACATTCGCACAAAAATAAGACATACACAAAAATACCACAACACTTCCACCAACATCTATAACATAACATGAGCACTATAACATATCACTATCACAAAAAAAAAATAATACACAGACACCCACATATTATACATTTCAATTGCAAATTTAAGACATGAGACATACACACCAAATCTAAGACATTCACCTCCAACTAAGACATACACATCACCCCTAAAACTTCCTTCCTTATTCATTCCGTATATCTCCTAGAGCTGTTTTAACCCCGACGGATCCACCACGACGTAGGAGCCAGAGTGTAGTAGGTGGTGTTGGAGTGGTGATGGTTCCTCTGGCTCCTACGTCGTGGTGGATCCGTCGGGGTTAAAACAGCTCTAGGAGATATACGGAATGAATAAGGAAGGAAGTTTTAGGGGTGATGTGTATGTCTTAGTTGGAGGTGAATGTCTTAGATTTGGTGTGTATGTCTCATGTCTTAAATTTGCAATTGAAATGTATAATATGTGGGTGTCTGTGTATTATTTTTTTTTTGTGATAGTGATATGTTATAGTGCTCATGTTATGTTATAGATGTTGGTGGAAGTGTTGTGGTATTTTTGTGTATGTCTTATTTTTGTGCGAATGTTTAAAAAATAAGTGTTTTCAGTGATCATAGTAGTTTTGAGATGCATGATCTTAGATTTTTTGGTGATCTTGGTGATTAGTGTTGATAGATGACGGTAAACATGATATGGAATTGGTGATCGTGATTTTTGTGTGAATAATTATAAAAAATGTGTGTTTTCTGTGATCTTGGTGTTGGGGATCATAAAATCTGGTAATCGTGTTGGATATAGTGTTCTTAGATAATGTAGGGTACAATAGGTTGAAACAAGGGGGGTTAGGTGTGATGTTACCAACCACCAAGTAACACAATGGGAGTGTGACGTCACTGGAGGTGAGCTTTGTCGGTCCTGTGAGGTGAGACATCGTGTGTTGGTGGTAGTGAGGTGAGTGCGCTTAGATATTGTCAAATATGATTTTTTTTTTTGTGTGTGTGTGAAATGTTTATAAAAATGATTGTTTTCTGTGATATTAGTGATTTTGAGGTAAGTGAACATGGGTGATTGTAGTTGGTGATTGTCTTATATTATGTGTGTGTACAAGATATGTTTTCAGTTGATGGTGATCATGTACTAAGTGTTTGCGTATTAGGTTTGTGTTCATGCTTTTTTTTTATGCGTCAAATGGGGAGGGAGTTCTTGGTTATAGTGATTTGAGGGGATTTCTATAAAAAGGATGTTAGATGGTGATGTTAAACTTAGTTTCTGGTGATTTTGACGGTGATTGGTAGTATTCAGTGGTGATTTGGTAGTAATCAGTAGTGTTTTTTGGGAGTATTCGGAGGTGTTTGATGGTGTTTTTTTGAAGGTGTTCAAATGATGTGCAGAGCATTTTTGAAGAAGATCAGTGGTGTTCAGAGTTGGTTCAAAGTTAGTCAGTGTTTAGGTTAGGTTAGGATAGGTTAGGTTAGGATAAGTTAGGTTAGGTTAGCATAGGATAAGTTAGGTTAGGTTAGGTTAGGTTAGGTTAGGATAGGTTAGGTTAGGTTAGGTTGGGACAGGTTAGGATAGGTTAGGTTAGGTTAGGTTGGGTTCGGTAGGTTAGGTAAGGTTAGGTTAGGTTAAGTTAGGTAGTATTCGAGGTGTTTGATGGAGTTAGGTTAGGTTAGGATAGGTTAGGTTAGGTTAGGATAGAGGTGTTTGATGGAGTTAGGTTGGGTTAGGTTAGGTTAGGTTAGGTTAGGATAGAGGTGATTGATGGAGTTAGGTTAGGTTCGGTTAGGTGAGGTTAGGTTAGGTTAGGAATTAGGTTAGGTTAGGTTAGGTTAGGATAGACAGTTGGTCTGGAAAGAGATGATTTTCTACCTTGGATGTTACCCGCATTACATGGCGCCTGTCTGTCCTGAGTTGACGCAGGTGTTATGTTCTACCTTGGGTGTGAAGCGCATTACACCATGTGTTGGGGTGACCCACAATGAGTCTCTCAGAGCGAGGACAGTGCTTCTATTCGGAAATCGAGTAAATATTTCTACCATTGAGTGTGTTTTACCAACAAGAAAATAATGTTCGATTTTACGATAAAGTTTTCAAAACTAATTTGGAAATATCCAAAAATGGAGTCGTTCAAAGTAATTCTGGAGTACTCTAATGTATTTTGGAAGTGTTCCAATATATTTTAGGTTAGGTTAGGATAGGTTCGGCTAGGTTAGGTTAGGTAAGGTTAAGATAGGTTAGGTTAGGTTAGGTTAGGGTAGGTTAGGTTAGGTTAGGTTAAGTTAGGTTAGGCTAGGTTAGGTTAGGTTAGGTTAGGTAAGGTTAAGATAGGTTAGGTTAGGTTAGGTTAGGGTAGGTTAGGTTAGGTTAGGTTAAGTTAGGTTAGGCTAGGTTAGGTTAGGTTAGGTTGGGTTAGGTTAAGTTAGGTTAGGTTAGGTTAGGCTAGGTTAGGTTAGGTAAGGTTAGGTTAGGGTAGGTTCGGTTAGGTTAGGTTAGGTTAAGTTAGGATAGGTTAGGCTAGGTTAGGTTAGGTTAGGATAATTTAGGTAAGGTTAGGTTAGGTTAGGCTAGGTTAGGATAAGTTAGGTTAGGTTAGGTTAGGTTAGGTTAGGTTAGGTTAGGTTAGGATAAGTTAGGTTAGGTTAGGCTAGGTTAGGGATGTGTGTGTGTGTGTGTCTGTGTGTGTGTGTGGGGGATGTGGGATGTGGGTGATGTGGGATGTGGGTGTTGTTGTCGAACTAGAGATACCGAAAAGACGTTATAAGTGGGTTGTTTTTGTGACTTTTTCTGATGTAGTGTGGCCCCTTATTAACTTTAATGAACTAAAAGGGTTAAAACGAGAAAAAAATGGGGGGTGTGGGTGTTGTGACTTTCTGATGAAATTAGATAAAACGAGAAAAAATTGTGGGTGTTGTGGGTTGTGGGTGTTGTGGGATGTGGGTGTTGATCTTAGTTTATGGTGATTTTGGTGGTGTTTTGAGTGTATTCAGTGGTGTTTTAGTATTCAGTGGTGTATTTGGGAGTACTCAAATGGTGTTTTTGGAAGTGTTTCAGTGTTGTTTGGAAATGTTCAAAGGTGTTCAAAGGTGTTTTGAGTGTGTTCAAATGTTGTTTTTTTTGAAGGTGATCAAGGGTGTTCAAGGGTGTTTTGAAGGTGTTCGAAGGTGTTTTGAGGTTATTCAAAGGTGTTTTGAGTGTGTTCAAATGATTATGAGAGTGTTTTGAATGTGTTCAAAGGTGTTTTGAAGGTGTTCAAAGGTGTTTTGAAGGTGTTGAAGGGTGTTTTGAGTGTGTTCAAGGGTGTTTGAAGGTGTTGAAGGGTGTTTTGATTGAATTCAGCGGTGTTTTAGTAGTAATCAGTGGTGTAATTGGGAGTACTCAAATGGTGTTTTTGGAAGTGTTTCAGTGTTGATTGGAAATGTTCAAAGGTGTTTTTGAAAAGTGTTCAAGAGTGTTTTGAAGGTGTTCAGGGGTGTTTGAAGGTGTTGAAGGGTGTTTTGATTGAATTCAGCGGTGTTTTAGTAGTAATCAGTGGTGTAATTGGGAGTACTCAAATAGTGTTTTGGAAATGTTCATGGGTGTTGTGGGATGTGGGTGTTGTGGGTGTTGTTGTCGAACTAGAGATACCGAAAAAAAAATGTTATAAGTGGGTTGTTGTTGGGACTTTTTCTGATGTAGTGTGTCCCCTTATTAACTTTAATGAACTAAAAGGGTTAAAACGAGAAAAAAATGGGGGGTGTGGGTGTTGTGACTTTCTGATGAAATTAGATAAAACGAGAAAAAAAATGTGGGTGTTGTGGGTTGTGGGTGTTGTGGGATGTGGGTGTTGATCTTAGTTTATGGTGATTTTGGTGGTGTTTTGAGTGTATTCAGTGGTGTTTTAGTATTCAGTGGTGTATTTGGGAGTACTCAAATGGTGTTTTTGGAAGTGTTTCAGTGTTGTTTGGAAATGTTCAAAGGTGTTCAAAGGTGTTTTGAGTGTGTTCAAATGTTGTTTTTTTTGAAGGTGTTCAAAGGTGTTCAAAGGTGTTTTGAAGGTGTTGAAGGGTGTTTTGATTGAATTCAGCGGTGTTTTAGTAGTATTCAGTGGTGTAATTGGGAGTACTCAAATTGTGTTTTTTTTTTGGAAGTGTTTCAGTGTTGATTGGAAATGTTCAAAGGTGTTTTTGAAAAGTGTTCAAGAGTGTTTTGAAGGTGTTCAAGGGTGTTTGAAGGTGTTGAAGGGTGTTTTTGATTGAATTCAGTGGTGTTTTAGTAGTATTCAGTGGTGTAATTGGGAGTACTCAAATTGTGTTTTTTGGAAGTGTTTCATGGTGATTTTGGTGGTGTTTTGAGTGTATTCAGTGGTGTTTTAGTATTCAGTGGTGTATTTGGGAGTACTCAAATGGTGTTTTTGGAAGTGTTTCAGTGTTGTTTGGAAATGTTCAAAGGTGTTCAAAGGTGTTTTAAGTGTGTTCAAATGTTGTTTTTTTTGAAGGTGATCAAGGGTGTTCAAGGGTGTTTTGAAGGTGTTCAAAGGTGTTTTGAGGTTATTCAAAGGTGTTTTGAAGGTGTTCAAGGGTGTTTATGTGAGTATTCAAAGGTGTTTTTTGAAGGTGTACAAATGATTATGAGAGTACTTATGAAGGTGTTCAAATGATGTGCAAGAGTACTTATGAAGGTGTTCTGGGAGTATTCAGAGGTGATTTTGGGGGTGTTCGAATGATGTTTTGGAGTATTTCAGTGTTGTTTGGAAATGTATAAAGGTATTTTTGTGAGTATTCAAATGATTTAAGAGAGTGTTTTGAAGGTGTTCAAAGTAAAAGTGCGTATTTAACTTCGTAATATGTAAAATTGTGACTAGTGAATTTATCGAAAAGTGGTTATAAGTGTTGTGGTGACTTTCTGATGTACTGTATCCCCTTATTAACTTTAATGAACTAAAAGGGTTAAAACGAGAAAAATTGGGGGTTATGAGTGAAAATTGTGAGGTGTTGGTTGGAGTGTGAGGGTTCGGGAGGGTGGGGAGGAGGTTACTTCGTGGGGGGGGAGTGACCTGAGATGAAATAGTTAAAAAAATGTCTAGACTTGTGTTGTAAAGAAATTGTTGGATTGTTGTGGGTATTAACGAAACAAAAAATGTGACTTTCTGATGATGAAAATGTTTTCCCTATGATGTAGGTACTATATCCCCTTATTAACTTTAATGAACTAAAGGGTCGTCATGATTCAGCCTGTGTGCGTGACGTCACTGACATAGGGGTAAGTCGACAAGATTTAGCTTGTATGTGTGACGTCACTGACCGCCGAGTAAACACGCTTTTTTTTTTTTTTAGTTCATTTAACTTAATGAGAGGAAGGTTTTAGTTCATTTTAAAATAATAAGGGGAAGATGTTTAGACCTGTAGTAAGCATGCTTACCCCCAGAGTGGGGAATCCAAAAAACTTGATCCAAGGAGATGGAGTCTTGGTATTATCGAGAAATTTTGGGGTGGGAGTGAAAGTGAGAGGGGTAATCCAAAAATTTGATCCAAGGAGATGGAGAATTTCGAAAACCCCATAGGGGGGATCCAAAAAACTTGATCCGAGGAGATGGAGTCATGGTATTGTCGAGAAAATTTGGGGTGAAAGGAGGGGTACCCAAAAAACTTGATCCAAGGAGATGGAGAATTTGAAAACCCCATAGGGGGGATCCAAAAAACTTGGTATTGTCGAGAAAATTTGGGGTGAAAGGAGGGGTACTCGAGAAATTTTGGGATGGGGGGTGAAAGTGAGAGGGGGAACCTCAAAAATTTGATCCGAGGAGATGGAGTCATGGTATTGTCGAGAAAATTTGGGGTGAAAGGAGGGGTACCCAAAAATTTGATCCAAGGAATTGGAGAATTTCGAAAACCCCATAGGGGGGAATCCAAAAACTTGGTAATATTGAGAAATTTTTGGGATTGGGGGGTGGAAGGAGGGACAATCCAAAAAAAACCTTGATCCAAGGAGATGGAGAATTTCGAAACCCCCATAGGGGGGAATCCAAAAACTTGGTAATATCGAGAAATTTTGGGATGGGGGTGAAAGTGAGAGGGGGAACCTTAAAAACTTGATCCGAGGAGATGGAGAGCACAAGAAAATGAAATTCAAAAAAAATTCGAAAAAAATCGGAAAAAAATTCGAGGCGCGGGGGCGATCCGGACGACGCTGCAGAAGGCGCAGCAGAAGGCGCGGGCGGGGCTCGCGAAGGGCGCGGGCGGGCGCGCGGGCGGGGCGGGGCGCGCGGGCGGGCGCGCGGGCGGGCGCGCGGGCGGGCGCGCGGGCGCGCGGGGGGTCGCGAAGGGGGGGCGAAGGGGGGGTCGTGGGGCGGGGGTACTGGTTGGGGGGGTCAGGGGTGCGGTAGTCTCGAGGGCGAGGTCAAGGTCAAAACCGGAAGTAACACCTAGGTGTGAAAAGGTGACCCTCCAGCTGCTGGTCCTAGACCGGATACCTCGCTCAGTGGAAGGCCCAAACCGGAGGAGACCTCCCAGCCGCATGCCTTTTTCCGGAGGAGACCTCCCAGCCGCATGCCTTTTTCCGGAGGAGACCCCCCAGCCGCTTTCTTCACTACTTATATATATATATATATATATATATATATATATATATATATATATATATATATATATATATATATCACAGAAATAAGTGTCATTGAGAGAATGGGCTAGTATGAAGATGAACTGGTGTGAAGGGACACATGAAAAGGCAGTCGAAGTATATGAATGAGTAACTGAAGGGACAGCAGAGTGTGATGGAGGGACATAAATAGACGCTGCAGGGACATGAATGGGTGGAGTACGAATGGTTGAAGGAGGGACTCACATGATGATGGGTGGTGGTAGGCGAGGGAGTGGTGGAGGCATGTAAATGGATGACTGATTCCAGTGTGTTGTGTAGGGATAGGAATGAGAAATGCTGCGGCATGGATGGATGGGAATGAGGAATGCTGCGGCATGGATGGATGGGAATGAGAAATGCTGCGGCATGGATGGATGGGAATGAGGAATGCTGCGGCATGGATGGATGGGAATGAGGAATGCTGCGGCATGGATGGATGGGAATGAGGAATGCTGCGGCATGGATGGATGGGAATGAGGAATGCTGCGGCATGGATGGATGGGAATGAGGAATGCTGCGGCATGGATGGAAGATAAATTGCTTGTGGAGGGATAAGAACTGGTGGTGGTTGGGTATAAATTGGCAGTGGAAGGGCATGAACTGGAGATGGATGGGTATTAACTGATGGGAGGAAGGGAGAGCAGGAGGGAGCGAGGGAGGGAAGACTGATAGGAAGGGAGGGTTGTTAGTCAAGGGTGAGAGGGAGGCCGGTAGTGAGAGGTTGCAGAGAGAGAGGGTTTGTAGGGAGGGCTCGGAGAGAGGGATGGACGGAGTGATGGATAGAAAAAGTGTAGTATGCTCCACTTTCTTGGACTGCTTGTCCCCCACCTCATCTGTGACTTCTTGACAGAGCATGGCGCCTCATCTCTCGTCTGACCCAGCCTGGATAGATCTATCATTTCAGCAGAGCCATCAAAACCGGAGGGATGTGGGTGACCTTACTATTATGTACAAAGCCAACATCCACTCCGAGGACAGCGAGAAGTGAGCTTCTACACCACAAGACGGGCAGAAAGCAGTAACTACACTCTGGATGTACCTTTCTCCCGAGCATCGCTAAATCTGAGATCATTTATTTCTAGGATGACTCGAGTGTCGAACATGTTCGTACAGCATGATGATATCAACGACATAAATTCAGTTGATCAAATAAAATTGCTGGCCAACAGATGGCTCCAACGTCATCCTGTTCCCTGTCTCATAATAAAAAGGCTTTTAAATGAGCTGATGTAGGTAACAGCTCTTAGCTTGTAAGTGAAGTTAGGAATCCTTGCCCTAATCTTGTAAAATCATGTGTAAAGAGAGAGAGAGAGAGAGAGAGAGAGAGAGAGAGAGAGAGAGAGAGAGAGAGAGAGAGAGAGAGAGAGAGAGAGAGAGAGAGAGAGGAGGGAGCGCTGGGAGAGAGAGAGGAGGGAGTGCTGGGAGAGAGGGAGGGCAGGACAGGTGTGAGAGAGGAAGCGTCTACACACCTGCACGATATTACTCTAACTGCGTAGAAAGTCGGTGATGGCTGCCACGTGATGCGTAGTAGGAGGTGAGGCGTACGTAGGGGTGTAGGTCGGGCGTACATGTGGGTGTAGGTGGGGCGTACGGGGGTGTAAGTGGGATGTACGGGGGTGTGGGTGGGGCGTACATGGGGGTTTAGGTGGGCGTATATATGCATGTAGGTGGATATCTCACACACACACATACACACACACACACTCACACACACACACACACACACACACACACACACACACACACACACACACACACACACACACACACACACACACACACACACACACACACACGTACTCATATACAACAGGCCTAGTGTCTAATCGACATGTGCCTAGGACAAAATGGTAACTAACACACACACACGTGCTCATATACAACAGGCCTAGTGTCTAATCGACATGTGCCTAGGACAAAATGGTAACTAACACACACACACAATTGGCTCCTGGAGTTCAATCCCACCAAGTGCCAAGTCATGAAGATTTGGGAAGGGCAAAGAAGACCGCAGACGGAGTACAGTCTAGGGGGCCAGAGACTACAAACCTCACTCAAGGAAAAAGATCTTGGGGTGAATATAACACCAGGCACATCTCCTGAAGCGCACATCAACCAAATAACTGCTGCAGCATATGGGCGCCTAGCAAACCTCAGAACAGCATTCCGACATCTTAATAAGGAATCGTTCAGGACCCTGTACACCGTGTACGTTAGGCCCATATTGGAGTGTGCGGCACCAGTTTGGAACCCACACCTAGCCAAGCACGTAAAGAAACTAGAGAAAGTGCAAAGGTTTGCAACAGGACTAGTCCCAGAGCTAAGAGGTATGTCCTACGAGGAGAGGTTAAGGGAAATCAACCTGACGACACTGGAGGACAGGAGAGATAGGGGGACATGATAACGACATACAAAATACTGAGAGGAATTGACAAGGTGGACAAAGACAGGATGTTCCAGAGATTGGACAGAGTAACAAGGGGACACAGTTAGAAGTTGAAGACACAAATGAATCACAGGGATGTTAGGAAGTATTTCTTCAGCCACAGAGTAGTCAGTAAGTGGAATAGTTTGGGAAGCGATGTAGTGGAGGCAGGATCCATACATAGCTTTAAGCAGAGGTATGATAAAGCTCACGGTTCAGGGAGAGTGACCTAGTAGCGATCAGTGAAGAGGCGGGGCCAGGAGCTCGGACTCAACCCCTGCAACCTCAACTAGGTGAGTACAACTAGGTGAGTACACACAAATACACACACACACACACACACACACACACACACACACACACACACACACACACATACACACAATCTGAAGTGATGTAGTGGAGGGAGGATCCTTACATAGCTTTAAGAAGAGGTACGATAAGGCTCTTGGAGCAGGGAGAGAGTAGACCTAGTGGCGACTAGTGAAAAGGCGGGGACAGGAGCTAAGCTGAACCTGAACCCCTGCAAATGCAGCTCACTAAGTTTAGCTAATAGTGTTGGAGAATAGATACTTATGGGCGGCTTAAACCACAAATATATAGACTGGGAGAACTGGGATTCACATTGGGAACCAGAAGTGTGAAGGACTAAGTTGATGTAGGTGGTTAGGGAGAAATTTAAGTCAGTGTGTTAAGGATACGACAAGAGAAAGAGAGAGAGAGAGAGAGAGAGAGAGAGAGAGAGAGAGAGAGAGAGAGAGAGAGAGAGGGGGGGGGAGAGAGAGCTGTGGGCCCAGACAAGTTGAGCCCAAGATTGCTGAGATGTGCAGATCAGCTAGCAGCACCTCTAACTCGCATCTTTCAGCACTGCCTAGTACAGTGTAAATGGCCCTCTCTGTAGAAAGAGGAAAATGTAGTTCCTGTTCACAAAAAGAAGAGCAGAGCAGAAATCAGCAACTACAGACCAGTGTCACTCCTGTCAATCACTGGTAAGATCCTTGAGACAATAATCTCAAGACAAATGACAGAGTTTTTTGACTACCACTCACTACTTTGTGACCGTCAATATGGCTTGAGGAAAGGTTACTCTGCTGTTGATCTGTTGTTAAACAACCTCTCCACTAAGTGGCACCAGTCACTGGATGAATCCAAAGTCAGCTGTGTGGTAGCACTGGACATTGCTGGTGCTTTCGACCGGGTGTGGCACCAGGGCCTCTTAGCAAAACTTCAAGCACTGGGAATTGCAGGCTCTACGCTATGTCTCCTCAGTGATTACCTCCATGGTAGATCTTTAAGAGTAGTTCTCAATGGAACAGAATCAGCAAGACGTCCTATTGGGGCAAGTGTTCCACAAGGAAGCGTGCTGGGACCATTGTTATGGAATGTCTACTTCAATGACCTTCTTCATCTCATCCCAGAATCCCATGCATATGCAGACGACTGTACACTGACATTCACTTATCCAAGAGAAGAAATGCCAGCTGCTCTAAGCTACATCAATCACCAGCTAAGAGCTATATCAGCTTGAGAAAATAGATGGAAAGTAACATTTGCACCTGAGATGAAAATGATGCAAATGAAAATGATGCAAATGATGAAGGTAATGCTGGTGCAGTAGTAAGGATGAATGGGAGGGTGTTGGCACCTGGAGAAGAAGTTGATATCCTTGGGGTGAAATTTGACTCCAAATTGACCATGAAGAACCATGTTGTAAATCTTGCAAACAATGCAGTCAGGAAGCTTACAGCACTTCGCCGTATCTCAGATCTGCTTGACAATAGGGGTTGCAAGATTCTGTACGAGGTACAAGTACGCTCACACCTTGAGTATGCCCCACTTTCTTGGTTTGCCTGCCTCCCCCTCACATCTGCGACTGCTTGACAGGGTAGAGAACAGAGCAAGACGTCTCATCTCTCGCCTGGACCCATCCTGGATAGATCTGTCATTTCAGCAGAGCCTTCAACACAGGAGGGATGTGGGTGGGCTTACTGTTAGGTACAAGGCCAATGTTGTCAAAGTACCACACTTGGATCCACTTCGAGGACAGCGTGAAACAAGCTTTTATGCCACAAGACGGGCAGAAAGCAGCAACTCTACTCTGGCTGTACCCTTCTCCAGAACATCACTCCATTTGAGATCATATATACCCATGATGACTCGAGTATGGAACACATTCGTACAGCATAATGATGTCAACGAGATAAAGTCAGTTGATCAAATGAAAATGCTGGCCCACAGATGGCTCCAACTTCATCCTGTTCCCTACTTGTATGTCTCATAACAATGAAAATGCTTTCAAATGAGCTGATGTAGGTAACAGCTCTTAGCTTGCCAATAAAGTTAGGAATCCTTAACCTGTAAATAGCTTGTCAATAAAGCTAAGGATCCTTAACCTTGTCAAACCCTGTTTAAAAAAAAAAAAAAAAAAAAAAAAAAAAAAGAGGGAGGGAGGAGTTGAGTCAGCAACACTGGATTAGTAAGTAAGTTTATTCAGGTATACCCAAATACAGTTACATAGAATTATCATAGATAGCATATGTGTAGAGAACCTAGGATAACCCAAAAAAGTCAGAGAGTGACTTATTTCCATTGGGGTCCTTTTACCTTATTATTATAATATAAAGGTTATAATATTTTATAATAGAATATTTTGGATATAGTATTTATTGCATGTACATCTGACTTAGGTGAAATAGAACATGAGAGCTTCGTGGGCGTTAGTGGCCACACTGTACTGAACTTCGAAAATAACTTATATAACCGGAGGTATGCCATGTAAAAGGAAGAGTCTGCTTACTTCGTACTAGGGGTCTACTTGGAGAATGTTTCCAGACCTGGCCTACCGGTGGATGGCCTAATCAACCAGGTTGTTAGTGCTAGCCACACAGTCCACCATAAGCACCATTATCTGGTTATTCAGATACTGACTTCAAAACCTGTCCAGTTCTTTCTTGAAATCAGGCAGGAGTTTGTCGGTAATCCCCCGTATGTAAGAAGGGATGACGTTGAAAGGTCTTGGTCCCTTTACATGTACTGAGTTTTCCTTTAGTATAGTCACTGCATCTTTGTATTTCATCGGGAGTATTTTGCTCTGTCTGCAAAGCCTCTGACATTCATAGGAAATTATTTGCGTTTGTAGACTTGGGACCAATCCTAGATTTTTTCCAGGTGTAGATTATAATGTATCTCTCTTCCCTACATTCCAAGGAGTACAGTTCCCAGTAATTTAGATATCTGACTGAATATATGTGGACAATAAAGGTTCTCTGTATATTATTTAGGTTTGCAGTTTCGCTGCAAGAGCTGACAGAGCACAGTAGTACTCCAGCCTAGAGAGAACAAGGGACTTAATAAGTGTCATCATTGGCTTGGTATCGCTTGTTTTGAAGGTTCTACTTACACAGCCTATAATTTTTCTTGCGGTTACGATAGTGACACTGTTGTGATCCTTGAAGGTGAGATCTTCTGACATGATCTCTCTAAGGTCTCTCACATTAATCTTAGGCTCAATTGAGGAATTACCAAAAGTCCCCTGGCTGCCTTTAAGACGGAGCTGGACAGATACTTAAAGTCGGTGCTGGATCAGCCGGGATGTGGTTCGTACGTTGGACTACGTGCGGCCAGCAGTAACAACCTGGTTGATCAGGCCCTGATCCACCGGGAGGCCTGGTCGTGGACCGGGCCGCAGGGGCGTTGATCCCCGGAATATCCTCCAGGTAGACTTCTTTTCTGTATATTTCCTCAGTCTTTCCATAACGGAGTCACTGAAACTTGTCCTCGCTGAACATCATTTTGTTGTCAGTGGCCCACTGGAATACTTTGTTTAATACACCTTGGAGTTTGCCGTGTCCTCAACGAATGCCACTCTCATACAGATTCTAGTATTGTCTGCAAAGGATGATACGGTGCTGTGATTTATGCTTTTGTCTATGTCGGGTATGAGAATGAGGAAGAGAACAGGGACCAGTACTGTGCCACAGTTATCAGAACTCTCCACAATTTTGCTGTGCCTTAGGAAACTTAGTTTTTCCGAATTTACTCTAGTTTACTATTTTCCTTTGGGCTCTGTTCGTTAGAAAATTAAATATCCATCTGCCACTTTTCCAATTATTCCTGTCGCGCACATATTTTGAGCTGTTACACCATGGCCACACTTCTCAAAAGCTTTTGCAAAATCAATGTAAACTACTTCTGGATTTTGATTGTCTTCCAACACATCTAAGACCATGTAGAAATGGTCAAGCAATTGAGAGACGCAGGAGCGACCTGGAATATACCTGGAGAGGATGTCGGGGCTCGATGCCCCCGCGGCCTAGTCTAAGACCAGGTCTGCCCTGGGTTGTGCAAGTGTTGAGATTCCATGTGGACAGCAATATTTCTTCTTAAAACTCTCAAAGATTTTTATAATGCGGAATGTAAGCACTGTCTGTCTACTGTTTTTGCTGTTGCTTTACTGCTACCCTTTTGAAGTGGGTCAGATGATTCTGAAATAATTCCTGTTACCAGAATGGCAGATGGTGGGTGCTCGACGCCCTGGGGCCTTCGAAAGGATGAGAGAACTGAATGTAACGCAGTGGGAAAGGAAACTGAAGGGAAAGCTAGCAGGTGAAATTATTATTTAGCTGGTAAGTGCTGATAGACAGAGAACTTTATATCCAGAAAATAAAGACGGAAATGTCAAAGATAGAGCCCTTGGTTCTACCAGTTTGTGCAGAGAGGAAAAAAAAAGCATAAATTAGAAAATTATTGAAGGTGGAGGACGAACAATAACAGAAATGAACAGAAAAGTCAGAAATGAATATACGATGGTGAGGAACGAGACAATTTGAGATTGACATAGCTGCAGAAGTGAAGTCTGACCCAAAACTGCTTCAGTCACATCATTAAAAGAAAGCCAATAGTAAAAGACAGGTAATTGGACTGAAGAGGGAAGGAGAAGAGCTCACGAAAAATGACATGGTCTGCGATGTGTTGAACAAACAATTTAAGGAGTTGATCTCATTGGGAAATAACAATACTAAAAAAACTAGGGAGAGGGGTACACCGACAGGTACTGGTCACCATGCACACATGAGGCGGAGAGATAACAAAAACTTTTTATGGAGTTAGATACAATAATGGAATGGGACCTGACAAGGTGTCACCTCGGGTTCATATGAGGAGAGGGTAAAGTAACTGAACCTGACAACATTGGAGAGCAAGAAAAATAAATAGGAGAACGGGGGAAACATAAAACAAATATACACAATATGCAGAGGAACTGATATACAGTGATAGGCTGTTAAAGAGGCGGGAAACAGGCACTCGGGGGCAGAGCTGAAAGTTAGACAGATGAGTCACAAGACTGTCAGGAAGTATTTCTTCAGCTTCAGGGTGGTTAGGAAATGGAATGACCTCAACGACGAAGTGGTAGAGGCAGGTTACATATATAAATTTAAGAGCGGATACGATGACGACCACGAGGCTAGGAGGAAATGAAAATGGCAAGCGGCAGTCTGAGAGGCGGATCTACTTTGCTACCTCGTGTAGGTAACAAAATTATAAGCAAAAATAAGCGAGTCTCTCTCTCTCTCTCTCTCTCTCTCTCTCTCTCTCTCTCTCTCTCTCTCTGAATACACAAACTCGATAATGTTTTATGAAAAAAATGTATATATATAAGCAAGCCCTGGTGAGGTAAGCTTCCCCGCTGTCAGGAAGTGACAGTCACTGTCAGCCAACATAACGGTTTTGTTAGCCTTACCCTCCTTTCCCTCCTCCCCCCCCACCTCCTCCCCCCTCACTGGGTAAAAAGTATCCACACACTGCGATGTCTGTAATACTGTCATATATAATTTTTTTCACTTTATATTTGCCGGCATTGGGTTGCAACCTTATACCATCCTCATTGTGTGTGAGATATACTGCTGTAATTACCTAAATGTATACCAGTATACATTTATGTATGCCTAAATACATATCGTACTCTCCCTGCTTCTTACACACCATTAAACTCCTAAGAAACTGTTGTGTGTGTGTGTACTCACCTAGTTGAGTCCTAGCTCCTGGCCCCGCCTCTTCACTGGTCACTACTAGGTCACTCACTGAACCGTAAGCTTTATCATACCTCTGATTAAAACTATGTATGGATCCTGCCTCCACCACAGCGCTTCCCAAACTATTCCACTTCCTGAATACTCTGTGCCTGAAGAAATACTTCCTAACATCCCTGTGATTCATCTGTGTCTTCAACTTCCAAGTGTCCCCCCTTGTTGCTGTGTCCCATCTCTGGAACATCCTGTCTTTGTCCACCTTGTTAATTCCTCTCAGTATTTTGTATGTCGTTATCATGTCCCCCCTATCTCTCCTGTCCTCCAGTGTCGTCAGGTTGATTTCCCTTAACCTCTCCTCGTAGGACATACCTCCTAGCTCTGGGACCAGTCTTGTTGCAAACCTTTGCACTTTCTCTAGTTTCTTTACGTGCTTGGCTAGGTGTGGGTTCCAAACTGGTGCCGCATACTCCAATATGGGCCTAACGTACACGGTGTACAGGGTCCTGAACGATTCCTTTTTAATATGTCGGAATGCTGTTCTGAGGTTTGCTAGGCGCCCATATGCTGCAGCAGTTATTTGGTTGATGTGCGCTTCAGGAGATGTGCCTGGTATTATACTCACCCCAAGATCTTTTTCCTTGAGTGAGGTTTGTAGTCTCTGGCCCGCTAGACTGTATTACATCTGCGGTCTTCTTTGCCCTTCCACAATCTTCATGACTTTGCACTTTGTGGGGTTGAACTCCAGGAGCCAATTGCTGGACCAGGTCTGCAGCTTGTTCAGAACCCTTTGTAGTTCTGCCTGGTCTTCGATCGAATGAATTCTTCTCATCAACTTCACGCCATCTGCAAACAGGGACACTTCGGAGTCTATTCCTTCGGTCATGTCGTTCACAAATACCAGAAACAGCACTAGTCCTAGGACTGACCCCTGTGGGACCCCGCTGGTCACAGGTGCCCACGCTGACACCTCGCCACGTACCATGATTCGCTGCTGTCTTCCTGACAAGTATTCCCTGATCCATTGTAGTGCCTTCCCTGTTATCCCTGCTTGGTCCTCCAGTTTTTGCACTAATCTCTTGTGTGGAACTGTGTCAAACGCCTTCTCGCAGTCCAAGAAAATGCAGTCCACCCACCCCTCTCTCTCTTGTCTTACTGTGTATGTGTGTGTGTGTGTGTGTGTGTGTGTACTCACCTATTTGTACTCACCTATTTGTGGTTGCAGGGGTCGATTCATAGCTCCTGGCCCCGCCTCTTCGCTGATTGCTACTAGATCCTCTCTCTTCCTGCCCCATGAGCTTTAGCATACCTCGCCTTAAAACTATGTATGGTTCCCGCCTCCACTACGTCACTTTCTAGATTATTCCATGGCCTGACTACTCTATGACCGAAGAAATACTTCCTAACATCCCTTTGATTCATCTGAGTCTTCAACTTCCAATTGTGACCTCTTGTGTCTGTGTCCCATCTCTGGAACATCTCGTCTTTGTCCACCTTGTCTATTCTGTGCAGTATTTTATATGTCGTTATCATGTCTCCCTTGACCCTCCTGTCCTCCAGTGTCGTCAGGCCGATTTCCCTCAACCTTTCTTCGTAGGACAACCCCCTTAGCTCTGGGACAAGTCTTGTTGCAAACCTTTGCACTTTCTCTAATTTCTTGACATGCTTGATCAGGTGTGGATTCCAAACTGGTGCTGCATACTCCAGTATGGGCCTGACGTAAATGGTATACAGAGTCTTGAACGAATCCTTACTGAGGTATCGGAACGCTATCCGTAGGTTTGCCAGGCGCCCGTATGCTGCAGCAGTTATCTGATTGATGTGCGCCTCAGGAGTTATGCTCGGTGTTATACTCACCCCCAGATCTTTTTCCTTGAGTGAGGTTTGCAGTCTTTGGCCATCTAAATTATATTGTGTCTGCGGTCTTCTTTGCCCTTCCCCAATCTTCATGACTTTGCATTTGGCAGGGTTAAACTCAAGGAGCCAGTTGCTGGACCAGGCTTGTAGCCTGTCCAGGTCTCTTTGTAGTCCTGCCTGATCCTCGTCCGATTTGATTCTTCTCATTAACTTCACATCATCTGCAAACAAGGACACTTCTGAGTCTATCCCTTCCGTTATGTCATTCACATATACCAAGAACAGCACAGGTCCTAGGACTGACCCCTGTGGAACCCCGCTTGTCACAGGCGCCCACTCTGACACCTCGTCACGTACCATGACTCGTTGTTGCCTCCCTGTCAGGTATTCTCTGATCCATTGCAGTACCTTTCCTGTTATGTGTGTCTGATCCTCTAGCTTTTGCAGTAACCTCTTGTGAGGAACTGTCTCGAAGGCCTTCTTGCAGTCCAAAAAAATGCAGTCGATCCACCCCTCTCTCTCTTGTCTTACTTCTGTCACCTTGTCATAAAACTCCAGTAGGTTTGTAACACAGGATTTTCCTTCCATGAAACCGTGCTGGTTGTCAATTATACACTTGTTTCTTTCCAGGTGCTCCACCACTCTCCTCCTGATGAGCTTCTCCATGACTTTGCATACTATACACATTAGTGATACAGGTCTGTAGTTTAGTGCCTCATGTCTGTCTCCCTTTTTAAAAATTGGGACTACATTTGCCATCTTCCATACCTCAGGGAGTTGCCCAGTTTCAATTGATGTGTTGAAGATCTTTGTTAATGGCACACACAGTATCTCTGCTCCCTCTTTAAGGACCCACAGAGAGATGTTGTCTGGTCCCACCGCCTTTGAGGTGTCAAGTTCGCATAGCAGCTTCTTCACCTCCTCCTTGTTTATATGTACCTCATCCAGCACTTGCTGGTGTACCCCCTTGTTCTGATTTCCTGGAGTCCTACTGGCTTCCACTGTAAATACTTCTTTAAATCTCGTGTTGAGCTCCTGACTTACCTCTCGGTCGTTTCTTGTGAACTCCCCATCACCCTTCCTCAGTCTGATTACCTGGTCCTTGACTGTTGTTTTCCTCCTGATGTGGCTATACAACAGCTTCGGGTCAGACTTGACTTTCGATACTATGTCATTTTCATATTGTCGCTGAGCCTCCCTTTTTATCTGTGCATATTCGTTTCTGGCTCTTTGGCTAATCTCTTTATTTTCCTGAGTTCTCTGTCTTCTGTACCTTTTCCATTCTCTAGTACACCTAGTTTTTGCCTCCCTACACCTTTGGGTGAACCAAGGATTCGTTCTGTTCTTCCCATTATTTCTGTTTCCCTTGGGAACAAACCTCTCCTCTACCTCCTTGCATTTTGTTGCCACATTGTCCATCATTTCTTGTACTGGTTTTCCTGTCAGTTCCCTCTCCCACTGAATGTCTTGCAGGTAGTTCCTCATGCCTGAGTAGTTCCCCCTTTTGTAGTTTGGTTTTTCCCAACCTATTCCTGCTACTCTCTTCACTTGAAGCTCAACTATGTGGTCGAAGCACAGAACCACATGATCACTAGCTCCCAGGGGCCTTTCATACATGATATCCTCGATGTCCGAACTACTCAAGGTGAATACAAGGTCCAGTCTTGCTGGTTCATCCTCACCTCTCTCTCTGGTAGTGTCTCTAACATGTTGATGCATGTGATGTGTGTGTGTGTGTGTGTGTGTATGTGTGTGTGTGTGTGTGTGTGTGTGTGTGTGTGTGTGTGTGTGTGTGTGTGTGTGTGTGTGTGTGTGTGTGTGTGTGTGTGTGTGTGTGTCTGGGTGTGTGTGTGTGGGTGTACTCATCTAATTGTACTCACCTAATTGTGGTTGCAGGGGTCGAGACTCAGCTCCTGGCCCCGCCTCTTCACCGACCGCTACTAGGTCCTCTCTCCCCCTGCTCCATGAGCTTTATCATACTTCGTCTTAAAACTATGTGTAGTTCCTGCCTCTACTACATCGCTTACCTATTTTATGACTGAAGAAATACCTCCTAACATCCCTTTGACTCATCTGAGTCTTCAGCTTCCAATTGTGACCCTTTGTTTCTGTGTCCCATCTCTGGAACATCCTGTCTCTGTCCACCTTGTTTATTCCACGCAGTATTTTGTATGTCGTTATCATGTCTCCCCTGACCCTCCTGTCCTCCAGTGTTGTCAGACCGATTTCCCTTAACCTTTCTTCATAGGACATTCCCCTTAGTTCTGGAACTAACCTTGTTGCAAACCTTTGCACTGGTGTGTGTGTGTGTGGTGTGTGTGTGTGTGTGTGTGTGTGTGTGTGTGTGTGTGTGTGTGTGTGTGTGTGTGTACATCTTACAGTGAAAACGGCTTGGGGTATATGTGCTTAGGTATCCAAACACATTAATTCATACCCCCCATGTCTTTCACTTTATTTAACCACTTACCACTTGTATCTAATATCACTAATAAGAGAACACGGACTCTCACACGTCGTGGTGGTCTGTAAATACTCTCCACTTGGAAATCAGTGTTATATTAACCTGAAATGGAAATATATACACAACTGCTCAATAATAACCCACATGGAGAGAGAAATTCAGGAGATTCATTGATCTGTATATTTCGACCCCCTTTTGGGATGCATCTACTGAAGAGGATCCCAGAAGAGGGTCGAAATATACAGATCAATTAGTCTTCCGAGTTTCAGTCTCCACGTGGGTCAGCGTAGTTGTGGATTTGCAATTGCAAGGAAGCCACTTCGGCTTCAACACTTCTACAAAACTATTTGCCACTGAAATGCAGCCTAGAAAATATACCAACCAACAACGTTCGTAAAGGTTTGTAGCTTCCCAACCGCTGGCTATTTCTATACATGATACGGCAGCTTGATGTCCATAGTAATGGTGGAAATACATCACTCTACATAGAGCGAAACTGCCACTGTAAAAGCTTGCTATCTTCCTATATATACTCTTCAATACTTTCATACATACATGTGTGTGTCCCATACTATATAATTACGCACTACACAAAATATTGTCAGAAAATTCTGAAATGTTCTTTCAAACGTTAATTCAGAGTTTTTACTGCATTAAATATGCTTTTCCACTCGTACTTATTTCAGAGTGAATAGTGTATCCTGCTAATCACGCCGTGAATACATGAAATGCTACGATCATAACACCTGTCGTTGTTTGCGAAGTAATTTATTTAGTGGCAAATATTTACATGCTACTAAAATCACTTTCATGCTATTTTTGTTTTTGCTGTTTGATGACCTAGGAAATAAGAACATAAGAAGGAAGGAACACTGCGGCAGGCCTACTGGCCTATGCTAGGCAGGTCCAAGTCACTTACCCAAACAAGCTACCGGCCAAAGCCAGTCAGGTCCAAGTCACTTACCCAAACAAGCTACCGGCCAAAGCCAGTCAGGTCCAACTCATGTATGGATGTGATTATTTCTTATTCTGCAAATAATATACGCTTGAAAATCCACATTAGTCACTGAATTATGAAATAGGAAATGCAAGCATATTATCTGCGACATGGCGTCACTGTGATTGCGCATATGATATATTTATGGATGTGGTTGGAGAGGAAGTTTGTTGGGGTGTTGGAGAGTCATGAGCTTAAGTAGATAGGGAAACTGATTGACTCACGAAATCGAAGTGAGAGTTGTCGCAATTGCTCTTTGCTGATAGCACAGTGCTTTTGGGAGATCCTGTAGAGAAGTTGCAAAGGTTTGCAGAGAAGTTCGGTAAGGCGTGTAAGAGAAGGAAATTAAGTCACCATAGATAAGTGGAAGTTGATGACAGAAACAAAAATGTCTAGGCCTCTTAAAAAAATATATCAGATTGGAGAGAGGGAATATAGAGACAGTGCATGTTTGGGTTTACAAAAGACGAGGTAAAGCATAGAATAAATATGGAGGAAAAAAGGCATGTGGAACATTGATGTGTCTGTGGAAAAAAAAGTGCTTGTCACTGGAGGCTAAAATGTGAATGCACCAGAGTGAAAAGAACAAAAAGGCACAATACAATACATAAATAACCCGCACTTAGGTGAAAAAAAATAATGAGGACGTTTCTGTCGGACGTGGACCATTTACAAGTAGCACAATGACTTGTAAATGGTCCAAGTCGGACCGAAACGTCGTTATAAGTTTATCTCTCTCCTATGTGCAAGTTATTTGTGTAATGTACCGGAGTATTGTGGCGACAAAACATTTTATTCAGGTGTGAGGTATGGGCTTCAAATGTCATGTAGGGGGTTCGATTACGTGGATTGGGTAAAGGAAAGTCACATAGACAATAATGGAGTATAATTATAACGGAATATATGGGAAGCACCAGGCCCGCCATGCCTCTCTGCTCTCTATCTTAAGACTGACTCACGAATTGGGTCGTAGGGGTGAGCGGCGTTCAAAACATGCTATGGTCAGCAGCAACATGAATAACAGTCAGTGATTCACACAGACGGTTGGTAGTGAGTCATACTACAGGTAACTGGTTACTGGTAACTGGTACTACTGGGAACTGATACTACTGAGACAAACGTTGAAACGAGGACAAGGCTGGAGGCTGCATAGATGCCGTGTTTGTGATCAATATGTGGTGTGACTATCATGCAGAAAATTAGGAGCACAGAAATCAGAAGACGGCGCGGGAGTTATGAAAGTTACATAAAATTTTAGAGGGCAGAGGAAGTGTTGTGACATTGTTTGGTCACTTAGAAGGCATGAAACATACTGTTTTACTCCGCCCCTGCAAAAAAAAAAAAAGTTATTAATAAATCTGGCTGTCATCGAATGAGAACTTGATAAGTTCTTCAGGTTAAGACGTGCATGACTTCAGTACACACATGCAAAGAGAGACAACGTTGCCCTCTTATTGGTTTGGTATCAGATGCATCGACAAGCCCCGTCATCTGCAGACCGGTGCACCACATGCAACATCCGCTGCTTCGGGGGTGGTGGTTGGGGTGTGATGGAAGAATGGTGGGGAGGTGTCTGTGAAGGGTGGAGTTTACGGGGGTGGGAGTGAATGGTGGTTGGGACGGGTAGTGTGGGAAGTGGATGTTGATAAAGGTTGTGGGGACGGGCATGGGAGAAACATTACTTATTAAAATTTGCCGCTGGAGCTACTAGTTTATTGTGCACCCCGTATGTACCCTTTATCCATCCTGTAGACGATAGCGCAGGAGTATATGGATACACAAAAGGTCTAAAAACTAGATCCCGAAAGGGTTTACAGGAGTACTTCTGGATTTAGGTGTACAGTTCACTTATCTGTTGTAAGCAAATTTAGAAAATTTGCTTAGTATGTCTGGTATCTAATTTTCAATAATAAGATATCTTGACATATCTCATAGGTTATTATACTGTCTATCTCTATATTCCTCAGTAGGTGGACAGTTAAGGACAAAGTGTTCAAGACAGTGACCAAAGGGCTGACCACATACTTTGCATTTGGTTTAATCATCATCTGTGTGTCTGCCAAACTGTCAAAAGTACTTGTAATCAAGCCTAAGCCTGGTTGTTACAACTTCAAACCATTTGTTCACTTTGCAAGGTGTTCCATGAGCGTACTTATCTACGTTCACGTTCACATAGTGGATGATAGATCTGTTCAGGCTTCTAACTTAATTCTTATAAAATTCAGTTTCATTATTTACTTCTCCCCTAATATTATTCCTAATGCCAGACAAAGACACACCAAAGTTTTATTCTATAATTTCCTTCAGGGTACTTTTTTTTGGGCTAACGTATCAACTTTATCATGAAGGAGTCATGCAATGTGTGATGGAATTCATAACAATTGTACATTAATTCCTTTTTCCCCCGAAAGAGAGAGAGAGAGAGAGAGAGATGGGAGAAAGGCTTGCAGGAGGTCAAGGAGGAAAGGAAGACAGGCGGAACCGGGTGGAGTTGTGGGATGAGGTGGGTTGTGGTCTGTTGGGGTTTGTTGGGATGGGTTTGGCCTCAGAGGAAGAGAAGGAAACGAGTTCATTGAGAAGGAATAATGACTGGAATGGTGTCAGAAAGGAAGGGTAGCAGAAAAGAAGGAAGAATTATAGGGATGGATCCAGGGAGAGGAAAGAAAACACAGGGGCAGGGAGACAGGGATATATGGGTGGCAGAGGGGAAAAGAAATGCTTGAACGAGGCTAAAGAAGGGGAGGGAGAAACGATCGAAACAGAGAGAGAGAGATGGAATATTTAGGGTGAATAAATGAAGCAACGGGACATATAAGTGGGTAGAAAGAAGGAAGATGAAAGGATACTAGGCAGAAAGAGAAGCTGGGAAGGAACCTGGGAGGAAGAATGGTGAAGTTAGGGCCAGGAAGGGAGAGAGATGGGGAGAAGAAAAGCAGGGAAGGGAAGAAAACATGAAGAGGAAAATGGAGAAGAATGGATTATAAACAATTCACGGAAAGGGCAGGATTTGAACCCATGGTAAGTGATAAAGCACTAACTAATGTTAGAGCCTCAGAGTGTTACTATACTCTAGAGAGAGTCTCAGAAAGTTATTATGATCTAGGAAAAGTCTCAGACCTGGGACAACATTTCAGCAAGGGATCATGATGATATAAGGTACAGGAAAAGAGTGGTAATTAAAGTCAGTATAAACATGGGAAAACGTTTTTCATACGACGTTTCACCCACGTTTCACTGTGGGTGAATCATGGGCGAAACGAATATTTCCTCGACAAGGGTCTCTGACTTACCACATATTACGTAAAAGGACACATGTGCAACTTATGTGACATTTTACTTCCGCAACTTTTCGCTCTTCAGGAGCTTTGTCAAGGCGTTACGCATTATTTGCGTAATTCTACCAACATTGTTACAGTGTTCTTTTTGTTTTATGGTGAATGTAAGTTAAATAGCTTGAGGTTCACTTGGTGTCTTGGAGGTTCTTAAGAAAGACAAAGCATCATCAGTCTGCCAGAGTACAAAACGTTTAACAGGTTTCCTCTTCATACGCATGTGACAGGACAGTAGGACCTTCTTGACAAGACGGTAGGACCTTCTTGACAGGACGGTAGGACCTTCTTGACAGGACGGTAGGACTTTCTTGACAGGACGGTAGAACCTTCTTGACAGGACGGTAAGACCTTCTCGAGGGCTTTCACACCACCAGCCAACTGTTGTGTCAAGTCTGAATTTTGTATTGCTCTAATGGCTGACGTTTTCTGAGTAATCATTAATTTTAAGATTTTTTTTTTTGCGAGTGTGTTGATTTCCACATGCAAATAATATAGCTCGGATATCTGAAAATTTGTGAACATAAGAACATAAGAAAGAAGGAACACTGCAACAGGCCTACTGACCCATGCGGAGCAGGTCCATGTCCCCCCCCGGATTAGGCCAATGACCCCCCCCCTGGATTAGGCCAATGACCCCCTCCACCGGATTAGGCCAATGACCCACCCAGTCTGATCATCTCCACTCAAGGATGGAGCACTGCACCAGACCCAGCAGCACAAGCTAGTCAGGTCCAACTCACACCTACCCACACCCACTCATGTATTTATCTAACCTATTTTTAAAACTTCACAACGTTTTAGCCTGAATAACTGTACTCGGGAGTTTGTTCCACTCATCCACAACTCTGTTACCAAACCAGTGCTTTCCTATATCCAATCTGAATTTTTCCAACTTGAAACCATTGCTGCGAGTCCTGTCATGGCTGGAAAATTTCAGCACGCTATTTACATCTCCTTTATTTATTCCTGTTTTCCATTTATACACCTCGATCATATCTCCCCTAATTCTACGCCTTTCGAGAGAGTGCAGATTCAGGGCCCTCAGTCTATCCTCATAGGGAAGATTTCTGATACATGGGATCAACTTTGTCATCCTTCTCTGTACGTTTTCCAGAGCATTTATATCCATTCTGTAATACGGTGACCAGAACTGAGCAGCATAGTCTAAATGAAGCCTAATCAAGGATATATAGAGTTGAAGAACAACCTGAGGACTTCTATTATTTATACTTCTAGATATGAAGCCAAGAATTCTGTTAGCTTTATTTCGAACACTAATGCACTGTTGTCTTGGTTATAGATTACTGCTAACCAGAACTTCTAAATCCTTTTCGGAATCAGTAGTATTAAGATGTACATCATTTAGTTGATGTGGCATGGTTATTTACCTGTCCAACATTTAGAACTTTGCATTTGTCAATATTAAACTGCATCTGCCACCTCTCCGACCATTGCATTAGTCTATTCAAATCATCCTGGAGTGCTCTAGTGTCCTCATTAGAATGAATTAGACGGCCTATTTTGGTGTCATCAGCAAATTTGCTTATGTCGCTATTTATTCCCTCATCTATGTCGTTTATGTAAACTGTGAACAACAACGGGCCCAACACTGACCCCTGAGGAACACCGCTTGTGACGTGCCCCCATTCTGATTTCTCCCCATTTATGCAAACTCTCTGCTGTCTATTTGTCAGCCATGCCTCTACCCAGGAAAAAATTTCTCCTATTCCGTGTTCCTTAAGTTTCCTCAATAGCCTCTGGTGTGGAACTCTATCGAAAGCCTTACTGAAGTCCATATACACAATATCATATTCATTACCATGCTCTACTTCCTCAAACACCTTAGTGAAAAAATTTAGTAAATTCGTAAGACAGGAACGCCCCTTTGTAAAACAGTGTTGAGATTCATTAATCAATCTGTGCCTGTCAAGATGGCTACGAATTGCTTCGGCAATTATTGATTCCATAAATTTTCCCACTTGACACAGGACTTGACACAGAACTGCAAATATTATGGTGAGTGGAACAAGAGATGGAGATAAAGGCTTAATAAAGTCCAATTCTGAGTAAGTAAAGGTTTACTCTAGAGCATAAAGGCACAGTACAGAGTACTATAATCATCAGTGCAGAGCTGGAAACATATTACTGAGAAATATATAATTAGCGCTTTAGTACTAAATAATAAATTTGCGGATTTTTTTTGTTACATTTTATGTGATAAAATCTGTCATACATCAGAGATGTGAGAGTCTTAAATATATCACCGAAGTTACCATTAAAATAAAAAAAAATATTATAATAGTTAAATTATTTAATACTTGTATTATGATTTTTCGACTAATATTATTAATTCGGGTTTCCCATGAAAGACTGACGTAAATTATAGTAGCCAGGTTTATTTAGTGGTTCATTAAGAGTGCCTTAAATCTTAATTGGGGATTGTAAACAACTCACTGATTGGAGTGGTATGGTGCTAGTATTAGGATTGACTTTCCACGAGTTTAATTCCTACCCAGTCAGTGAATGTCTTTGAAAAACTGCGCCTGTGCTCAATTAATTGTGTCCGTGACTCAGGGTCACTGGTTGTGTCCTTGGTAAAGAACTTGGTTCTCCACAGCGCTGGCGTGTGGCTGTTAAAACATAACTCCACTCACAAACTATATATTTACCCCATTCTTTTTTCTCAATTATTAATTGTTGTTTGACAGGAGGTAATCGTGGGGGTGGATATGTCATCAGGAAGAGCATCAATTTCCCTATGTTGTTTACCAGTGGGAAAACATGGGAAAACGCTGATGCCATGGTGGTGAACGTAGCAGGTGACTTCTAGTGGGAGTATCACTTGGCAATCTTAATTATTTATATATTTTGGTACATTAGCTAATGCACAGCAGATTAATAGCTGTGTTGGTGCAGGTTCACATAGCTGTAAGCAGGTGGGGACTGGGGGGGGGATGATAAATGTGTTTCTGATCTTAATATATGGCTGAGGATCTCTCCTCTTCGCTTGTGATGTCTAAGATCATACTTTTATTAGTTTGAGTGTTGTGAGGGTAATTGCGCATCCCCAGACACTAATTTGGCGGCTACATCTGCAGCCTCGTTCCCTGGCATGCCATCTTGTTTTGGTTTCCATTTTAGTGTGGTTTTATTTTATTTGTTCGGGATAGACAGGTCTTGCACTGTCCTGTGATTGAATGTGTCTGGAGAGAAGTTATGGAATCTGTGTGTAGAGTAGATGTTCTTTATTCTCCTGTACAACAGGAGCTGGTGCTTGTTGGGTTGCCACTGTATCAGCCAGCAGTACTGTGAACCTCGCTGCCTCATCTCACACTAAAAACATTAGCGTTGTTATCATCATGAATAAAAGTTTACATTTAATATTAATTGATTTCTGCTTAAATAAGAACAAAGGTAAAAATAACCTTATGGAACGCTGAACATTATCATCAATGATACTGATTCAGCATTTTTTGGCTGTACCAATTGATTTCCTGTTTCGTAAGCAAGATTTTATCACACAAAAAAAAAACCTGTGCTGATAGCTTGTAATTTAGTATACACTAAAATTGTATATAAAGCTTTATTTTAGTCCTAAGTGATGATCCCTATGATTTCTTTTCTTCAAATATTTGGATCCTCATAGGATCAGCAAGCGTATAAAAAAATTTGACTTAAAACTGTATAGGACATTATATTTACCTATATTTTTTCAGCTTCTTCGAAAGCTGCCTATAAGAAAATTTTAGAAAATACTCACTATGAATAGCCCTCGAATTGTTGATATATTCAATTTTCCCTGGAGAGCTAAAAATCTGGTATATTTTAGTTCATCTGTCTTGATAAGGGTTGAATTTTTTTTTTAATATTTTGTCATATAGAGTAGGGTAGCAGTGTGCTGCTACCCTACTCTGTGACGGTGGAAGCAATGGCTAGCGAGGTTTGCCTGTCAGTCCACACAGGATGGATTTCGTACCGTGTCGAAATGTCAGCCTGAGCTGGAAGACTTCAGTAGGGCAATGAAGATATCGTCTGGTATTTCATAAAGGATTCAGCTGCTATGAGAGCTTCAAACATTTCGTTCCAGGAGAGCCAGAGTTAGTATCATATGGAAAACAAACTAAATGGAAGGGAGAGAAGTGAGATCAAACAGAAGGAAGAAATATAGGGAATAGTGTTGAGAAAGGGGGCAAGGTTGGAGAGTGAAAGGCTTGAGAGGTGTCAAGTAGAGATTGATAGGGGGAGAGAGGCTCAGAGATATTAAAAGGGGGGCTAGGAAGAAAGGAGAATGATGGAGAGGGTCCCGCCAGGAAGGTTAGGAGAGGGAAGGGGGTAAAGAAAAGGAAGAATAGAGGAAGGAAAAGTAGATCAGTTGGAATTTTTTTTATTTAGCAAAAATTGGATACATCTGCAGTGTGCTGCTAAAGTAATCTGAATGAGAGTTACAGTTGGAATAAAAGCTACATGTGTTTCCCTGTCATATTCCATCACTCAGGATGGGGTTCATAGTGTTAAATCTGTCAGGCAGAGCTGGGAGACTTTAGTAGGGCAAAGAGGATATCAAATATTCCATTAAAGTTTCATCAGCTACGGAAGTTTCAAAGGTTTCCTTCCAGCATTGCTGGAGTTACTGTCACTTGGGAACTGTGGTCTCTCAGGATAGCCTATCCCATACTGAAGAAAAAGGGAATTTTTGTGGAGATATCTACATCCCAGAGCGGTGGCAGGAAAAATTATACATACTAAGCAAATGAAAGAGAGATGGGGGAGGGGAAGATAAATTTGGATGACATAATGTACATGACTAAGACATTGCAGTCATTATTTGCCTAAGAATACATAATAGCGCTAGCCTCGTAAAAAATATTTTTTTAACTATTAAAAATGGATACATAACATCAGCAGTTGGCTGCTACTCTTCTCTGTATGATAGATAAATATGTACATAGATATACGAGTATTTGAATATACATAATTAAGCGCACACACATGCATGCGCACTACACAATCATAATGCACACACTGCCACATGCACACACTCCTTTCTAGTACTGGGTGGAGTTTCCTTGTGCCCCCAAAGCAGCCTGAATTCTTGGTGGCATTGATTCATCAAGGTGATGCAACCATTCCCTATAGACCCTGGTCTATGTTGACATGTTAGCATCACGTAGTTGCTGCAGATTTACCGTCTGCACAGTCACGCTGCGAAACTTCCGTTCCACTACACCCCAAATGTTTACCCCAGAATCGAGATTCACATTATCATAGTGTGTGATAGATCTACTCAGGGTTCTATCTGTATTAAAATATCAATTGTTTTCAATATTTTCTTTTCCTAATATTATTCCTAATGCTAGACACATACATAACGAAGTTATATTTAACACGTTCCTTCAGGGTGCTTTCTTTGGTTATCTTATAAATGTTAGCATAGTTGCTGATCCCCTTACATGTGTTGTATGCATAGATTAGCTGAGTATTATAGTACCATCCATGTGCTTTATATAGAAGATCCCTAGGCCTGTGACTGTATGACATCACGGTATACAGCATGAGTGAGTGAGACGCTCTGCCTCGCTCTCACTCCATGGATAGACATTCAAGCAGGCAGAACAAGGCAGGCCTGGGCTCCCATCCACAGTCTGACAATATATATCATTACCATCCAACAAGTGAGTTCACCTTATCCATTGTATCTCCTACCGAACCCCCACGACAAATTGGTGCCAGCGGAGGGCCTGTAATTCTGACGATTACAGCGATTTCTGGAGATAAATTTCTACTGAGTTGGTCGCCATCTTCTGACGCTAGGCCTCCCGAGAAGGGTAACGCTCGACCTAGCCAGCCAGCTACCCGACCAAGCGTCTACCAGCTCTCTACATTATTCACTGGTCAGTCTCCTTGTATTAGTGTTTATCTGCTTATTTGCATCACTCCTGAGGGGTTGACCCGAGTTTGCAAAATTAGCCAGCAGCCAGTCTGTGGTGAGGGAGTCAGTCAGCCTAGCCTTATACCATCCAGCTTTGACTGCCAAGCCAGGTTTCCACCCCTGCTGTGCTCATCGTTAGAAGTTATCAAGCCATTCTGTGTGAAGGGTTAAACTAAGCCAGCCAGCAACTAACCCAAGTGACTAACCCAGTACTCAAGCAAACCACATGGGTACAGTCTTCATCACTTTGTGCTTCAAGCTCCAAGCCATTCTGAGTGCTTTTTTCATCCCTGTGGTGTTGTGGTAGTTCGTGGGTTTGTTTTAAGCCAGCCCGGCTTAGTGTTTTCGCGCCTAGTGAGGGAGTCCCCAGTGAGGCTTATGCCGTTCACCCCATAGGCCCAGTTACCACGCGGTCTCGCCACTGCTGCCTCAGCTGCCTCAGCCACCCACCCACTACCACTGTTTTTGTACTCTTACTATGGGTTCTAGCACCATATTTTAAGGACTATATAGGGGGTCAACCCTGATGATTTTGTAGCAACTCGTACCAGCATAGCTCAGAGTGTTTTTAGAAGAATCCATGAAACACTTCATAAATCAACAGCAGAATTTACTAGAGTAACTAATAGCCGTGCTAAGCCATCAAAAGTTAAAGTAGGTTCGAGAGTAATGCTGACAAATTTCAACAAAACATCCGCAATACCTAAGCTCGATCAAAAGTTTGTTGGCCCTTATCGAGTTGTTGAACATATCACTGGCAATAAGTATAAGGTTAGAGAAATTAGTACTGGTAAGTACAAAGAATCGCATTTAGATCATATGAAATTAGTATGCGATGTTGATGATATGGCTACCCAGACTGATGTGACAGATGCTGAAAATCCTCTTGACTCTGTACCCTCTACCTCAAATACTCAGTCAGATAATCAACCTGAATGTCGCTATGCTTTGCGTACTCGACAAGTAATGAGAAACCCACAAGTATCTTTTGTAGATACTCGTTCAGATCTCCCTCAGTCAAGGCATGTGTTAGCCATTGCAGAGGAATTCGATCCTCCCAGAGATGATAACCATTCTGCATATGTAAACCTCACCCTTGCAGAATTGGGTTTAAATGTACATAGTCTGTATAATTAGATGTCAGAGATGAAGGAAATTGTCAACTGCGTGTTTTGTTATTAACTGATCAGTTTTTCAGAATTTTTTTTTTCGTGTTCACATTCCCTCCGTATTCTGAGAATTTGACAGTAATGGTCTGTGTGCACCAGATTTGCTTTGCTGTTAATTTCACCTTGTAAATATATATTTATTCTTCCTCAGAATCCGTAGAGTGCATGAATACAGATCGATCGATCAATTCCATCCATATTATACAATGATTTGCTCTTATAAGTCGTAATGCACTACGTTAAAACTCATTACGTTAACACCCCTTACGTAAAACTCAGTATGTTAACATCCATTATGATACCATCCATTAGCTCTAAGTTACATATGTCTTTGTTATTGTATAGAATCAGCCCAGAACCACCTGCCTGTTCAGCCTGTAGCATAGTAGTGTATGTCGAGACAACATACGTAACATGACCAAGCTGTCAGCATAGTTGCTGATCCCCTTACATGTGTTGTATGCATAGATTAGCTGAGTATTATAGTGCCATCCATGTGCTTTATATAGAAGATCCCTAGGCCTGTGACTGTATGACATCACAGGATACAGCATGAGTGAGTGAGACGCTCTGCCTCGCTCTCACTCCACGGATAGACATTCAAGCAGGCAGAACAAGGCAGGCCTGGGCTCCCATCCACAGTCTGACAATATATATCGTTACCATCCAACAAGTGAGTTTACCTTATCCATCGTATCTCCTACCGAACCCCCATGACATAAACATTATCATGAAGTAATTCAGTGTGTGATGGAATCCATAAAAATTGTATATTAATTCATTTTCCCGGATTTTTGAGTACCTATATCTAGATTCTTCAGTGAGCATCATAGTCATTACTTGAATCAAGAGCCTTCAGATTTAGATATTGCCGCCGGATCGGCTAATTTATTGCGAACCCCATATCCAACCTGTGGACGATAGTGCAATAATACATGAAAGGTCTAGGAACTAGGCCCCAAAACGGTTAACTGGAGAACATTTCGATTTATATCTTCAGTTAACTAATCTTTTGGAAATTTGCATAATATGTCTGGTATCTTATTTTCATTTGTGAGATATCTTGACATACCACAAAGGTTATTATAGTATTTCCATACTCCTCAGTAAGTGGACAGTTAAGCAATGTAGACGCTAAGTTGTTAATTATTATGCCTAACTGAACATAGTTCCTGTTATTCTTAACTAGGGAGGTGGCAACAAGAGCAGATGCAGCCTTACCAGTAGACTCTTGCTTAGATCCATCACTGCAGCCTTGCCAGTAGACTCCTGCTTAGATCCATCACTGCAGCCTTGCCAGTAGACTCCTACTTAGATCCATCACTGCAGCCCTGCCAGTAGACTCCTGCTTAGATCCATCACTGCAGCCCTGCCAGTAGACTCCTACTTAGATCCATCACTGCAGCCTTGCCAGTAGACTCCTACTTAGATCCATCACTGCAGCCCTGACGGTAGACTCCTGCTTGGATCCATCACTGTATACAACTTGTGATAAATTATTACTAAGAGTTAAGTGAAATTTCCTCTTGAGCGGTTGCTCTGCACGTTATTTAAAGAAGTGGAGAGGGGGGTTACACGTGTGTTATTAAATGATCACATCTTCCATGGAGGGGTGAAATATTCTTGTTGTCTACAGTGATACAGTTCATGCAGATTATAATAATATGACTGCATGTTTTAACTTTTAGAAAAGGAAAAAGGTGTTAGGAGGTAGAGAAAGGAGATGGTGAAAAAGGTGAAGGGAAAGGAGGGGAAGTGACGTGGAGGGAGTGGAAGGTGAAAAGGAGAGGGAGGAGAAAGCAGTGAGGGTGTGGAGAAGGGGAGGAAGGAGGGAGAAAGGGGGAATGGGGTGATTGTGATGGCGGGGGAGAGGTGGAGGGGGGAGAAACACGTGGTCAATAAGAGTGGTGGTAACCCAGTACTGCGTAGGAGAGGTCACCGGGAACACTACTGAGGTGGGTGGGGATATGTCCAAGACGAGGGGAGGGGAGAGGAGGAGTACGAGGGAAGGAGCAGAAGAGGAGGAGAGGGGGATGAGAACAGGAAGGGAGAGGAGGAGAAAAGGAGGAGGGCGTTTTATATATATATATATATATATATATATATATATATATATATATATATATATATATATATATATATATATATATATATATATATATATATATATATATATATATATATATATATATATATATATATATATATATATATATATATATATATATATATATATATATATATATATATATATATATAATGTATTATTGTGGAGTGTGAGAAGGGTAACATTTATGAAGGGATTCAAGGAAACTGGCAGGCCGGACTTGAGTCCTGGAGATGGGAAGTACAGTGTCTGCACTCTGAATAAGGGGTGTCAATGTTGCAGTTTTATAACTGTAGTGTGAGCGCACCTCTGGCAAGACAGTGATGGAGTGAATGATGGCGCATGTTTTTCTTTTTCGGGCCACCCAACCTTGGGTGGAAAACAGCTACCCAAGGACTTGGGTAGCGATGGTCCTTGGGTAGCGAGTACAACATCCAGTTCCGCTGGATGCGCTACTCTTAAAGATTGTATGGTCCGGTGGATTAAGGCGTCATGAGTTTTCGCCCACCATGAGGCAGGCCAAAGCAGCATGGGTTCGAGTCCTTGGCTAGTCGCATTGTTGTTACTGATTTATGATGTATGTAGAACTGCACTGGGGACCCACATCCTCAGAGAAGACAATAAACGTACCTTAGGGAAAACTCAGGGTTCTCCCCGGAGCTGTTTGAATATTTTCTTCTCCTACCACCCGCTATATTCCATGTGAACTTTATTTATAGACAGAATACACTGGCAAAAAAATACCGACATGAATACATTGGCACATTATATGAATATATGAAAGATTATGAATCTCCGAAGCCGGACGCGAGCCAAGTACGCAGCAAGCATATGCAAATATATATATATATATATATATATATATATATATATATATATATATATATATATATATATATATATATATATATATATATATATATATATATATATATATATATATAACACATTGGCCGTTTCCCACCCAAGGTTGGGTGGCCCGAAAAAAAAACATGCACCATCATTCACTCCATCACTGTCTTGCCAGAGGTGCGCTCACACTACAGTTATAAAACTGCAACATTAACACCCCTTATTCAGAGTGCAGACACTGTACTTCCCATCTCCAGGACTCAACTCCGGCCTGCCAGTTTCCCTGAATCCCTTCATATATATTACCCTTCTCACACTCCAGCAGCACATCAAGTAATAAAAACGATTTGTCTCCATTCACTCCCCACCCTCCCATGCATGCTTTGTTGGAAGTCTAAGCCCTTCACAAACAAGACCTCCTTTACGCCCTCCCTCCAACGTTTCTAGGCCGACCCCTACCCCGTCTTCCCTCCACTACAGATTTATACACTCTCAAAGTCATTCTATTTTGATTCTTGCTCTCTACATGTCCGAACCATCTCAAAAGAAAAAAAAACCTTTCCTCAGCCCTCTGAATAATAGTTTTGGTATATACATATATTTGAAGAGTAAGACATGTGTTTAACTCTTAGTATCTTTCGTTGCCACAATGAAGGTACCTAAATGTGGCAAGTTTTAAACATCAGTAGGGGGAGGAAGAGGGGGAGGGGACGGAGCAAGGGGGAACGGGGAGGGGAAGGGGGAAGGGGGAGGGGAGAAGTAGGAAAGTTAGGAGGAAGGGAGGAACGTGGAAGCCAGAGAGGTGTCAAGCAGACTGCGACACTGTGTTGAACCCCTCACCCCCCCCCACCTGAGCCACATGATGCAACACTGCACGCTACTGCATACTACACGCTTCTGCATACTACACGCTGCTGCATGCATCACGCCGCTGCATGCAACACTACACACTGCTGCATTTAACACTACAAACTGGTGCATGCAGCACTACACACTGCTTCCTGCAGCACTATATGCTGTTGCATGAAATATATACTGCTGCATGCAATATTTCACACACTGCTGCATGTATCACTACACACACACTGCTGCAGTCAACAATACACAACATGTTGCATGCAACACTGCACACTCTACAAAATGTATCACTACTTACTGCTGCATACAACACTATACACAGTGACATGCAACACTATACACTTACATGTAACACTATACACTGTTGAATGCAACACTACACACTGTCACATGCAACACCATACTGTGACACGCAACACTGTATACTGCTGTATGCAATACTGAAACAATGCTGCATGCAACAATGCACAATGCTACATGTATTAATGCATGCAACACAACACACTGCAACATGCAACAATGTATGTACCATTTATTGCTGCAACACTATAGAGGATGGTGTAGCACTGTCATGAAACACTGTACATGATATTGCAACACTGTTTAGGATGGTGCAATAGTATACAGGATGGTGAAACAGTGTGCAAGATGATGAACACTGCACATGATACGGCAACATGTACAGGATGGTGCAACACTGTACAGGTGTGCATCACTGTACAGGATGGTGCAATGCTATGCAAGATGGCACAACACTGTAGAGGGTATAGAGAACTGAGGAGGGTGCAACACTGTAGAGGGTATAGAGAACTGTAGAGGCTGCACACTGTAGAGGGTATAGAGAACTGTACATCTCAGTAGTAGTACCAGTTACCAGTAACCAGTGTACCAGTAGATGACTCACTACCAACCGTCTGCGTGAATCACTGACTGATTATTCATATTGCTGCTGACCATAGCAGGATTTCAAACACCCGTCACCCGTAGGCACTTTGAGAGTCAGTCGAAGATAGGAAGCAGAGAGAGGCAGGTCGGCTGTTGGTGCTTTCCCATACTTCCGTTATATTATACGTACTGCCAGCCTACGTGAGTATTCTTACCCCATCCACGTTATCAAAAACCCACTTGACAAATGGTGGCACCGGTGTGGGTGTGGATTTAAGGGTATTTCAGACGTTAGAAGACTGTTTGTGGGATCCCGGCAGGTCAGAGGTGAACCGTCTCAGCCATCTCCAGCTAGCAGCTTACCCTCACCACACTACCCTGTGTACTCCAGCCTGCAAGCCTGTTGCAGCCGTTTTTCAAGCTTCCTGGCTTAGTTCGTGTGCTAATTGCTTCAATCTCCGAGGGGTTGACCCGGATTTTGCAATTAAGCCAGTCAATAAGCCAGACTGTGAAAGTGAATGCTAGTCAGCCTGCCTCAGCCTACCATCCAGCCTGTCTCCTGTCATCCACCTGCTCCTTCATGCTGTGTGCATCGTTACACGTCTTCCAGTCAGCCATTCTCGTGGGTTAAGCCAGTCAGCCAGCCCAGCTTCCTAAGCCAGCTGAGAGAGAGAAGTAAGCCACGCAAGTTCCTCTGAAGTATTGTCTCATATATCGCTTGTGCTTGGATGCTGGTAAGAGTGGTCTTCATCATCCCTGTGGCATTGTGATTTAGTTAAGCCGAGCTCTCAGTAGTAGTACCAGTTACCGTAACCAGTGTACCAGTAGATGACTCACTACCAACCGTCTGCGTGAATCACTGACTGATTATTCATATTGCTGCTGACCATAGCAGGATTTCAATCACCCGTCACCTGTAGGCACTTTGAGAGTCACTCGAAGATAGGGAGCAGAGAGAGGCAGGTCGGCTGTTGGTGCTTTCCCATACTTCCGTTATATTATACGTACTACCAGCCTACGTGAGTATTCTTACCCCATCCATGTTATCAAAAACCCACTTGACATACAGGGTGCAACACTGTAGAGGGTATAGAGAACTGTACAGGGTGCAACACTGTAGAGGGTATAGAGAACTGTAGAGGGTACAACACTGTTCAGAATGATGAAACACTCCACAGAATGGTGGAACACTGTAGGGCGGTGCAACACAGCAGTATAATGCTTCACTGTACAGCAGGGGTCCCCCAACCTGTGGCCCTAGGGTCGCATGTGGGCCCTTCTAGGAAATGGATGCGATCCCTCACATGAAATTAAGAATTCACTTTTACGTAGGCTCCACACCGTCAACAGTTACAAAAATATTTAGAACCACTGTGTACCATAACCTTATCGTCGCCTCTGACAACCACCTCTTACTTCTGATCAATGCTGGATAATCCTAGTAGCAACCTATTTACTGTTAGTAATTAGTAATTACATTAAAATTTCATTTATCTTTCTATTATGAGCTTATATTATTAACCTTACCTGGAGTATACCAGAAAGGTGTTTATGGGGTCAGCGCCCCCGCGGCCCGGTCCGTGACCAGGCCTCGTCTCAAATGTTTCATAACAATTAAAATACAGTATTTCTATCTAAATCAGAGCTGGAACTATTTACCTACGTTACATCCTAACATTTACCTATGTCACATCCTAACATTTACCTACGTCACATCCTAGCATTTATCTACGTCACATCCTAACATTTACCTACGTCACATCCTAGCATTTATCTACGTCACATCCTAACAGTTGCCTACGTCACATCCTAACATTTACCTACGTCACATCCTAACATTTACTTACGTCACATCCTAACATCTACCTACGTCACATCCTAACATTTACTTACGTCACATCCTAACATTTACCTAAGTCACATTCTAACATTTACCTACGTCACATCCTAACATTTACTTACGTCACGTCCTAACAGTTGCCTACGTCATATTCTAACATTTACCTACGTCACATCCTAACATTTACCTACGTCACATCCTAACATTCACTTACGTCACATCCTAACATTTACCTACGTCACATCCTAACATTTACTTACGTCACATCCTAACATTTACCTACGTCACATTCTAACATTTACCTACGTCACATCCTAACATTTACCTACGTCACATCCTAACATTTACTTACGTCACATCCTAACATTTACCTACGTCACATCCTAACATTTACCTACGTCACATCCTAACATTTACTTACGTCACATCCTAACAGTTGCCTACGTCACATTCTAACATTTACCTACGTCACATCCTAACATTTACCTACGTCACTTCCTAACATTTACTTACGTCACATCCTAACATTTACCTACGTCACATCCTAACATTTACCTACGTCACATCCTAACATTTACTTACGTCACATCCTAACAGTTGCCTACGTCACATTCTAACATTTACCTACGTCACATCCTAACATTTACTTACGTCACTTCCTAACATTTACTTACGTCACATCCTAACATTTACCTACGTCACATCCTAACATTTACCTACGTCACATCCTAACATTTACTTACGTCACATCCTAACAGTTGCCTACGTCACATTCTAACATTTACCTACGTCACTTCCTAACATTTACTTACGTCACATCCTAACATTTACCTACGTCACTTCCTAACATTTACTTACGTCACATCCTAACATTTACCTACGCCACATCCTAACATTTACTTACGTCACATCCTAACAGTTGCCTACGTCACATTTTAACATTTACCTACGTCACATCCTAGCATTTACCTACGTCACATTCTAACATTTACCTACGTCACATTCTAACATTTACCTACGTCACATCCTAACATTTACTTACGTCACTTCCTAACATTTACCTACGTCACATCCTAGCATTTACCTACGTCACATTCTAACATTTACCTACGTCACATCCTAGCATTTACCTACGTCACATTCTAACATTTACCTACGTCACATTCTAAAATTTACCTACGTCACATCCTAGCATTTACCTACGTCACATTCTAACATTTACCTACGTCACATTCTAACATTTACCTACGTCACATCCTAACATTTACCTACGTCACATCCTAGCATTTACCTACGTCACATTCTAACATTTACCTACGTCACATCCTAGCATTTACCTACGTCACATTCTAACATTTACCTACGTCACATTCTAACATTTACCTACGTCACATTCTAACATTTACCTACGTCACATTCTAACATTTACCTACGTCACATTCTAACATTTACCTACGTCACATTCTAACATTTACCTATGTCACATTCTAACATTTACCTACGTCACATTCTAACATTTACCTACGTCACATTCTAACATTTACCTACGTCACATTCTAACATTCACCTACGTCACATTCTAACATTTACCTACGTCACATTCTAACATTTACCTACGTCACATTCTAACATTTACCTACGTCACATTCTAACATTTACCTACCTCACATCCTAACAGTTGCCTACGTCACATTCTAACATTTACCTACGTCACATTCTAACATTTACCTACGTCACATTCTAACATTTACCTACGTCACATTCTAACATTTACCTACGTCACATTCTAACATTTACCTACGTCACATTCTAACATTTACCTACGTCACATTCTAACATTTACCTACGTCACATTCTAACATTTACCTACGTCACATTCTAACATTTACCTACGTCACATTCTAACATTTACCTACGTCACATTCTAACATTTACCTACGTCACATTCTAACATTTACCTACGTCACATTCTAACATTTACCTACGTCACATTCTAACATTTACCTACGTCACATTCTAACATTTACCTACGTCACATTCTAACATTTACCTACCTCACATCTTAACATTTACCTACGTCACATTCTAACATTTACCTACGTCACATTCTAACATTTACCTACGTCATATTCTAACATTTACCTACGTCACATTCTAACATTTACCTACGTCACATTCTAACATTTACCTACGTCACATTCTAACATTTACCTACGTCACATTCTAACATTTACCTACGTCACATTCTAACATTTACCTACGTCACATTCTAACATTTACCTACCTCACATCCTAACAGTTGCCTACGTCACATCCTAACATTTTCGGTATAATTATTTTGCAACATTATAATGCCATAAGTATAATGATAATATCGTTCATTGCAAAATGCGACTCTCCTTTAAATTTGCAGTATGGTGCAACACTGCAGGATTGTGCAACATTGTGCAGGATGGTGCAATAATGTGCAGTATTATGCAACATACAGGACTCTGCAACTCTGTGCAGTATGGTGCAACACTGTGCAGGATGGTGCAGCAATGCAGGATGGTGTAACACTGTGCAGGATGGTGCAACACTGTACAATATAGTGCAACACTGTGCAGTATAATGCAACTCTGCGCAGTATGGTGCAACACTGCAGGATTGTCCAACACTGTGCAGGATGGTGTAACACTGTGCAATATGGTGCAAGATTGTGAAATATTATGCAACACCGTGCAGGATTGTGCATCTATGTGCAATATGGTGCAGCACTGCAGGATTGTGCAACACTGTGCAGGATGGTGTAACGCTGTGCAATATGGTGCAACACTGCATGATTGTGCAACATTGTGCAGTATGGTGCAACACTGTGGAGGATGGTGCAGCACTGCAGGATTGCGCAACTCTGTACAGGATGGTGCAACACTGCATGTACATGGTGTAACATTGTGCAAGACTGTGCACCACTGTGCAAAATTGTGCAACTCTGTCCAAGATGGTGTAACACTGGGTAGGATGGCATAAAAGTATGTAGGATTGTGCAACAGTGTACAGGATGGAGCAACACTGTGCAGGATGGAGCAACACTTTCTAGGATGGTGCAGCACTGTGCAGGATCGTGCAGCTCTTCCGTATGGTACAACACTGTACGGGATGGTGCAACACCGTACAGGATGATGCAACACTGTAGAATAGTGGAAAACATCACAACACCTTGCAACACTATCATCTCTAATCATGTTGGAGATCTGATCCGGCGAAAGGGAAGGTAACATCAGTTCCTTGGATCAAGAGCACATCGCCGGTTATCAAGCCACCCTCTCTAGAAGGGACGGAGAGTGAGTCACCATCCCGGCCACTCTGGTCTAAATCCAGACAAAAACATTGAATCAGTCCAGAGAGTAACTGTTTTCCTGCCCTATCTTCTCAGGTAGAAACGTCCTCTGTGTGTGTGTGTGTGTGTGTGTGTGTGTGTGTGTGTGTGTGTGTGTGTGTGTGTGTGTGTGTGTGTGTGTGTGTGTGTGTGTGTGTGTGTGTGTGTGTGTGTGTGTACTCACCTAGTTGTACTCACCTAGTTGAGGTTGCGGGGGTCGAGTCCGAGCTCCTGGCCCCGCCTCTTCACTGATCGCTACTAGGTCACTCTCCCTGAGCCGTGAGCTTTATCATACCTCTGCTTAAAGCTATGTATGGATCCTGCCTCCACTACATCGCTTCGCTACATCGTGTGTGTGTGTGTGTGTGTGTGTGTGTGTGCGTGTGTGTAAGGCACAGTAATAGAAATCATGCATGTGTATGTGTGCACTGCAAAACACTGAAGACCGTGCACGTGTGTGTGCACTGCACATCAGTTGAAATCGTGCACGTGTGTGTGTGCACTGCACAACAGATCATACACGTGTGTGTGTGTGTGTGTGTGTGTGTGTGTGTGTGTGTGTGTGTGTGTGTGCTCAAGACCTCGCCAGGAACAAACATTCGAACATAATCACTACAGCATAACACTGGGGTCGAGCCATGGATGATGACAGTATTAGTAATGATGGAG
>NC_091312.1:27343189-27563189 GCF_038502225.1 Cherax quadricarinatus
GTGATCATGTGGTTCTGTGCTTCGACTACATAGTTGAGCTCCAAGTGGAGAGAGTAGCAGGAATAGGCTGGGAAAAACCAAACTACAAAAGGGGGAACTACTCAGGCATGAGGAACTTCCTTCAAGACATTCAGTGGGAGAGGGAACTGACAGGAAAACCAGTACAAGAAATGATGGACTATGTAGCAACAAAATGCAAGGAGGCAGAGGAGAGGTTTGTTCCCAAGGGAAACAGAAATAATGGGAAGAACAGAACGAGTCCTTGGTTCACCCAAAGGTGTAGGGAGGCAAAAACTAGGTGTACTAGAGAATGGAAAAGGTACAGAAGACAGAGAACTCAGGAAAATAAAGAAATCAGCCGAAGAGCCAGAAACGAATATGCACAGATAAGAAGGGAGGCTCAGAGACAATATGAAAATGACATAGCAGACTGACCCGAAGCTGTTGTACAGCCACATCAGGAGGAAAACAACAGTCAAGGACCAGGTAATCAGACTGAGGAAGGGTGATGGGGAATTCACAAGAAACGACCGAGTGGTATGTCAGGAGCTCAACACAAGATTTAAAGAGGTATTTACAGTGGAAACCAGTAGGACTCCAAGAAATCAGAACAGGAGGGCACACCAGCAAGTGCTGGATGAGGTACATATAACCAAGGAGGAGGTGAAGAAGCTGCTATGCGAACTTGACACCTCAAAGGCGGTGGGACCAGACAACATCTCTCCATTGGTCCTTAAAGAGGGAGCAGAGATATTGTGTGAGACATTAACAAAGATCTTCAACACATCATTTGAAACTGGGCAACTCCCTGAGGTATGGAAAATGGCAATTGTAGTCCCAATTTTTAAAAAGGGAGACAGACATGAGGCACTAAACTACAGACCTGTATCACTAACGTGTATAGTATGCAAGGTCATGGAGAAGATCATCAGGAGGAGAGTGGTGGGGCACCTGGAAAGAAACAAGTGTATAATTGACAACCAGCACGGTTTCAGGGAAGGAAAATCCTGTGTCACAAACCTACTAGAGTTTTATGACAAGGTGAAAGAAGTAAGACAAGAGAGAGAGGGGTGGATCGACTGCGTATTTTTGGACTGCAAGAAGGCTTTCGACACAGTTCCTCACAAGAGGTTACTGCAAAAGCTAGAGGACCAGGCACACATAACAGGAAAGGCACTGCAATGGATCAGAGAAAATCTGACAGGGAGGCAACAACGAGTCATGGTACGCGACGAGGTGTCAGAGTGGGCGCCTGTGACAAGCGGGGTTCCACAGGGGTCAGTCCTAGGACCTGTGCTGTTCTTGGTATACGTGAACGACATAACGGAAGGGATAGACTCAGAAGTGTCCTTGTTTGCAGACGATGTGAAGTTAATGAGAAGAATCGAATCGGACGAGGATCAGGCAGGACTACAAAGAGATCTGGACAGGCTACAAGCCTGGTCCAGCAACTGGCTCCTTGAATTTAACCCTGCCAAATGCAAAGTCATGAAGATTGGGGAAGGGCAAAGAAGACCGCAGACACAATATAGTTTAGATGGCCAAAGACTGCAAACCTCACTCAAGGAAAAAGATCTGGGGGTGAGTATAACACCGAGCATATCTCCTGAGGCGCACATCAATCAGATAACTGCTGCAGCATACGGGCGCCTGGCAAACCTACGGATAGCGTTCCGATACCTCAGTAAGGATTCGTTTAAGACTCTGTACACCATCTACGTCAGGCCCATACTGGAGTATGCAGCACCAGTTTGGAATCCACACCTAGTCAAGCACGTCAAGAATTTAGAGAATGTGCAAAGGTTTGCAACAAGACTAGTCCCAGAGCTACGGGGATTGTCCTATGAAGAAAGGTTGAGGGAAATCGGCCTGACGACACTGGAGGCCAGGAGGGTCAGGGGAGACATGATAACGACATATAAAATACTGCGCGGAATAGACGAGGTGGACAAAGACGGGATGTTCCAGAGATGGGACACAGACACAAGAGGTCACAATTGGAAGTTGAAGACTCAGATGAATCAAAGGGATGTTAGGAAGTATTTCTTCAGTCATAGAGTAGTCAGGCCATGGAATAGCCTAGAAAGTGATGTGGTGGAGGCAGGAACCATACATAGTTTTAAGGCGAGGTATGATAGAGCTCATGGGGCAGGGAGAGAGAGGACCTAGTAGCAATCAGCGAAGAGGCGGGGCCAGGAGCTGTGACTCGACCCCTGCAACCACAAATAGGTGAGTACAAATAGGTGAGTACACACACATACACACACATACACACACACACACACACACACACACACACACGCACGCATGCACGCATATACAACAGGCCTAGTGAATAAACGACATGTGCCGAGGACAAAATGGTAACTAACTAACACACACACACACACACACACACACACACACACACACACACACACACACACACACACACACACACACACACACACACACACACACACACAGCTGTCTCTCCCCAGTCCGTCAGCCGGCTTCAACCAGCTCAGCCGAGGCTCATCATGATTCCGTTTCCCTACAGTGTCGGTGAGACATGACACGCCGAGGTGATGTCAGGAAGATCTGACCGATACGAATAATTTTCCCTGACGGCAGCCCTGGCGGGTGTAGGTCGGTGGTAGACGTGCAGTTCCCCAGAAAAAACTTCTTACGCAAGATTTCTGCGTCACTCTCTTGCATCATTGTAACACTTTCACTGCGTTAATAGTGCGTCAACGGATGCTGGCAATATTTTTTTTATACCATCAACTTATGCTATGATAATAATAATAATATAAATACTAGCCATAATAAAATTTATTACTCCGATAATAATAATGATAAAAATATTAGTAATAATACTAATAACGAGTTTCAGCAGTGCGCCATGCAGCAGCGCCTAGCATGCCATCATGCAGGAGTGTGAACCCACAACACCGGAACACCGATACGCGACACAGAAGCCAAGAAAGGTGACTCCTAGCCACATCGAGGCAAATTTGCGCAATTCCTCATATACACAATAATATTGCGCCGAAAATTCACAATTTTCCTAAGCCTCACTCACATGGGGGAAAGACAGGTAGCAAAGGATTTGAAAAGTCCACACCTAGGCTATCTGCGGAGATCTGTCTACTTTCACTTAGATTTACGGTTGTCAAGGAGAGAAAAGCAGAAGACAGATCAGATCTATCCAGATCTATCCAGGATGGGTCCAGGCGAGAGATGAGACGTCTTGCTCTGTTCTCTACTCTGTCAAGCAGTCGCAGATGAGAGGGGATGGGCAGGCAAACCAAGAAAGTGGAGCATACTCAAGGTGTGAGCGTACTTGTGCCTCGTAGAGAATCTTGCAATCCCTACTGTCAAGCAGATGCGAGATACGGCGAAGCTTACAGCACTTCGCCGTATCTCGCCAGATCCCAGCGTAGCCAGTCCCTGCTCATGGCACAGCATGGCCGACCAGGTGATTAGAGCAAACTCCCTTAAATCGCTTGACAGATCTGCAGCCTCCACACCCAGAGTGGCACAGGGAGACATGATAGAGGGGGGAAAATATAAAACTAAAAAACTAAATTAATTTGTAATCTCTGAGAGGTTAGGTTAGATAAGGTTCGTCAGGAAACAGGACAAGCGTTTCCTGACGTAGGTCTTAGTCATATGATGGCCCGCCGCCGGAGTTTTGGGTCTCTGAGGAATAAGTTTGGGTCTGTTATGTGTATAGTCTCTCAAAAGCACTTACCGTTTTTCCACAAGCGCAATTTAATCCAACTAAATTATTTTAGATAAGTTTACAATAATTTAATAATAAATATACACAATGAATTATATTTTTTTTCGTTAGGCTCAGAATGATTTTTACGAAATTATTACATACACAAATTTTCGCTTGCCTTATTCGGCAAGATGAGCGTTGATATTTAAGCCAAAATGGCAAGTTTTACCTATTCGGCACGACATATATATGTTGTACAATGTTGATATTTACCATAACCTTTAAAAAATAGTATAATATTATGTGCAAGATGTAAGTTTTCCTACATTAGTGGGAATACTGTCAAACCTCGAGCATAATTTATGCAGGAAAGAATAGCCTTTACGAAAGCTTTACCTTGATACAGACAAACTGACCAGTGAGCCAGTCAGCCTTCACGGGAGTGTGTGATGTTATCGCCACAAGGAGCCATAACCCCTAAACTCGTTAAATAATTATATTTCTTGGCGATAAAAGTTTACAACATATATAAAAGCAGATATGCAAATATTTAATTCTCACAAAATTATATATATAAATATAAATATATATATATATATATATATATATATATATAAATATATATATATATATATATATATATATATATATATATATATATATATATATATATATATATACACATATATACCACTCTGTACATAGACTGTGTACCAGACGCTATTCCAGTGAGTATTGACTTCACTTCTCCTTCATGATTCTTGTTGAGAACTCGAACTACCATTCCAGTGCTTAGGTTTTGATGAGTAACCTCAATACTGTATTAGGGGACTGGAGATCATAGCTACATTACTTTGTATTGCTCAACTACACCCTTCATGACTAACGAAATATACCTAATTGTATGAATCTTATTGTAACCAGGTGGAGTTTTACGACTCACTTGCCACGAGTTCAATCCCGACCTTTAACGTGGTTTACACCCTCCATGGGGGGCATGAATAGGAAGCGGTGCTGCTGGTGAAGGGCTCTTGAACCAAGGAACTAGAGCTACCCTCTCCTTCGAATCGAATATGCTTACCTTCCGTCTATAAGCACTGTGTAACCCTAAAGGGTTACACAGTGCTTATAGACGGATTCAACTTGTAGAGGATTCTACTTATAGCTGGTAAGTTTAAGTAGTTTTAATATGAGAGACAATACATTTGATTAGTCATACTATTATTCTGAAGAGCAACTTCTAATCTGCGGAAAAAAAAATTATTTTGTTTTTCAGAGTGGCGGAAATATGATTATGATTGATGGTAGTAAATCTCGGAACGTAATCAGATACTACATCATCAGTTGTCAGTCATGATATGTACGAGACTCAATAAACCAGATAAATCGTTCTATTATTCTGCTATACATATGAGCTAGCATTATAGTCTTCCACGACAATGATAGCTACACTCTCAATGTGATCGGGCAATATTTTAGATTGAAACTGACGATCTAGATTAATGACATACTACTAAATGTTGGTCAAGAAGTTTCTTGTGTATTCTATAACCTCATAATATAGCCAGTGTATTCCACTCTGCTGAACCATGAGTGAGTGTTGTAAGTTCTTCTGAACATGCGTCACACAATAGTGATGCACCTTGCATTCTACAGTCTTGTAAGCTATGATAATTGTTTTTTGGAGGCAGTAATACGAGGGGTGATGAATGTGTTGTTGAGAGAGATGAATGTGATGACATTGAGAAGGCTAAATCTAAGGTTGAGACATTCTTATAACTCTACCAGTGTGGTGTAGGTGTGTAGGGCAGGTGTACCCTCAGGTGCAGCTGGGACATCTGTCTTACCACATGTTTCCCGCCAACTACAACAAATAAATTACTTACTCATTTTAACATGTGCACACAATCACTCGAACACACAGGCAGACAGACAGACAGACAGACAGACACACACACACACACACACACACACACACACACACACACACACACACACACACACACACACACACACACACACACACACACACACACACACACAGGCAGGACTAGGCAGGACTACAAAGAGACCTGGACAGGCTACAAGCCTGGTCCAGCAACTGGCTCCTTGAATTTAACCCTGCCAAATGCAAAGTCATGAAGATTGGGGAAGGGCAAAGAAGACCGCAGACACAATATAGTTTAGATGGCCAAAGACTGCAAACCTCACTCAAGGAAAAAGATCTGGGGGAGAGTATAACACCGAGCATATCTCCTGAGGCGCACATCAATCAGATAACTGCTGCAGCATACGGGCGCCTGGCAAACCTACGGATAGCGTTCCGATACCTCAGTAAGGATTCGTTTAAGACTCTGTATACCATCTACGTCAGGCCCATACTGGAGTATTCAGCACCAGTTTGGAATCCACACCTAGTCAAGCACGTCAAGAAATTAGAGAAAGTGCAAAGGTTTGCAACAAGACTAGTCCCAGAGCTACGGGGATTGTCCTATGAAGAAAGGTTGAGGGAAATCGGCCTGACGACACTGGAGGACAGGAGGGTCAGGGGAGACATGATAACGACATATAAAATACTGCGCGGAATAGACGAGGTGGACAAAGACGGGATGTTCCAGAGATGGGACACAGACACAAGAGGTCACAATTGGAAGTTGAAGACTCAGATGAATCAAAGGGATGTTAGGAAGTATTTCTTCAGTCATAGAGTAGTCAGGCCTTGGAATAGCCTAGAAAGTGATGTAGTGGAGGCAGGAACCATACATAGTTTTAAGGCGAGGTATGATAGAGCTCATGGGGCAGGGAGAGAGAGGACCTAGTAGAAATCAGCGAAGAGGCGGGGCCAGGAGCTGTGAATCGACCCCTGCAACCAGAAATAGGTGAGTACAAATAGGTGAGTACAGCCAGGAGCCGAGTCTCGACCCCTGCAACCACAATTAGGTGAGTACACACACACACACACACACACACACACACACACACATGCACACACACACACAGGCACACACACACACACACACACACACACACACTGGTCTGTAGTTTAGTGCTTCATGTCTGTTTCCTTTTTTAAAGATTGGGACTATATTTGCTGTCTTCCATGCCTCAGGCAATCTCCCTGTTTCAATACATCTATCGAAACAGGGAGATTACCTGAGACATGGAAGACAGCAAATGTAGTCCCAATCTTTAAAAAAGGAGACAGACATGAAGCACTAAACTACAGACCAGTGTCACTGACATGTATAGTATGCAAAATCATGGAGAAGATTATCAGAAGAAGAGTGGTGGAACACCTAGAAAGGAATGATCTCATCAACAGCAGCCAACATGGTTTCAGGGACGGGAAATCCTGTGTCACAAACCTACTGGAGTTCTATGACATGGTGACAGCAGTAAGACAAGAGAGAGAGGGGTGGGTGGATTGCATTTTCTTGGACTGCAAGAAGGCGTTTGACACAGTTCCACACAAGAGATTAGTGCAAAAACTGGAGAACCAAGCAGGGATAACAGGGAAGGCACTACAATGGATCAGGGAATACTTGTCAGGAAGACAGCAGCGAGTCATGGTACGTGGCGAGGTGTCAGAGTGGGCACCTGTGACCAGCGGGATCCCACAGGGTTCAGTCCTAGGACCAATGCTGTTTCTGGTATTTGTGAACGACATGACGGAAGGAATAGATTCCGAGGTGTCCCTGTTTGCAGATGACGTGAAGTTGATGAGAAGAATTCACTCGATCGAAGACCAGGCAGAACTACAAAGGGATCTGGACAGGCTGCAGACCTGGTCCAGCAATTGGCTCCTGGAGTTCAATCCCACCAAGTTCAAAGTCATGAAGATTGGGGAAGGGCAAAGAAGACCGCAGACGGAGTACAGTCTAGGGGGCCAGAGACTACAAACCTCACTCAAGGAAAAAGATCTTGGGGTGAATATAACACCAGGCACATCTCCTGAAGCGCACATCAACCAAATAACGGCTGCAGCATATGGGCGCCTAGCAAACCTCAGAACAGCATTCCGACATCTTAATAAGGAATCGTTCAGGACCCTGTACACCGTGTACGTTAGGCCCATGTTGGAGTATGCGGCACCAGTTTGGAACACACACCTAGCCAAGCACGTAAAGAAACTAGAGAAAGTGCAAATGTTTGCCACAAGACTAGTCCCAGAGCTAAGAGGTATGTCCTACGAGGAGAGGTTAAGGGAAATCAATCTGACGACACTGGAGGACAGGAGAGATAGGGGGGACATAATAACGACATACAAAATACTGAGAGGAATTGACAAGGTGGACAAAGACAGGATGTTCCAGAGATTGGACACAGTAACAAGGGGACACAGTTGGAAGTTGAAGACACAGATGAATCACAGGGATGTTAGGAAGTATCTCTTCAGCCACAGAGTAGTCAGGAAGTGGAATAGTTTGGGAAGCGATGTAGTGGAGGCAGGATCCATACATAGCTTTAAGCAGAGGTATGATAAAGCTCACGGTTCAGGGAGTGACCTAGTAGCGATCAGCGAAGAGGCGGGGGCCAGGAGCTTGGACTCGATCCCTGCAACCTCAACTAGGTGAGTACAACTAGGTGAGTACACACACACACACACACACAGTTTAGGAAGCGATGTAGTGGAGGCAGAATCCATACATAGCTTTAAGCAGAGGTATGATAAAGCTCACGGTTCAGGGAGAGTGACCTAGTGGCGACCAGTGAAGAGGCGGGGCCAGGAGCTTGGACTCGACCCCTGCAATCTCAACTAGGTGAGTACGCACACACACACACACACACACACACACACACACACACACACACACACACACTCACACACACACACATTAAAGGATAACCAAGCACGTAAAATTCTCTGGGTGCCAAACCATTAATTTCCTTTAAACTAGGAACATCTTAGATATAAAAACATCCCACCAATCTTTTTGAAGGCGCTCCACGACAAAATATGATAAGAAACAGTACGAAGTATGATAATCAAGTGTAGATGGTGTAACAAACACAAGTTATGAACTAAATAGTTGTTTATCGAAGGTGTGTCTGAATATAATAACCGTCACAGAGACTAAATTAAAAACCATAACCAGTGCAATGTTCCCAGCATGATGTCATGTAATAAGGAAGCAACAAGAAAACAAATAAGTGGCACTTCTGGTCACGAACATGTTAAGCTTGAACAAACTTGGTTGAATGCATAGTGACTAGTACAGGAACTACACAGCAGGCACAACTGAAACAGGGAAACCAAAAGCTGCATAGTCCTTGTTTACAGTAAACCATCAAAAAGCAAGAGACAGCTACAAAAATATAAAGACAACAGGGATATGATAAAATCACAGCCATAAAAGACTAAATAATAAGATTAAGGATGAATAAAGGATCGAGCTTCTAGAAATAAGGTCTGCAAGAAGCTGAACATACAGGATGTACAAGCATAAGGAAGAAAGATATGGACGCAATATGCTGATCAAGCTTTTATTAGGATAATGTTTTGCTTAGAGAATCATGATGTCATCATTTAATAAAGATCTACCCAAAGCAAAAAGTCATCCTAATAAAAGCCTGTTCTTTGTATTGTCTTCCTACCCTTAGTTGAGCAAACAGTTGAAAAAAAAAATGTTCAAATAGCCTGAAAGGCACCTGAGAGACGGAAAGATAGTTTAAATCTCTGAAGACTGAAAAAACATCTTCACATAAGGGATGAAGTGGAAAAAAACAATTGAGGTGGATACACCAAAAGCAGTGAGACCCCGATAATATATCTCTATGGGATCTGAAAGGACCAGAAGGGATATGTGGACCACTAGCAAATTTTCAGGACAGGTTAATGGAAATGTGACAACTACCAGAAATATAGATAACAGTGACTATGATGTCATTATTCATGCAAGGGAACAGACAAGAAACACTGAAATATTATGCTGGAGTGCCTGAAGAAAGGAGGATTGATAAAAGACAGATTGGCTATAGAGAAGTAAAAAGTGTAGTCTTACAAACCGAATGATAGAGACAAGGCAGAAAAGCCAAAGCTGAGTATAATGTACATTCGTGGATTGTAAGATGGCATGAGATACTGTACATCTTCAGAGATTGATCCACAAAATAGACGAGCAGGTAGAGATAACAAGACAGATACTAAACTGGATCACAAAATGAGTAACTGGAAGGAAATAATGATAATTGAGTAAGTCACAGAGGAGACAGGAGACAAGTGGGGTTACACAGGGACAACTGTTGGTTCTCGTATATATATATAAACAAATTATCAGAAGAAACAGTCTTATGTTTCACTGTTGTCAGATGTTAATAACTTAATTATTCGAATAAATCTGAAGAAGATATTTACTGCAAAAGGACTTGGATAGACTACAGGAATGGAGAGACGGATGTCTACTGGATTCTGGTCTCAGAAACTGAAGTATGATGAATACTGGGGGAAAGCAAAAGAAGACCGGTGATGGAGTATAGAATGAAGGAACAGACTGCCCACCTCGAGCATATTACCGAGTATATCATTGGAGTGCATAAAAGCAGAGCAGTACCAACGGCACATGCGTGGCTGGCAGACTAGATAACTATCAGAAATCTCATCGAAGGAACACTAAGGACCCTATATTACACAACGTATGTCAGACCTACCACAAAGTATGCAGCACCTGCCTGGAACTCGCTTATAGACGTTTCGCGTGTGCAGAGTGCTTCTTTTTCGTTTGTCGAACAAGATTCTTTGCTGAAGAAGCTTGTTCCTCAAACGAAACGTCCTTTCTCGTAGATGGAAAGAGACCTGCGATTTGCAACTAGACTAGTCCCAGACCTAAGAGGGATGACCTATAAAGAGACGATAAAATAACTGATCCTGATGACTTTAGAGAAAAGAAGAAACACCAGGGAGCTAAAATATCATCCATGACATTCTGAAGTTTCGATAGGGTAGACGGGGACAGACTGAAAGGAAGGAATCAAGAATGAAAGATAATAACTGAAAGTTAAAGATGTAGGTGAGTCACGAGGATAACGGAAATAACTTCTTCAGCTTCAGAGTTAAGAAGTAGAATGACTTAGATAAGGTGACTGAAAAAAAAAAACGCAGGATACCATATGAGGCTAAGAGGTTTGGTCAGGAGTCAAGATTCGACCCCAAACTAAAAATGGGCAAATAAAGGTGGGTGAACACTTCATAACTTACCTCTCTTCCAAGTTGAACCAAATAAACAAAATAACATCAGTGATATATGTCCAGCTGACAAATCGAAGAAGACCTGTCTTTAAGAATCTAAACAGGAAACAATTCATTTCCTGTACACCACTTAAATCAAACCAGTTTTCTAGTTTGCACCGCCGTTGTGGAGCCTGCGCTTTATATATATATATATATATATATATATATATATATATATATATATATATATATATATATATATATATATATATATATATATATATATTAAAGTTCAGAGATTTGCCACCAGGCAAGAAAAAACAGAGAGCTCAGTGACTTTGACAGAGTGAACAAGAGCAAGAGAGCTCCCATGAACCACATGGATGTTAAAGCACTCTTATTATGCATGATTTGTAAAGAAGGAAAGACGTTAAGTACGGAAATAAAGTAAGTAAACTCCATACATCGATTCACCAGCAGAGCCCAAAAAAGAGGATTGTAAAAATTTATATCAGTCAATTCAAGGTTAAGAGAAAGAGGCCTATAAAAAAAGTCAAGCCTAAAAAATGCAACGAAATAAGAGAGGGTAAATATGTAGGAGGATCTAAGAACTGAAGAAAACAACTAAAACGGCAGGACAAACGCAAATACATGAACAGAAGAGCAAATACACACACAACCCGAACACAGACGTTAGGAAAAACGGAACCGACAACGCCAAACCCATAGAAACACCTAGCCCTTAAATACTCACCCTATTCTTCCAAATACTTGCATTCTTCCAACCTTACATTTTCATTTCCTAAAAATAAGCACTTTTATATCCCTACCCTCACACCAAACACCTCGTCATACAGAATGAAAACACCTACAGACATCTGACACCACAGACACCTGACACCATAAAACAGTGTGTATACAAGGGCCTCAATACCTCCCACTCTCTTCCTCCTTCCTCTGTACATTACTGTCACACACTCAACACACAACACAACAGTCTATTATCCTGCCTCTCCCCCAACACCATGCCCAATGCACCCATTCTTATCTTCATCTTACCTTACTAGCCTACCTCATGTCACACCCCCACCCCCACTATGAACATTGCCTCCTCACATATGAGCTCCCTCCACAAAGTAAGTCATCAGTACACTCTTACTCTTTACATCACAGTCATGACCCAGAGATCAACCAACCTTGAACTCTGCCTCACCCAAATAGGAGTCCGGATATGCAGACAGCATAACGAACAGGTGCAAGAAAACTCAAGAATGATCCAGTACTTAACTTGCAGAAATAATTGCAAGTATAATATTCCCAGGGTGATACAACATAATACAGGGAAAAATACACCAGTTGAGTATTACTGAGTTGAGAAACCTGAATTTTTTGTTAATTTGTATATTTTCTGTGAAGTGCTCAACCAGTGTGAATCCTTCAGCACAGTGACTGATGAGAGAATAATCCTCTTTCAGAAAATTGCAAGATATACACTCTGCCTCTCTGTTTGCTACACTGTAAAGAATCCAAGAACTAAATAGCAAAAATGCAATTAACTCGGTTACCCAAGGAGATAGCGGCAGTAATGTGAGTTTGGGGCAGGAAGATGAGAGTAACATTAGAACAACAATAAATAGAAAGAAGGTAATACATTGCACAAGAAGATTCAGTGCAAGACTACTGATCATGGGACTCTTCAGTCACAAACTGACATACATGGAACTGAAAACTTGGAGATCTATGGTAATGGAAAAGGCATCAAGAAGCCTGTAAGAACGCGATGTTTATATATGCTAGAGAGCTAGTTTTGATTTTTCAAAACTAACTCGCCAGCATATAACTTTCAGATATATGATATTTAAACTATGATGCTTCCTTGACTGTCTTGAAGAGATAAGACTAAGAAAAGAAGACAGAAAGATAACCACAATATGGAAGATGAGACTACAAAGTAATAAGCTTTTAATACGAGTACTGTAAACAGAATACTAAACGGGCAAATCACTATAATAATCACACTGCATCACTGAGAAATACTGACAGGCTACAGCAATATTTGTGCCTACCAGAATAACAAGAAATGAGATTAAAAAAAAAATACATGAATGAGCCTGAGATGTAGAAAGACAAAATAAAGATTAATAGACCATGTAAAAAATGCAGGACAGGACAAATGAAACCCAGTGAAACCCACTTCAGAAAAAAAGGAGAAATATCATCCCAAACTTGAATGTGGAATTCATAGTTACAAAAGAAATACTTGGACAGCTGAGAGCTCTGAATACAATAAAAGCTCTTACAATCAGATAATACTTCATAATGAATACTAGAAACCGCAGGTCTACAAGACACAGGAAACCGGGGATCGATATCCTGTACGAACTTGTTTCCATAAGATACCTATCGTCCTTGTCTACCCATCATTAAAATGGGTACCTGGGTGTTAGTCGACTGGTGCGAGTCGCATCCTGGGATAAAACTGACCTAATACTCTGCATAACAAGGGGATTTCTATGTAGTAGTATGTCATTGATGTCACCTAGGCCTGTATACCTTGTACATGTACTTGTAGAAATAAAGATATTATCATTATTATTATTATTATTGTTATTATTATTATTATTAACAGAATTACTAAGAGGCAGCTTTAAAGCAGTCAGTATGATACTAGTTTAGGAAAAAAAAAGTATTAAATTATATACGAATTTCAACGACACACAGCATAATATAAGAACTGATGTAAGAAGGAAGAGATATGGAGAGAAGATTCAATGTGAAAAATAAATTCTGGTTTAGGGATGGCAAATGCTACCTCACAAATGTAATTTTTATTTGATTGACAGAGATCAAAAAAGACAGTGATAACATAAACTGTGGAGGATACAGCAGATATAAGGAAAACCTTTGATTGAATTTTTTCATCAGAGGTAAATTTAAGAACTGGAAACACAGGCAGTGGTGACAGGAAAAAAAAAACTTTAGATCGAAAGAAATGTCTGAAAAAAGGAGAGAAACAGTCTGAAGATGCTAAACTGACGAAAGGAACCCAAAAGAGGATTAAGAAATACTGACAATAGAGCTTCATCTGCACGACTAATAAGATATATGCCTGCTGGATTTCATCCATTACAAGTGAGAAATGATTACGATGAGGGCAGTGATGGAAGATCAGAAGCATAAGTACAAATTAAAGGGAAGGGGAGAAACTTCTGACCTTTTTGGAGTATTGGTCAATAACACAAGCAACATATGCATGGCTGGTACACGTGAGGGAAAGCTCAAGGCACATTTCCATAAGAAAAAAGGAGAGGAAATGTAAACTAGAAAGAGAGAGATGCATCCTTTACAGGTGAAGGCAAAGAATCACAGAGCATCTCAAGTGGACTAGACTAACTGAAATGCAGAGTGAAGCACTGACTAGGCAAATAGAAGCTACTGAAATAAAGTTAAATAAATCACATTGAATCCAGAAGAGAGAAAAGGAACTAAAAGCAATCAATGAAATTGAAAGAAATTAAAAATATTTCATATGCCAAAATCCAAGGCAAAAACCGAGTCCAGTATCGGGCCCTTGCTTCAGCAAAATGGGACTTACACAGTTGATAGCAAAGAAATGAGTGAGATACTGAAGTCTCAGTAAGACTCAGCGTTTAGTGAGTCGTTAAAGCAAAAGTGCCGCGAGCACACTAAAAGAAAACACAATAATGAATTTTCAGGTTTATAAGACGCGCTTTTTCCCATAAATCTTAAACAATTACCCCGCGTCTTATATGCTCAAGGTCAGGGTCAAGGGTAGGCTTTGGGTTACGCTTTAGGTCTCTCCTCAAGAGAAGGATGGAAGCGGTTCTCTCCTGTTGTGAAGGATTAAAGCAGTTCTCGCCTGTTGTGAAGGACTGGAGCAATCCTCTCCTGTTGTCAAAGATTGGAGCAGTCCTCTCTTGTTATGAACGATTGGAGCAGGCCCCTTTGGTTAGAGTTACACAGTTGCTACGATTGATTTATTCATTAGACAATGATATCCGACGAGTGTCTTCGTCAAATAATGGCGTGGGTGGCTCTAAGGCAAGTTACAGTGGCTCTGTGGTAGGCCCAAATTGCTCTATGGCTGGCCACGGTAGCTCTTTTGCAAGCCACTCTGGTTCCATGGTGGACAGAAGCAGAAGCAGTTGCTGGCTAATCGGTGCTAAACTTGATGGTCGAGTGTACATAAGAGTGTAGGATTATTTTCTTGCTAAAGAAGCTATTCATTTCAGGGACACGATCTCTATTACCAGGAAGATTGACATCTTCTTTCGTGACAAGGAATCATGCTAGAATGAACGCCATGCCACAGGTCGTGGGGTGGGAGGGGAGCACACTTACCATTATAAAAGATCACAGGCATTAAAGGAAATGCATCCGAAAACACTTCTTGAAATTTCTTTGATTAGGAAAGGCTCAAGCCTGACGCAAACCCCCTCCCCCCCCCCAAAAAAAAATATATTCGTTGTACACTTCTCCAAATACGAGCCTAATACAAACATATATTTTACATCATATGTGGATTTAGTGTAGAGAACAAAAAATTGTTTGTAAGATGCTTCGGAATTGTAAATAATTGTCTTGGAAATAATAATAATATATTTATGCTGTATTTGTGTTGTTGTAATCTTAGTTCAAGGTTTTTCCCAGTCCCACAAAGGTAGATGTTCATGTGTAGCCCCACACCATCTGCTTCCCATCTGTCCAGGCTTGAAGTGTGATACCATCTGGACGCTTTTGGCTGCCATCAAATCTGCATAGTTGGGGTGGCTCCCTTACTGCTAGGCATCCGGCTGTTGTGAGGCGCCTCTTGATAATGTTATTAATCTCCTCACATCTTGCAATCTTTCCCACGGATTTACAGCACACAAGACCATGGTACCCGAATCGGTCTGCTGCTTCACTGCCACAAATACACCTGTGTTCGGCGAGAATAGAGGCGGCAAGTCGAAGGGCAACACCAGTTCAGATGGTCTGTGGGTCGAGGCGTGTGCCAAGGCTGGAGTTGGGCGGGAACAGCCAACAAAAAGTACCCTGCATGAGGAGCTCTCATTGCCAGGAGGCAGGCAGGAAGCACTGCTGAGGTTATATTCTCAACTATCGGGCCATCCCAGTGCGACTGTTTGTAGTTGTTGGGGGGAGCAGGTCTGGTTTCAGAGCCGTTAGATTATCCCAGATCATGGCTCCGTCAATGAACTTCTGGTCCTGGACTCCAATCTTGTCCCTAAGATGTTCAGGGAGAATAGCTGCTACAAGCCCTCTGGATGCAACACATGAGGACAGAAAAGCAAGTAGCGGAATCTGTGATGACTTGCGGACACCAATGCCTCCTAGTCTGACTGGAAGTGTAGCTTGGTTCCACTGCCCATCTTCTAGAGTAAGGTTAAGTACTTTCGTAAAAATCTGCTACAGGATACTCTCATACTCGTGCAGTTATAGGGTTATCATATGAAGGTGCACATCTTAGGAAATATGTCAACCTGGGCAGACTCAAGCACTTTGTGAGAAGGTACAAGGCATCGTGGGTGTCAAGATTGCTCATTCGTTTTTCCATTCACCTCATCTCTTCCAGTTTCTTCCTGAGAACTGTGTCAGTGGCATCGCTTCCCAGAGGTGCTCCAAGCAAGACGATATTTGTGGGGGCAATGACTGATAGTTTTGATCTCACTACCATACATATATATACATATCTATATATATATATATATATATATATATATATATATATATATATATATATATATCTATATATATATATATATATATATATATATAGGATGGGGTCCACCTCTGGTGTAAATTGTGGGACCCATAGCCTCGGAGAAGTGGATAAAAAGGCTTCAAGGAAAAATATTTGGATTTCTTCCTGAAGCCGTTTGAATATTCCACTTCCCCTACCACCCCATCTTTTCATATTTATTTTTTTTACTAATAGGAATATTTTATTACATAATATGGTACAGAAGATTTAAGAGATACATTATTGATATAAAGGTGGCATATACGGTACATGTTGTTACGTGTGTATCACCGATTATAAGGCGAAAATCTCATCCAGCTCCTCAGAGCTGGGGCGTGTGCCCAAAATACAGCAGGCATTACCCCTTTGAACAGTCGTACTGAGCCGCTGGAACAGAAAACTAGCTGCCCTGGGATCCCTAGTTACCCTGATGAGTCTTTTTCCCAGCTCCTTAAGGAATTTAGATGCACTCTTTCCCCATGAGCCAAGGGTCTCTGAGCCTATGGGAACAAACATATAATGATGGGAAAGTTCTCCATATTTTCTAGACTTTTGGGACTCCCTGAAGCTGGCAGCTGCCCCTCCTTCCTCCCTGGTGTATTGGAGATAGGTATCAGCCAAGGTAGATGCACATGTATAGTCCCACACCACCTGCTTCCCATCTGTCCAGGCTTGAAGGGTGATACCATCTGGACGCTTCTGGCTGCCATCAGATCTGCATAGTTGGGGTGGCTCCCTTACTGCTGGGCATCCAGCTGTTGTGAGGCTCCTCTTGATAATGTTATTAACCTCCTCATGTCTTGCAATCTTTACCTCGGATTTACGGCACACAAGACCATGGTACCCGAATCGGTCTGCTGCTTCACTGCCACAAATACACCTGTGTTCGGCGAGAATAGGGGCGGCAAGTCGAAGGGCAACACCGATGCGGATGGTCTGTGGGTCGAGACGTGTGCCAAGGCTGGAGTTGGGAACAGCCAACAGAAAGTCCCCAGCATGAGGGGCTCTCACTGCCAGGAGGCGGGCTCTATCCTTCCCTGACACACTCTGAAGCATTGTTGAGGCAATATTTTCCACTATTGGACCATCCCAGTGCGATTGTTTGTAGTTGTTGGGGGGAGCAGGTCTGGCTCCAGAGCCCGTTAGATTATCCCAGATCATTGCTCCGTCAATGAATTTTTGGTCCTGGACTCCTATCTTGTCCCTAAGATGTTCAGGGAGAATCGCTGCTACAAGCTCTCTGGATGCAATACACGAGGACAGAAAAGCAGGTAACGCAATCTGTGATGACTTGTGGACACCAATGCCTCCTAGTCTGACTGGAAGTGTAGCTTGGTTCCCCTGCCCGTCTTCTAGAGTAAGGTTAAGTACTTTCGTAAAAATCTGCCTCAGAATACTGTCATATTCGTGCAGTATAGGGTTATCATATGAAGGTGCACATCTTAGGAAATATGTCAACCTGGGCAGACTCAAGCACTTTGTGAGAAGGTACAAGGCATCGTGGGTGTCCAGATTGCCTATTCGTTGTTCCATTCTCCTTAACTCTTCCAATTTCTTCCTGAGAATTGTGTCAATGGCATTGCTTCCCAGAGGTGCTCCTAGCAAGACACTATTTGTGGGGGCAATGACTGCTGCTCCTGGTAGTTTTGATCTCACTGCATTTATCACTTGTTGACTGACTGAGATGATTTCACATTTGGATGGATTCAGGATGAGACCCATTTCCTGTCCCCGTGTCATTACCTGCGTAAGGTCATGTAGGAGGGACTCTTTTGTACCTGCTAGTGTGCCATCATCTAGGAACCAGATGTTTAGCTCGCTGGTCAGTCTGACTGTGATTTCCCTAACTGCTATACAGAAGAGAAATGGTGCAAGAGGATCTCCTTGTTGGACACCCTCCGATGATGTAATTTCATGCTCTCCAAAGAGAAGCATTGATTCCTTGCTATACCCGGCTGAAACAAAAGGGAAGAGACCAGGGAAATGTTCTTGTACTGCTGCTAATACCATGTCTCTTTTCAGGAGATTGAACGCATTCTTGAAATCTAATTTTACCACTGCATTCTCCTCAGGCAGGTTGTTGATATACGCCCTTGTTGCATGAACCGCTGCTTCACTTCCTTGAGAGACCCCAAAGCCAAGCTGGTTTGGTTGAAGCATCATGGCTGCCTGTGCACGAATACTTCGGACAGCAGCTTTGGATACGAGGCGGCGTAAGGTGTTGCCTACTGCAATTGGCCGAATTCCTCCATCCTTCTTTTTAAGTGCACAAAGTGTTGCACCAAAAAAGAAAGGTCTAATTTCATCAGGGATCAGACCAGCCAAGGAATTGTTGACGAACCTTGTGATCTCTGAAAGCAGTGTCTCTGCAATTTCCCCAATAACTGGATTAACCATTTCCTTTAAATGCTGTGGCCTTATTCCAGTGTAACCCCCAGCAGAGCCAGATGGGAACGACATTATTGCTTTGTAAATGTCTGAGTCTTCCACTATCAATGGTTCCATAGTGGGGACAGAGGTGTTGGAACTGTTGGTGCCACTGGTTTCCCTGGCAGGGTGCTTTCCTCTAAGTGCTTCAGCCGTGTCAGCATCCCTGGGAGCAACTGTATCTTCACTGGTAATAATTCTTATTGCCCCCACTGTGTTGCCCTCTTCAATTTTCTTGCTCACCTGGACTCTGACTTTTTCACTGTCAGTAGAGTGAGTGGGGGTTCTGCCTCTCCCTTTTTTGTGTTGACGGGGAAGGCGAATGAGGTTATCAACTCTAGGAAAATCTCTTAAGGATTTAATTATCATTGAGGCTAGCCTCTTTCCCCTTCTTTCCGGCACAGCTAAGCAGACATTGCCATATATATATATATATATATATATATATATATATATATATATATATATATATATATATATATATATATATATATATATATATATATACATATATATTGCATTCAGTGATTCAAACTGGTTTATGTCAGATGAGGTCACCATGACGTACAGTACTAGGGCGTCTCTGGCTACCCCCAGAAAATATGTTGCAATAATTAATACCTATGAGCTTTCATATGTAATACAGTGTCCAATGAACTAGTGAAGAAAATGTTACTGGACCATGTTTCACTTGTGCTGTAATAGACTGGGACATTAGTAAAGCTTGTCTCAACCGTGAGTGCACATCACTCTGAGGACTTCCTTTTAACAGTTCCCATTTTGACAGACCTACCTTATTGCAGTGAGTCTCCACCTCGCTGCCTCTATTAATATTGAATTCCAGTGTCTTCGTAGCAAGGTGATAGCTGATCATGTTCCAAACACTAGAAGTTCTATGGGTTGGTATAATGAGGACAACTTCACAAAGGAGCCTCGAAGTCAACTTCACAGAGGAGCCTCGAGGTCAACTTCACAGAGGAGCCTCGAGGTCAGCTTTACGAAGGAGCCTCGAGGTCACCTTTGCAGGAGCCTCGAGGTCAACTTCAGAGGAGCCTCGAGGTCAGCTTCACAGAGGAGCCTCAAGGTCAAATTCGCAGGAGCATCGAGGTCAACTTCACAGAGGAGGCTCGAGGTCAACTTTACAGAGGAGCCTCGAGGTCAACTTCACAGAGGAGGCTCGAGGTCAACTTCACAGAGGAGCCTTAAGGTCAACTTCACAGAGGAGCCTCGAGGTCAGCTTCACAGATGAGCCTCGAGCTCAGCTTCACAGAGGAGCCTCAAGGTCAGCTTCATGAAGGAGCCTCGAGGTCAACTTTTCAGAGGAGCCTCGAGGTCAACTTCACAGAGGAGCCTCGAGGTCAACTTCACAGAGGAGCCTCGAGGTCAGCTTTACGAAGGAGCCTCGAGGTCACCTTTGCAGGAGCCTCGAGGTCAACTTCAGAGGAGCCTCGAGGTCAGCTTCACAGAGGAGCCTCAAGGTCAAATTCGCAGGAGCATCGAGGTCAACTTCACAGAGGAGGCTCGAGGTCAACTTTACAGAGGAGCCTCGAGGTCAACTTCACAGAGGAGGCTCGAGGTCAACTTCACAGAGGAGCCTTAAGGTCAACTTCACAGAGGAGCCTCGAGGTCAACTTCACAGAGGAGCCTCGAGCTCAACTTCACAGAGGAGCCTCGAGGTCAGCTTCATGAAGGAGCCTCGAGGTCAACTTTTCAGAGGAGCCTCGAGGTCAACTTCACAGAGGAGCCTCGAGGTCAACTTCACAGAGGAGCCTCGAGGTCAACTTCACAGAGGAGCCTCGAGGTCAACTTCACAGAGGAGCCTCGAGGTCAACTTCACAGAGGAGCCTCGAGGTCAACTTCACAGAGGTGTCGTGGGGGTTCGGAAGGAGATAAGATGGTTGAAGATAAACACACTTGTGGATGGTAATGCTATATATTGCCAGACTGTGGTAAGGGAAGGGCCCAGCCTGCCATGTTACTGCCTGCTGTATGTCTAAGCATGGAGTGAGAGCGAGGTAGCTGGTCCCACTAACTCAATGCACATCCCGTGATGTCACACAGTCACTAGGCCTAATAAGGATTTTCTATACAAACGCATGTATGGTACTATAATACTCAGCTAAGCTATATACAACACATGTTAGGGGATTCAGTAGCTACACTGACAGCTCGGTCATGTTACGTATGTCATCTCGACATACACTACTATGCTATAGGCTGAACAGGCAGGTGGTTCTGGGCAGATTCTATACAATAACAAATTCATATGTAACTTAGAACTAATGGATGGTATCATAATGGATGTTAACATCATAAGTTTTAACATAATGCATTACAAATTATAAGAACAAATCATGGTATAATATAGGATGGAATTGATCGATCAATCTGTATTCATGCACTCTACGGATTCTGAGGAAGAATAAATATATATGCAAGGTGAAATTAACAGCAAAGCAAATCTGGTGCACACAGATCATTACTGTCAAATTCTCAGAATACGGAGGGAACGTGAACACGAAAAAGAAAAAAATCTGAAAAACTGATCAGTTAATAACAAAACACACAGTTGACAATTTCCTTCATCTTGAACATCTAATTATACAGGCTATGTACATTTAAACCCAATTCTGCGAGGGTGATGTTTACATAAGCAGAATGGTTATCATCTCTGGGAGGATCGAATTCCTCTGCAATGGCTAACACATGCCTTGACTGAGGACAATCTGAATGAGTATCTACAAAAGATACTTGTGGGTTTCTCATTACTTGTCGAGTATACAAAGCATAGTGACATTCAGGTTGATTATCTGGCTGAGTATTTGAAGTAGACTGTACAGAGTCAAGAGGATTTTCAGCATCTGTCACATTAGTCTGGGTAGCAATATCATCAACATCGCATACTAATTTCATATGGCCTAAATGCAATTCTTTGTACTTACCAGTAGTAATTTCTCTAACCTTATACTTATTGCCAGTGATATGTTCTACAACTCGATAAGGGCCAACAAACTTTTGATCGAGCTTAGGCATTGCGGATGTTTTGTTGAAATTTGTCAGCATTACTCTCGAACCTACTTTAACTTTTGACGGCTTAGCACGGCTATTAGTTACTCTAGTAAATTCTGCTGTTGATTTATGAAGTGTTTCACAGATTCTTCTAAAAACACTCTGAGCTATGCTGGTATGAGTTGCTATGAAATCATCAGGGTTGTAATTGGGTTTCGGAGTGGAATATAACAACTCATAGGGTAAACGCTTGTCTACACCATACAATGCATAATGTGGAGTATCAGTAATGGAAGCATTGTAAGCAGAATTTATGGTACATTGAACATCTGGTATAACTTCATCCCAAGTTTCACTATTGGGGTTGATAGTGGCTCTCAAGACATCAAGTACTTTCTTATTGGTTCGTTCAGCTAACCCATTGCTGGCAGGATGATGAGGAACAATGGTGGATTTAGAGATCATGTACAAGGTACACAAATTTTCAAGAATCTCATTGCAGAATTCACCTCCATTATCTGTTACTAAGGACTTAGGGGTGGTATGCCTGTAGATAATGCGTTCTTTAAACGCTTTAGCTACTGTCTCTGCAGTCTTATCTGCAATAGGGACTAACTCACAATATCAGGTGAAATGGTCTACCATAACACACAGATGTTTGTTGCCTTGGAGGGAACATTTAAAATTGGTTAACAAATCAAGGGCGACTCTTTCCCACGGTTCGCTAGTGGTTGGGTACACCTGGATTGGATTAGGACCATTGGCATTTCCTTTATGCTGCATGCAGACACTACATTTCTTAACATACTCTGAAATGTCAGTTGCCATACGTGGCCAAAAGTACTTCATTCTGGCTTGTTTCACAGAACGATCCATACCAGGGTGTGCAACACCTGGTGCATCATGAACTAGCTGTATAGCTACATTCACTAGTGACTGTGGAATTACTAACTGGTATACTCTTCTGCTTGGAGTACCCAACTCGGCTGTTCGATACAGTAATTCTTGGCTCATTACAAATCACTAATGAGTGCTGGTGGCTTCACAGTAAGAATAGGATCTTCCTGGAGCAGGAATCGAATCACACCAGAACACAAAGGATCGGTTCTTTCTTACTGGAGGAATGAACAAACTCGGTGGAGTGGATGTCTAAGCGTGGAGTGAGAGTGAGGCAGAGCGTCCCACTAACTCATGTGCATCCCGTGATGTCATACAGTCACTAGGCCTAAGGATCTTCTAAATAAACACATGGATGGTACTATAATACTCAGCTAAACTATATACAACACATGTAAGGGGATCAGCAACTATGCTGACAGAGGAGCCTCAAGGTTAACTTCACAGAGGAGCCTTGAGGTCAACTTCACAGAGGAGCCTCGAGGTCAACTTCATAGAGGTCTCAGTAGTAGTACCAATTCCTAGTAACCAGTTACCAGTAACCAGCAGATGACTCACTACCAACCGTCTGTGTGAATCACTGACTGTTATTCATATTGCTGCTGACCATAGCAGGATTTCAAACACCCCTCACCCTGTAGGCACTTGTGGGTCAGTCGAAGATAGGGAGCAGAGAGAGGCAGGTCGGCTGTTGGCGCTTCCAACCCAGACTAATGTGACAGACTCTGACAATCCTCCTGATCCTGTACTCTCTACCTCTGATACTCAGTCAGATCAACCTGAATGTCATTATTCCCTATGTACACGACAGGTATTGAGAAATCCTCAAGTATCATTTGTTACTACCAATTCAGATTTGCTTCAAATACAGCATGAGTTAGCCAGTGCAGCAGAGTTTGATCCTCCCAGAGATGACACCCATTCTGCACATATCAATCTCACCCTAGCAGAGTTGGGGTTAAATGTAAATAACCTGTATAGATGAATAATTACAGTATCAACCTATCAGTATTCAAGAATATTTTTTTGTGTTCACGTTCTCTCCGAATTCTGAGAGTTAACAGTCTAGATTTGAGTGCACCGAATCTGCCTTTCTGTTAAACACTTCTTTCTTTGTATATATTCCTTCCTCAGAATTCGTAGATCACATGAATACAGATCGATCGATCAATTTTTTTTTATCACTTCTATTGTGTAATCCCAATGTTGAGTCTCATTCGATGAGTTGTGCTATATCGTACCTTGTAATGCGTTACAGTTTTATTACAGTTTCAATTACATAAGCTTCCATTCCAATATTCTACTTATGTATGTTATAATGTTCAATTGTTGTGTACTTTGACATTGTATAGAATCAGCCCAAGCCGTACACATGCCGTCTCTAGTTGTATTAGCTGTATGTCGGGACGACATACGTTAGCGTCGCCGAGCTCTCAGTAGTAGTACCAGTTCCTAGTAACCAGTTACCAGTAACCAGTGTACCAGTAGATGACTCACTACCAACCGTCTGTGTGAATCACTGACTGTTATTCAAATTGCTGCTGACCATAGCAGGATTTCAAACACCTCTCACCCTGTAGGCACTTGTGGGTCAGTCGAAGATAGGGAGCAGAGAGAGGCAGGTCGGCTGTTGGCGCTTCCCATACTTCCCGTATATACGTACTACCAGCCTACGTGAGTATTCTTACCCCATCCATGCTAAAGAAACCCACATGACAGAGGAGCCTCGAGGTCAACTTCACAGAGGAGCCTTGAGGTCAACTTCACAGAGGAGCCTCGAGGTCAACTTCACAGAGGAGTCTCGAGGTCAACTTCACAGAGGAGTCTCGAGGTCAACTTCACAGAGGAGCCTCGAGGTCAACTTCACAGAGGAGCCTCGAGGTCAACTTCACAGAGGAGCCTCGAGGTCAACTTCACAGAGGAGCCTCAAGGTCAACTTCACAGAGGAGCCTCGAGGTCAACTTCACAGAGGAGCCTCGAGGTCAACTTCACAGAGGAGCCTCGAGGTCAACTTCACAGAGGAGCCTCGAGGTCAACTTCACAGAGGAGCCTCGAGGTCAACTTCACAGAGGAGCCTCGAGGTCAACTTCACAGAGGAGCCTCAAGGTCAACTTCACAGAGGAGCCTCGAGGTCAACTTCACAGAGGAGCCTCGAGGTCAACTTCACAGAGGAGCCTCGAGGTCAACTTCACAGAGGAGCCTCGAGGTCAACTTCACAGAGGAGCCTCGAGGTCAACTTCACAGAGGAGCCTCGAGGTCAACTTCACAGAGGAGCCTCGAGGTCAACTTCACAGAGGAGCCTCAAGGTCAACTTCACAGAGGAGCCTCGAGGTCAACTTCACAGAGGAGCCTCGAGGTCAACTTCACAGAGGAGCCTCGAGGTCAACTTCACAGAGGAGCCTCGAGGTCAACTTCACAGAGGAGCCTCGAGGTCAACTTCACAGAGGAGCCTCGAGGTCAACTTCACAGAGGAGCCTCGAGGTCAACTTCACAGAGGAGCCTTGCCACAGCTGAGTGGCGAACGAAATTCTCATTTTAACCTATGCCAATTAAAAAAAATTGGCAACACCTCAGCATGTGTTACTCGACGCTCTGCCATTACATGTATTCTCTAACGAAAAGCAAAAATTACAGTGAAACTTCAATAATGTCAACAGCATTTGCATCCGACCCCCAGTGCTGCCAACAGAATCCCGAGACTGCAGTGTTACCAACAGATAACCTTCAACCTTCACCACCAACAACAAAAAAACGTAAACAGGAACAACATTGCTCAGTGATCCTCAACAGTCAAAACAACTCGGCTTCAGAGCATCGCCTCGTTCTGATTCAGTGATTCTGAAGCAGCCTTGATAACTGTGGTTTCAGCACACCCTCTATGTAGGTCCCAGCGTCTTCCTTCAAGAACAGCACCGCCTCATACCGTCTACTTGGCATTTCCATGCGTGAAACTTTAGACCAGAAGCTACGAAAAGGATTCGTGTTTTGAATTTAATGTCTTTTCAAACAACATCGTACGTGCTGGAACCCATGAAACAGCCACTTTAACTGGAATCCAAACACTTTCATTCCTGTTGTGTTTCTCGATTTAAAAATATTTGCTATATGTACTTGCTGATCCATCGGCGCTGAAGAGACATCTTCACTCCATTCTATTATTTCAATAACTTGTTATTTTAACTTAGGTTATTTTGGATTAGGTCAGCTAAGATGCGTTCGGAATAAGGGCATTTGCTTCCTGACGAGGGTCTTAGTCTTATGATGATTCGCCTCAGGAGATTTTGATCATCTGACTGACGCCTTCCGCTGGCTTACCAGTCCACCCTTTTTAAAATAGGTATTCTTCGTTATTTTGAGTCCCCTTCTCCCCACAACCCGGGAGACTCGTTTGTTTCAACGAATGAAAATTTGATTTACCTGAAAAACGAAAAATGTTTTGTTTGCGAGAGAGAGAGAGAGAGAGAGAGAGAGAGAGAGAGAGAGAGAGAGTCAACCTGTCTTCAAGGCCTGTCAGATTGGAGTGATGACGACAACATTACCATCAGATGAATACCGAGCAGTCAGCTCTTGATATTAGTGATGCTGGCCGTGGTGGTGGTATCTATGATGTTAGTGATGCTGGCCTTGGTGGTGGTATCTATGATATTAGTGATGCTGGCCTTGGTGGTGGTACCTACGGTGTTAGTGACGCTGGCCTTGGTGGTAGTACCTATGATGTTAGTGATGCTGGCCTTGGTGGTGGTATCTATGATATTAGTGATGCTGGCCTTGGTGGTGGTATCTATGACATTAGTGATGCTGGCCTTGGTGGTGGTATCTATGATATTAGTGATGCTGGCCTTGGAGGTGATATCTATGATATTAGTGATGCTGGCCTTGGTGGTGGTATCTATAATGTTAGTGATGCTGGCCGTGGTGGTGGTATCTATGATGTTAGTGAGGCTGGCCTTGGTGGTGGTATCTATGATGTTAGTGAGGCTGGATGGGGTGGTGGTATCTATGGTGTTAGTGATGCTGGCCTTGGTGGTGGTATCTATGATGTTAGTGAGGCTGGCCTTGGTGGTGGTATCTATGACATTAGTGATGCTGGCCGTGGTGGTAGCATCTACGGTGTTAGTGATGCTGGCCGTGGTGGTGGTGGTGGTATCTATGGTGTTAGTGATGCTGGTCTTGGTGGTGGTATCTATGATGTTAATAATGCTGGCCGTGGTGGTGGTATCTACGGTGTTAGTGATGCTGGCCGGGGTGGTGGTGGTATCTAGGATGTTAGTGATGCTGGCCGTGGTGATGGTATCTATGGTGTTAGAGATGCTGGCCGTGGTGGTGGTATCTACGGTGTTAGTGATGCTGGCCGTGGTGGTGGTGGTATCTATGGTGTTAGTGATGCTGGCCGTGGTGGTGGTATCTATGGTGTTAGTGATGCTGGCCGTGGTGGTGGTATCTATGGTGTTAGTGATGCTGGCCGTGGTGGTGGTGGTGGTGGTGGTATCTATGGTGTTAGTGATGCTGGCCGTGGTGGTGGTATCTATGATGTTAGTGATGCTGGCCGTGGTGGTGGTATCCATGGTGTTAGTAATGCTGGCCGTGGTGGTGGTATCTACGGTGTTAGTGATGCTGGCCGTGGTGGTGGTGGTATCTATGGTGTTAGTGATGCTGGCCGTGGTGGTGGTATCTATGGTGTTAGTGATGCTGGCCGTGGTGGTGGTATCTACGGTGTTAGTGATGCTGGCCGTGGTGGTGGTGATGGTGGTATCTATGGTGTTAGTGATGCTGGCCGTGGTGGTGGTATCTATGATGTTAGTGATGCTGGCCGTGGTGGTGGTATCTACGGTGTTAGTGATGCTGGCCGTGGTGGTGGTGGTGGTATCTATGGTGTTAGTGATGCTGGCCGTGGTGGTGGTATCTATGGTGTTAGTGATGCTGGCCGTGGTGGTGATATCTATGATGTTAGTGATGCTGGCCGTGGTGGTGGTATTTATGGTGTTAGTGATGCTGGCAGTGGTGGTGGTATCCATGGTGTTAGTGATGCTGGTCATGGTGGTGGTATCTATGATGTTAGTGATGCTGGCCGTGGGGGTGGTATCTATGATGTTAGTGATGCTGGCCGTGGTGGTGGTATCTACGGTGTTAGTGATGCTGGCCGTGGTGGTGGTGGTATCTATGGTGATAGTTATGCTGGCCGTGGTGGTGGTATCCATGGTGTTAGTGATGCTGGCCGTGGTGGTGATATCTATGATGTTAGTGATGCTGGCCGTGGTGGTGGTATCTATGGTGTTAGTGATGCTGGCCACGTGATGGTATCTATGGTGTTAGTGATGCTGGCAGTGGTGGTGGTATCCATGGTGTTAGTGATGCTGGCAGTGGTGGTGGTATCTATGATGTTAGTAGTGGTGATATCTACCGTGTTAGTGATGCTGGCCTTGGTGGTGATATCTATGATGTTAGTGGTGGTGGTATCTACGGTGTTAGTGATGCTGGCCGTGGTGGTGGTATCTATGGTGTTAGTGATGCTGGCCGTGGTGGTGGTATCTATGGTGTTAGTGATGCTGGCTGTGATGGTGGTATCTATGGTGTTAGTGATGCTGGCCGTGGTGGTGGTATCTATGATGTTAGTGATGCTGGCCGTGGTGGTGGTATCTATGATGTTAGTGATGCTGACCGTGGTGGTGGTATCTATGATGTTAGTGATGCTGGCCGTTGTGCTGGTATCTATGGTATCTGAGTTCCCGTAACAGAATATATATACTTTATTATATTGTATCTCAGTTTATTCAAATAAATATTAACACTATCGAAAATATTCTCTAACGAAAACGAAGGGAGATAACTAGCTTTTTTTCATGTGATAATATCTTCATTATCCAGTAACGCAACATGCAAGAAATATTATTTTCAATTGCATATATTGCATTAAGGTAAACACCACAATAATGGGTTATATTATGTGCAAATTAAAAAAAAATAAGAATCTTTGAGCAATAATCGCGAAAGAGAGATGTGAGATGCAAATGATAGCTCTAGGCGTTTCGTTTTGCAATCAGCACATCCTCAGGAGCTTGCAATGTTGCATAAATGAGCAGGAAGTCCAGGCAGATTCGCTCATTTATTTCTCTGAGCGAATCTGCTTGGACGTGCTACTCATTTCTGCAACATTGCAAGCTCCTGATGATGTGTTGATTGTAACACGAAAGGCCTAGAACTATCATTCAACTCCCCCTGCGGTTGTTTCGCGCATTATTACATATGTAAAGTATAACAAAATAAAATACTTTCAGCACATAGAAATGTCTGCCGTATTACATTCTTAATTAATTAAATTTGATCCTAAGTCTGCACAGTTGCATCGTGCAATGAAACTGTTGCTCTCTGCAAGTGAAGTTTTGAAATGTGAATTATTTTCAACATCTTCGTATTTTTTTGTTTTTGTTTTACAAAATTGGAATTGTGAAAAAAATATTACAAATTTTAGGTACAGTTTTCCTTCTTCCATTTTTTAGCTCATTATTCCAGGCGAGGGTAAAACACCAGTGATGAAGTCACCAGATGTAGTGGGAGTGACATCTCTGAAGATGACATCTCAGAGCATCAGGCGTCAAAGATCGTCTTTCTGGCTATTTGCACTGACAAAACAGTTTAAGTCTGACTTTATTACAGCTGTGGCTTCTGATACTGACAAAAATATTCATACAAACTTTTTTTGTATCTTTATTTTATATATTAGTTATCCGTCCCCATTTTTTTTTTTTTTTTTTTTTTTGTGAGAGGGAGGTTTGTGACTTTATCATGTGGGAGTTAGAACACGTGGATGGGGTAAAAATACTCACGTAGGCTGGAAGTACGTATATTGTAACTGAAGTATGTGGAAGGGCGCCACAGCCGAACCTGCCTCTCTCTGCCCCTTGACCAGACTGACTAAGGAGTGCCCATGGGCGAGGGGGCGCTTGAAATCCTGCTAGGTCAGCAACAATATGAATACAGCCAGTGACTCAGGCAGAGACGGTTGGTAGTGAGTCATCTACTGGTACACTGGTTACTGGTAACTGGTTACTACTACTGAGAACTTTGCAACTGGTTCAATGATAGATAATTTAAAATTAATTTCACTCACTGCGCATACTTGCAATGTATTGATGAGCAAGGTGTAATGTTTGTCAGGAAAGAGGACAAGTGTTTCCTGACGCGGGTCATAGTCATACGGTGACCCCTACAACTGAAGCTTTTGGTCATCTGACCGAGGCCTTCCGCTGGCTTATCAGTCCACCTCTTTAAAAAAACATGGTTATTATTATAAGCATTTGCTATTTAATGATTAATTTCGAAGAAAATCATTGGAGAATAGAACTTCTGAGTGGTAAAAACCTGTCGAATAATTAGGAGCTATAATTGTATCTAAGTTAAATTGTGTAAATCCAGTTTATTGAGTTATTGTGGTGGAATTTCAGGAAGTAAACGAAAACAATAGTGATGAGCAAATTTTATTTATTCAGATTCTAGAAATATATCGGCTGTGTAAATAGTAAAAATTTTGCAAATTGTGAAAACTTTTGTGTGTTGAAGAAGGATGAGAAAACTGAATGTATTATGTGACGTCACGAGTGAGGTTCCCCAGGGGGGTCGGTCATCACCCTGCTGATGCTTGTAATCAGTGTAAACTAACAAAATTAATAAAAAAAATAGGTGTGTATACACTTGTGGAGGTAAATTATGCAAAGTGTGTAAAATTATTGTGAAAATTTAAAGAAGCATTTTGGTAAAGTAGAAGCGCAAGAAAAGAGGGATAAGGATGTAATAATAAAAAGCCACATAATAAAAACGGGTGAAAGTGAAAATAAACCCCTTAAAATTTATAGCTTTTAATAACACTGTAAACATCAGATTAAAAAAAAACAGACCTTGAGGCAATTATATACAAAAAGTTGCCATGGAAAAGTCATTTAAAGTAGGAATGAGAAATTCTTATGTCATTCAAACCTCTTTTAAAATAGCATATAAATATATGGATGGTCAGATGCAAATCAGAAATATATGTTAGACTGATATTGGTTTTGCACAAACTAAAACATATAGATAAAATATTTTTAGTGCAAAGATATGTAACAATATTCATTTTGGAATTAAAAAATATGCGTTACGAAGAAAGACAAAAGATTCTGTCCAGGCAGTATCTGGCAGATGTAAATGATGGTATTGCAGTGTAGAGTGTAATGTGATCTTTCTCGTAAGAGTAAAGATTGATGGTTGTTATTACCTTGTGGTATGTCAGGGTATTTGATTACTGAAAATAAGATACAAGATATAAAAAGAAAAATATCCCAAATTTGCTTGTAGCAGATAAAACACCTGTGTATGTTAATCTGGAAATACTCCCGTTACCCCTTTTGAGGTCTAGTTCTTAGGCCTTTTGTGTATCCATGTGTTCTTGTGTTACCGTCCACAGTGTGGATATGGGGGGCACAGTTAACTACCCACTTCGGCGGCAAAATCTAAAAATCAAAATCTAATTGAGAAGTTTCACGGAATAGATCACTGAGAATGTTTAATTATGTATTTACCTGTGACAGGTTTCTCTGTTAACGGCCTGGTCAACCAAGCTGTTTGTAATGGAGGGCAGCAGGCCCACATAGCCATCACAGCCCGCTTGATCAGGCACTTACAGAAGGGCGTTGCCCAGCTTCTTCTTAAAAACTTTCATGTTCCTGCAGTAGTTCTGATATCTGCTAGTAGTTAAGTGAAGAGTCTTGAGCCCCGGATATTGACACAGTGTTTTCTAATTATGTCTATGGCCTCACTGCTCTTCATTGGGTTTATTTCACATTTTCTCCCATATCTTTCAGTCTGGAAAGTTGTTATAGCAGTGTGCAGGTTAAGGATCAGCCCTTCAGGCACATCCCTGCATATATTATCAGGTATTTCTTCTACATTCCAGAAAGAAAAATATGTGTTCTTAGGTATTCCCAATAGTTTAGATGTTTTCTGCAGATCTGCTGTCCCTCCTGCTTTGCAAAGTACTCTAAGCACACAGCAATATTCACAATGTAAGAGCTCAAAGTTATTTGGAAAACGCTAGCACTGACATTGCTTCTCTTGCTTTCACAGTTCTTATAATCCATCCTCTCATTTTATCGACCTTTGCTGTAGTTGCTTTATTGTGTTTTGCAAATGACATCCTCGAACATAATTATTCCTAAATCTTTTACTTGTGCCTTATGTTCTGTTTACCTGGTCTGTTTGTGTTCTATTTTACTATTAAGGTCTTCATTCTTACAGTACCTGAGCAGTTGAAATTTATCAACATTGAACATCATACTAATTTCAATTGTCCAGTGGAAAACTTTGTTGATACCTATTTAAAAATTTTCTTTCCTCTTCCGACGGGACTTTTTCGCTATTTTGGTATCGTCTGCGAAATATGATATGAAACTGTGTTTAGTGATTTTGTCTATGAGGATGAGAAACAGTCATGAAATCATAAACTTTTTACATTTGCTGAGATTAGGCTTTGTTTACTACGGCTCTGTTAATTTTTTATATAAATTTGAATACCCATTTTCCTACTTTTCCTGTTATACCTATTGACTTCATTTTTGTGAGCTATTACTCCATGTTCGCATTTGTCAAGTGCCTTTGCAAAGTCCGTTTTATTTTTTGTTTTCCTTCCAGTGGCTTCTTTTGTCATAGTAATCTAATAGTTATAATAGGGTGTGTATCACATATTTCACCATTTCACCATAAAATCAGTAATCTGGTTTCTCAGAACCCTTTGAGAAAATTTTGAGATGGAATATTAGTACTACTGGTGTGCAGGTAGTGTTCACGCTCTGCTGTCTCCTCTGCGTGGAAGGGTTATATCTACACCTTTAAGGCCTCTGGGATTTTACCTGAACCTGCTTGCTCGTTTAAATGGCCGTTGAGAAACATTATTTACATAAGGAATCAGGAAGATAAGACCGAGTAACTGAGCTATATTCTGGTCCTTGAATACTGAGAGGTATACGAGGACGAGGGACAGAGGAACTTGCTTTACACCTCTAAAAATCTGTAAACTACAAACAGTGCATATATGTTTGCTGTATACCACTGTACACTTGTAAGAATCACATTATACCTAACCTCACTCTACACCTGTATACATCTGCAAGAAACACACGATATATAGCCTGACTGTTGCCTGTATACGCCCACATCATGAGGGGTATCTTCGTGCCTCTCACCTTGGCGGGGATGCCGGAGCACCAACTTTTACCTGCCACTAGTCAGATGTATGACTGATGAAGACCTTGTCTGAGGGACGCCTGAGTGAGTAGCGTCTCTTGAGGTCGCCACCAGCCGTCACAGAGACTCACTGAGATAGTGACGAAGAATGAGTCAGTTCCGTACACAGGCTACAAGGTGAGTCATAGCCAGCTTTCTCCGTCACAGCACTGACACAGACACATACATACTTACATACACATACGTACGCACGCACGCATACACACACACACACACACACACACACACACACACACACACACACACACACACACACACACACACACACACACACACACACACACAAATGAGTCAGAGAGATAGTAGGAAGTATTTCTTCAGTCATAGAGTTGTAAGGCAGTGGAATAGCCTAGAAAATGACGTAGTGGAGGCAGGAACCATACACAGTTTTAAGACGAGGTTTGATAAAGCTCATGGATGGAGCGGGGAGAGAGAGGGCCCAGTAGCAACCGGTGAAGAGGCGGGGCCAGGAGCTAAGACTCGACCCCTGCAACCACAAATAGGTGAGTACACACACTGGACACACTGACGACACTGGAGGACAGGAGGGTTAGGGGAGACATGATAACGACATACAAAATACTGCGTGGAATGGACAAGGTGGACAGAGACAGGGCGTTCCAGAGAGGGGACACAGAAACAAGGGGTCACAATTGGAAGTTGAAGACCCAGATGAGTCACAGGGATGTTAGGAAGTATTTCTTCAGTCATAGAGTAGTCAGGAAGTGGAATAGCCTAGCAAGTGAGGTAGTGGAGGCAGGAACCATACATAGTTTTAAGATAAAGCTCATGGAGCAGGGAGAGAGGGAACCTAGTAGCACTCAGTGAAGAGGCGGGGCCAAGAGCTGAGTCTCGACCCCTATAACCACAATTAGGTGAGTACACACACACAAATGACCCCAATGGAAACATGTCACTCTGTCTGACATTTTTGGGTTATCCCAGGTTCTCTACACATATGCTGCTATGTATGACAATCTATGTAACTGTATTTGTGTATACCTGAATAAACTTACACACACACACACACACACACACACACACACACACACACACACACACACACACACACACACACACACACACACACACACCACATACACACTTTCTCTTGGCCAGCCAGGGGCGTGAAGGATGATTAAGGCTCCTGCAGGGTCATTGTTCTCCAGGTTAGCGCCCGTGAGCGGCCCAACAATGATGTTGAGAAAGTCACCTTCATATAGACATCACCCTGTAGACGTTACTAATATAGAACCCACATGGTAGACACCAGTTGTGCAGACAGCGCTAGTACGGTCAACACTGGTGTAAACATATTGGTGTAGACAGCACTGGTGTTAAGGAAGTATGAAGTATGAGGGGAGAGTAGTGGTGTTGGAGAAGGAATGAGGATGGAAGAGCATGACAAGTAGTGTCGACCATGGGATCAGGAGCCAATATTGTTCCTGAGTCATGCAAAGAACCTAACTGACAAGATGTTTGCAGATGTATATAACTAATGAGAATAAATGCCCGAGAAAACATTGAAATGCTACTAGAAGAACTGAACAGACTTCAAGGCTATTCAACTTCAACACCAGCATGTAAATAAGATCATGTAAATAAGGGAATAAGAAAGAAGTCCAGACGAGGTATATATCAACATATCGCCAGACATACACAGTAGATACACAGTAGCTAAATACCATGTCAACATAAGTACGCCTGGCAATATTAATAATATCATTCATATCATATCAATGGCATAAAATGCCGACAAGATGAGGAATTACACACGTGCAACAGCTGGGTATCTTTACTTATTAGATGTTTCTAAGTAAAGATATCCAGATGTTGCACCTATCTAATTCTTCAGCTAAGTAAACATGAAATGAAACTATAGAAGCTCCAGAGATTTTCTATGATACAAGTTCCGGAGTTAAGAAATTATTTCTGATTACGTAAGGATATAAAGTTTACATCAGTAGAGGAGGAATATAAACAGTGGTGATATGATCACAACGTAACTGATATTTAGAGGAGTCCATAAAGAAAAACAAAAGCTTGCTGGAAAGTGAAGCATAACGAGAAGACATAAAGATATAGAGGCAAATGAGTCACAGAGATGTTGGGAAGTATTTCTTCAGGCTAAGGGTTCTTACGAAGGAGAAAGTTTGAAGCATATTTAATAGACATGTTAAGAATATTTATAATTGGGCTCATTAGGTAATAATTTATTGAGAAGCTGGTTAGGAGCCGAATATCGACCCCCCTTAACTACAAATGGCAATTACAGATATACGATTACACAGAGAGGGAAATTTGTAAATAACAAAGAGTATCCTCTGTATACAGTATTTGGTGATGTGTTTACAAGAAAGAGAATGCTAAAAAATTAAATATCTTCATGAATGAGAAAAGTAGATGAGAAAGTTTCTAGAGCAAGAAAGAAAGGAGACAGAGAGAAGTGCAGAGAACATGGAAGTAAAATGAGATACAGGTGCATGGTGCAGGGGATGAAGAAGCATAAGAACTACCGGAGAAAATGGCAGCGTAGAAATATCCCGACCATTATATACCAGAACTAAGGGATCCAGCAAAGAAAGAGACAGTAGTCACCAGCTGTCTCTCTAGCAATATCCAGTCTCTAGCAGTGTCCAGTCTCCCACCACCTTACCTTTGATTTACCTTCGAAGAGTTTCGAGAGCTTCTCTACTCTCTGAGCCCGGCCATGGGCCAGGCTCGTCTGGTGCTTGCCTGGTCAACCAGGCTGTTGCTACTGGAGGCCCGCTGCCTCACATATACATCACAGCCTGGTTGATTTGGCACCTGGTGAAGATACTTGTCCAGTTTCCTCTGGAAGGCTTCTGCAATTGTTCCAGCCGTGTTTCTGATATCTTCTAATAAGATGTTGAAAAGTCTGGGATCCTGGATGTTAATACAGTGTTCTCTTATTGTCCCCACCGCACCCCTACTCCTCACTGGGTTTATTTTACACTTCCTCCCATATCTCTCACTCCGGTATGTTGTTATGGCAGTGTGCAGATTTCGGATCAAGCCCTCGAGTATTTTCCAGGTATAGATTATCATGTATCTCTCTCTCCTCCGCTCCAATGAATACATGTTCAAGACTTGCAGGCGTTCCCAGTAGTTTAGGTGCTTTACACCCGTAAACGATCTCTGTATTTGTTCCAGCTCCGATATTTCTCCTGCTTTGAACTGGGCCGTCAGCACTGAGCAATATTCTAAGTAAGGGAGCACTAGCGATTTGAAGAGTGTCACCTCCCACTTCGTACACCTGCCACATTCACACCCAGGATAGTCATTGCCCTTCATCAAACTCCACAAATATTAAAACCCCATTACCCTCATCCATCCTAAGACTAAATAGACTCCAGGAAGACAAGGCCTCAAAGTCCTTCCCCTTCCTTCCTGCTGTTGAACATACCATTTTAATCTTTTCCCCTCCCTCAGACACACACACACACACACACAGGAGGTGAAGAAGTGGACTTTTGACGAGGTGAGTGGAATAAACGGACAGGGTTTGAATGACTAAACAATAAGGGGACCCAAGATGGAGGTAGCAGTGGTGTCCCGCCCACCTAGAGAACACAGCAGGAGACGAAGACATTAATATGATAACAGCATCAGGGCAGTGGTGGACACGATAGTAAAGGTATTAGAAGATCCCTCATGGGCAATGCAAAACTATTGATCATGAGAGACATCAGCCATAAGGAAATAGCCTGGGAAAGTCTAAAGCCACACTGGAAACTGGATTCATGGAGAGTTAAGTGGTTGGAGGTGGCGATGGAAAGCTTGATGAAGCAGCATGCCAGGGCAACAGCATCAGAGAGTGGGCGACGAGCCAGGAGGCTGGACCAGTGAATTCACCCTAAGTGATTCTGATGCAGGGAACATTCAATATGAGTGGCCCCTCTGTGCTAGCAACCGTGCAGTACTGAGGTTCAATCATCATCTGGAAGTGAACGTGGAGAGAAACTCAAAGCATGAAGGGACAAACTTGACTTTAAAACAAGAGACTACGCAGGCATGAGGTAATTCTTAAGTGAAGTGCCATGGGAGAGGGAACTAGATCGAAAAAAGTTAATGAAATGATGGAATATATATCCGGAAAGTGCCGGGTAGCAGAGAAGAAATTAACACTCAGAAGATACACAGGTAAAAACAAAGTTAGCCACCCATGTTTCACTCACAGGTGCAGGGAGGCAAAACTTAAAAGTACAAGAGCATGGAAGTAATATAGAAGGTAAAGAATGCCAGAGTAAAGACCGCCAGGGAAGCGAGCCGAAAAGCAAGAATGAATATACATTGATAAGAAGAGAGGCTGGACAACAACTTGAGAAAGGCACAGCATAAAGCGCAAAATTTGAGCCGAAACTGTTATACAGCCACATCAGAAAGAAGAAAACTGTGATGAACCAGATAATAAGGCTGAGGAAGGAAAGAGGTGAGTTCTCTAGGAATGCTCATAAAGTCTGCCAGGAGCTGAACAAAAGATTTTAAGGAGTATTCTCAGGGGTATTAATATCATTACCACAGAGTCAAAGAGAGATAATGTACCAACGTGTACTTGACACGTTACACACAGTGGGAGGTGAAGAGAAGACAATGAGTGACCTAGCTACTTCGAAAGGATTGGTACTAAATAACATTATTCTGTGGGTTCTGAGAGAGGGATCAGAACTGTGTGAACCACTAGCAGCAATATTCAACAAGCCATTTGAGAAAACGGTCAACGTAGTCCCGATATTTAAAAAATGGACAAATAGGTAACAGTGTACAGGCTCAGGGGACAAATGCAAACCTTCCTGAACATAATTCTACATGAGGCACAGTTTCACCGAATAATGGTCCCAGCAAATGCAAGACTAGCAAATTAAAGAGCGTCTTTCAGGAACGTCAACAAGAAGGCATTTACTATCCAGTATTTGACAGGTTCATCTTGGAGTATGCAGCTCCAGTATGAAGCCCTCAGCTGATAAAGCAACTAGTCCCAGAGATGAGGGACATGACTTATGAGAAGTTAAACCTGACAACACTAGAGAGCAGAAGGACCAGGTGTGATATGATAACAGTGTAGAAAATACTGAGAGGAATTAACAGGATAGGCAGGGAGAGTCTGGGAGGCGGGTCTCAGGTACTCACATACGAGTTGCAAGAATGCTAGGAAATTTTTCTTTACCTTAATCAGGAAGTGGAACGACATAGACAGAGAAGTGGCAGAGGCATGATACATACAAAGCTTTAAGAATGAGAAGAAGAGGGCTCACTGAGCAAACAGCCAACACAGTAGTGGCCAGCGAAGAAACTGGGCCAAGAGCCGAGATTCGATCCCTGCAACCACAATTAGGTGAGTATAGTTGAGCGAGTACATACACACGGTCTCCACAGAACAGCTCTAATACAGACAAAGAAGTAGTCTTCCCCAACACTGCTCTTCCACACACGTGGTCTCCCCCAACACTGCTCTCCCACGCACGTGGTCTCCCCAGCAAACACTGCTCTCCCACAGAAGTTTCTCCCCAACACTGCTCTCCCACAGACGTGGTGTCCCCAACACTGCTCTCCCACAGACACAGGTGAAATTCCACAGTCACTAAAAACAACGGATATAGCCCCACTCCACAAAGGTGGCAGCAAATCATTAGCTAAGAACTAGTCCAGGGCAACGCGGGTTCAGAGCCGGTCGCTCCTGCCTCTAGCAACTACTGGACCACTATGATATGGTCTTGGATGGACTGAAAAACTAACAGAATCCAGATGTAGTATACACAGGTTTTGCAAAAGCCTTTGACAAGTGCGATCATGGTGCAATAGCACACAAAATGCGTGCTAAAGGGATAACTGGCAAAGTAGGCAGATGGATCTTCAACTTTTTAACTAATCGAACACAAAGAGTAGTGGTAGAGTTAAATCGGAAGCTTCCATAGTGAAGAGCTCTGTAACACAAGGCACAGTACTCGCCCCTTATCCTGTTCCTCATTCTTATATCAGACACAGAGATGTAAATCATAGCACTGTATCATCCTTCGCAGACGATACTAGGATCTGAATGAGAGTGTCATCCATTGAGGACACAGCAAATCTTCAAGAAGATATAAACCAAGTTTTCCAATGGGCAACAGAGAACAATATGATGTTCAATGAAGACAAATTCCAATTACTCCGTTATGGAAAACTGCAGGAAATAATAACTAGAACCGAGTATACTACAAACTCTAATCACACAATAGAGCGGAAAAGTAATGGTCTGAGGATCTCACCTTCAAGGATCACAACAGTGCTACTATCACAACTGCGAGGATGATCCTTTTCAAATCACTTGTTCTCTCTAGGCTGGAATACTACTGTACATTAACATCTCAATTCAAGGCAGGTAAAATTGCAGATCTAGAGAATGTACAGAGAACTTTTACTGCCTGTATAAGTTCCATCAAGCACCTTAACTACTAGGAACACTTGGAAGCACTTGGCATGTACTCACTGGAGTGCAGGCGAGAGAGATACATCATAATCTACACCTGGAGGATCCTGGAGGGACTGGTCCCTAATCTGCACACAGAAATCACTCCCTAGGAAAGCAAAAGGCTTGGCGGGAGATGCAACATACCCTCAGTGAAAAGTAGGGGCGCCATTAGTGCACTAAGAGAAAACACATAAGGGTCCGGGGCCCAAGACTGTTCAACAGCCTCCCACCAGCCATAAGGGAAATTACCAATAGACCCCTGGTTGTCTTCAAGAGGGAGCCGGACAGATACCTAAAATCAGCGCTGGATCAGCCGGGCTCTGGTTAGTACGTTGGACTACGTGTGGCCAGCAGTAACAGCCTTGTTGATCAGGCCCTGATCCACCAGGAGTCCTGATCAAGGACACAGTCGCGGGGGCGTTGATCCCCGGAATACCCTCCAGGTAGACTCCAGGTAGTCTCCCCACTACTGTTCTCCCACAAACTTGGTCTCCCCAGTACTGCTCTCCCACAGACGTAGTCTCCCCAGTACTCCCACAGACAAGAGAGGTGTGGCCTCAGCAACACTCTGGAGAACTAGGTGAGAGAATCTCTGCTCAAATTGTGATCGATGGCGCTTCTAGACTGCGAAATTCTGAAGACCTTTGTGGCAAATAGCGTTACCTGGGCGCTGTGTGGGGATGGCGGCACATACCATCCTGCTTCCCTCCTGCCTTCCATCCGTCTTGTGACGGCGACAACTGAGGCACGGAGGGAGGGCAAAAAGTACCTTCCATAGGGAAGAGGGAAGAGGCCATCCATCACGTGTCGACCCTACTTTGGCCCAGGCTGGGCGCAGGATGCCGCAACAGTGTTGTTACCCAGGCGTCTGTTTGTGTGTTAGTAACCAGCTGTCAAAGGTACATGTCGATAGACACTTGGTCTGTTGTTTGTAGTTTGTATATGTCTCCATACCGTTGCTTCAGCTTCACATTGTTCCAGGCTATGGAGCAAAACTCTTCACCAGGCTGAGGGACTGACTCAAAACTACGTCTTAAAGGGTGATGGACCGATGACATCATCTTTACATCTCTACTGCTTCTGCTCACTGTTCTGTACTCGACTGAAGAAACCTACTGTGTAGGCGAAACGTTTAGGAATAAAGATACCTAACTGTTGCAAATATGTCTTACTTATCATCCAGGTTTAATAGGGGATCTTTAGACCCAGGCTTGTGCCTCGTGAGGCAGATCTTCCTCTCGTGATGCTGTGATATTCACATTCTTCTCACTTTGTATAGTATTTATATCTGGGAGACTGGTTTATAGCTTAAGTTTCTCCTATGCGTATCACTGAAAGATGGACATAAACAAGGGAGATGTGAATAAGGTCCTGAGGATATCCCTCCAAGAAAGAACTCAAATTTGGATAAGTTTAGATTTAGAAAGGATGTAGGAAAGCATAGGTTTGGAAATAAAGTAGTCGGTGAGTGGACTAGGCTGCCTAGTAGGGTCATTAACGCTAAAACTTTGGGTAGCTTCAGATTAAGGCTAGATAAATACATGAGTGAGAGGGGTTGGATCTGAGTGGGACTTGCTCATGGGTTAATAGGGTTATCAAAGCTTATTCCTTAGGTAGCAATTAAATTGAGTTGGGCAAATATTTTTATTGCAGTGTTCCTCTTTTCTCATGTTCTTAAATTGATTGTAACTCTGCTTTTCAAGTGTCTCCCCCCATCACTCGAGATTTTTTTTTTAGACCTTTGTGAGTAGCCCACTGAGGTCTCCTTTCAGTACGCTCGGAGAGAGATTCTATCGAGCCTCATTGACTTGCATGTCCTTATCCTCCTCAGATGCTCTAGTATGTGCTCCATTTTTATTTTAATTAATTCAGCGATACATATCTCAGCTCTTGCAGTGTTAAGCGTTAAATAACAAACACATTCTGTAGTCTTTTTTTGACTACCTTGCCTTCTTTTTTTCCCCAGTGAATAGATCCCTCTTTCTCAACATGACCACCTGATCTTTAACTAAGGTTTCCTCCCCCTCCTGGTGTGACTTTGAAGTAATTTTAGCTCAGGCTTTGCCTTGGCTACTTTGTTGTTCTTTACTTCCGTCTATACTCTGAGGTACTCGTTTCTGGCTCTCTTCATTAATTCTTTTCTTGTTAGGTAAGACATATGCAACAGTTAGGTATCTTTATTTTGAAACGTTTCGCCTACACAGTAGGCTTCTTCAGTCGAGTACAGAAAAGTTGATAGAAGCAGAAGAGACTTGAAGACGATGTAATCAGTCCATCACCCTTAAAGTTTTGAGGTGGTCAGTCCCTCAGTCTGGAGAAGAGCATTGTTCCAAAGTCTGAAACAATGTGGAGTTGAAGTGACAGGATGGAGCCTTATATATCGCCAGGAGGTGAGACGTAGGTCACTTTGGGAGGTCAGGTCACTCTCAAATCCAGCCGTTCTCACTAGTAGAGGTTGTCAAGTTGATTTGACGGGTCATCGCAAGATTGGGACCCGTGTCAGGACTATGGTCTTTGCGAACATTATACATACTTCAACTCCACATTGTTTCAGACTTCAGAACAATGCTCTTCTCCAGACTGAGGGACTGACCACCTCAAAACTTTGAGGGTGATGGACTGATTACATCGTCTTCAAGTCTCTTCTGCTTCTATCAACTTTTCTGTACTCGACTGAAGAAGCCTACTGTGTAGGCGAAACGTTTCGAAATAAAGATACCTAACTGTTGCATATGTGTCTTACCTAACAACCTGTCGGTATTTTATACCATTTTAATGTTCAATTCTTTTCTTTCTATCAGCGTACATGCTTTTATCCCTCCACTTTGGTTCCTTTGCATTGCTTCCTGCACTTCTCGCTTTCTTGTTTACTAACAAAAACAGATCTCTAAGTTATTTACATCACTTTGGGTTGAAAATATCCATTATGGCTTATTAAACATATTGCTTCACTGTGTCTTGGATAAGGGCTCAGCCCCTTGTATTCACCTCTTCTGTCTGCAAGTCTTCTTCCATGTGCTTCTGTTAGTTCATACTAAGCGTTAAATGTATCTAACTTTACTGGGGATGGGATGGGGGAATGGGTGACAAAGAGGGCTGAATGCCTAATCCTTCTCAGATTTGACTCACTGAAAATTTTAGGTACCCAGAATCTATTTGTTAGCTAATACGTTAGTCATAGCTGACTCGAGTGACTTTTTCTAGATCCTGGTGTGGTTTTATTCTCCTAGTGGGGTTAAATTCTCCTAGATTCAGGGATCCTCATCGATCCTGATTAAAATTTGCATTGCTTTTCTGAGTTTGCCTGCTGAGCTATGGCTTGTATATCATTGTGAAGACTATTTTGTCAGCTATAGAGATAATTAGGAGGAAGGGTGGGAAACCTGTCATATGTGGCATTTTGCCAAGGAGAGGAGTTGGAAATGAATGGTTGTCCAGAGCAATTGGTGTCAATTGCTGGCTGGACAAATACTGTAAGGAAAATGCGGTAACATTCATTGACAACTGGGACCTCTTCTGTGGCAGAAATGACATGTATGCCAGGGATGGGGTTCACTTATCTAGGTGTGGGGTGGGAGCACTGGCCAACGCAGTGGAGGGAGCTGTTAGGTCTTTAAACTAGGAATAGTTAGTGGTATGGGTTTTGGCGGGAAAACTGTGAAGTCGCAGTGTAGTAATATGAGTACTAGGAGAACTAGTAATAGGCAAAATGAGGTGGATATTGGAAAGCCAGTGGCACTAATTGACAAGGACAGTAATAGGTTTAGTGGAATAACAGAAAGGAGCAGGAAGGGTAAAGAGAGAGGAGGGTCTTTAAATATTTATTACACAAATAGTCGCAGTGCTAGGAATAAGATGGACGAGTTGAGACTAGTTGCTAGTGCAGGTAACATTGATGTATTTGCCATAACTGAGACGTGGTTTAATTCAAAAAGTCGGGACATGCCTGCAGAATGTCACATTCAGGGTTTTAAATTGTTCCAAGTAGATAGAAGTGTCGGGAAGGGGGGTGGGGTGGCATTGTATGTCCGAGATCGATTGAACTGTTGCATAAAAACGGGTATTAAGTCTGAAGTAACACATACAGAGTCTGTTTGGATAGAATTTTCAGAGGGGCATGAAAAATTAATTTTAGGTGTGATATATCGTCCCCCAAATTTAGATAGGGACCAGGGGAGACTACTATGGGAGGAAATTGTTAGGGCCACAAGGCACGATAATGTAGTAATTCTAGGAGACTTTAACTTTAGTCATATTGATTGGAATTTCTTGACTGGGAATTTAGAATCATACGACTTCTTAGAAGTAGTTCAGGATTGTTTTTTGAAGCAGTTTGTGACAGAACCTACAAGGGGTAATAACCTGCTTGACTTAGTTCTGGCAAACAATGAATCCCTTGTTAATAATTTAGAAGTTTCAGAGGAACTGGGTGCTAGTGACCACAAATCAATTACATTTAGCATTGAATGGAAGTATGATAGTAGGGATAACTCAGTAACGGTCCCAGATTTTCGCTTAGCAGATTACGATGGGCTTAGAGAACACTTATCATCTGTTGACTGGGGTAACGAAGAGAGCTATCAATATGACAGCTTTCTGAACACCATACATGCTCCTCAAAGAACGTTTATCCCTTATAAAGGAATTAGATCAAATAGAAATGACCCAAAACGGATGAATAATAGGCTGAAATATCTACTAGGGCATAAGAAAGGAATTTATAGGCGTATCAAAAGAGGTGAGGGTCATCTTATGAATCAGTATATTGATATTAAGAGGGACATTAAAAAGGGGATAAGAAAAGCTAAAAGGGACTATGAAATTAAAGTTGCTAGGGATTCTAAAACTAACCCAAAAAGTTTTTTCCAGGTCTATAGAACAAAAGTCAGAGATAAGATAGGTCCCCTTAAAAATAACTATGGGCATCTTACTGACAAAGAGAATGAAATGTGCTCGATTTTAAATAATTATTTTCTCTCGGTTGTTACACAGGAAGACACTAATAATATTCCAGTAATTAAGTTTTATAGTGGGCCAGAAGAAGATAAATTATGTAACATCACAGTCACTAGTGAAATGGTTGTGAAGCAGATAGACCGACTGAAGCAAAATAAGTCACCGGGTCCTGATGAGGTTTTTTCAAGGGTTCTTAAGGAATGCAAAATGGAACTCTGTGAACCATTAACTAATATTTTTAATTTATCTCTTCAAACAGGTGTAGTGTCTGATATGTGGAAGATGGTTAATGTAATTCCTATTTTTAAAACAGGGGACAAGTCGTTACCGTCAAATTACCGCCCAATAAGCCTGACCTCAATTGTAGGCAAATTACTAAAGTCAATTATAGCTGAGATTATAAGAAGTCATCTCGATAAGCATAGCTTGATTAATGATACTCAGCATGGATTCACAAGAGGCCGGTCTTGTCTAACTAATTTATTAACTTTCTTCAGTAAAGCTTTTGAGGCTGTTGACCACGATAAAGAATTTGATATTATTTACTTAGATTTTAGTAAGGCATTTGATAGAGTTCCGCACCAAAGACTGTTAAAGAAAGTAGCAGCTCATGGCAATATAAACACAAATGCAGTATAATGTGATCCTTTATTGACTACGTTTCGCCCACACAGTGGGCTTTTTCAAGTCACAAACAGAACTACCTGGGGTGGAAGGAACGCGAGTATTTATAGTCCGGCTGAGGTCAGGTGAAGAATGCTGCATCTGATGATGTACCGAGTGGGGTTATAGAGTCTAAAAACTTGGGTAGCTTGGAAAGGAGATTGGATAAGTTTGTGAGCAGACCTTCTACAGTGTTCTTATGTGGGATAGCGATGAAGAAGTTTCTTGGCAAGTGGTTCAGCTATGTTATAGAAGCCACTATTCTGGTTGAAGTTGTCGGATATAGAAATAAGTGATGATTCCAGGATTCTTCGGTATTGAGTGTTGTCTTCTGTGGCGATAAGTCTTGAGTTTCTGTAGTTTATCAAGTGGTTGTGTGAATTACGGTGTTGTACGCAGGCATTCCTTGTGTCGTCAGACCTGCTTGCGTATTGGTGTTCTGAAATACATGTTTGGAGGTCCCTTGATGTTTCGCCCACGTATAACTTGTTGCAGCCATTACAAGGGATTATGTATACCCCTGCAGAGGATGGAGGCTTGTCCTGCCTACTACTGGTGATGTCCTTGATGGTCGTGGTTGTGGAGGTAGATACTTGGAATGATGTTTTGGCATTTGTGTTTATATTGCCATTGTGTCGGTATTTTATACCATTTATTTCCAGCAGCTCATGGCATTGGGGGAAGGGTGCTCTCGTGGATCGAATCATGGCTCACAGACAGGAAGCAGAGAGTGTCCATAAATGGGGTTAAATCCGAGTGGGGTTCAGTAACAAGTGGCGTTCCACAGGGATCAGTCTTGGGCCCATTGTTGTTTATAATATATATCAATGATTGTAATAAAGTTGGTAGAATTACCGACAATATGTAAAGTAAAAGGACACAAGTGCAACTAATGTGACATTTATTGTGGCAACGTTTCGCTCTTCAGGAGCTTTATCAAGCCATTACAAACAATACATGGACACAGAGGGTATATAAAGGCTCAGAGTGAGGTGTAATACTAGTGAGGTACCATTTCGATGTTCACTAGTGGTAGTAGTAGTAGTAGTAGTAGTGACAAAAGTAATACAATACAAAGCTATTACTTGGGTAACATAAAAATAGGTTGGACAAATATAGACTGGAATGAGGCAGCTTGTTTCAGTGTTCACTCTCTGTGCTTTGTGTAGTATAACAGGAGAGACTATGTGATGGCAGGGTTTACTGTTTTCAGGAGGATTCTTGCTAAGACTTCGGAGATGGTACCTCACTAGCATTACACCTCACTCTGAGCCTTTATATACCCTCTGTGTCCATGTATTGTTTGTAATGGCTTGATAAAGCTCCTGGAGAGCGAAACGTTGCCACAATAAATGTCACATTAGTTGCACTTGTGTCCTTTTACTTTACATATATCAATGATCTTGATGAAGGAATTACTAGTGATATGAGCAAATTCGCCGATGACACAAAGATAGGTAGGATAATTGATTCAAACGTAGATGTTAGGGAACTTCAGGAGGATTTAGACAAACTCTATTCTTGATCAGAAAAGTGGCAGATGCAGTTCAATGTAGATAAATGCAAGGTTCTGAAGCTCGGGAGTGTCCATAACCCTAGCACTTATAAGTTAAATAATGTAGAACTTAGCCATACAGATTGCGAAAAGGACTTGGGGGTTATGGTGAGCAGCAACCTTAAACCAGGCCGAGGGACTGACAACCTCAAATTCTACGACTTTAAGGGTGATGGACTGATTACATCGTCTTCACATCTCTACTGTTCCTGCCTACTTTCTGTATTCGACTGAAGAAGCCTACTGTGTAGGCGAAACGTTTCGGAATAAAGTTGTCTAACTGTTGCACGACTTTAAGGGTGATGGACTGATTACATCGTCTTCACATCTCTACTGTTCCTGCCTACTTTCTGTATTCGACTGAAGAAGCCTACTGTGTAGGCGAAACGTTTCGGAATAAAGTTGTCTAACTGTTGCATATGTGTCTTACCTAACAACCTGTCGGTATTGTATACCATTTTGATGTTCATCTTGTCAGACACTGCAACACGTGGCATCTTGGTACAGAAAACACCTTGGACAAGCTTTTCAAGTGAGAAGGGTTGGATCTGAGAGGGACATGACCTCTCAGTTGCCTCTCACTACTACTACTACTACTACTACTACTACTACCCTGCACCTCTCCTTCCGACAGTATTTAAGTCTCCGCACTGTCGCTTGATCTTCAGATAGTTCCTGACTATGGAACTGAACTTCTCCAGGCCGAGGGACTGACAACCTCAAATTCTACGACTTTAAGGGTGATGGACTGATTACATCGTCTTCACATCTCTACTGTTCCTGCCTACTTTCTGTATTCGACTGAAGAAGCCTACTGTGTAGGCGAAACGTTTCGGAATAAAGTTGTCTAACTGTTGCATATGTGTCTTACCTAACAACCTGTCGGTATTGTATACCATTTTGATGTTCAAGACAGCAATGCCTGAGTGTACGCAATAAGGCAAATAGATTACTGGGATTTATATCGAGAAGTGTAAGCAACAGAAGTCCAGAGGTCATACTGCAGCTTTATACATCATTAGTAAGGCCTCACCTAGATTATGCAGCTCAATTCTGGTCTCCATATTACAGAATGGATATAAATTCGTTAGAAAACATTCAGCGTAGGATGACTAAATTAATACATAGCATTAGAAATCTTCCTTATGAAGAAAGATTGAAGACTCTTAAGTTGCATTCACTTGTTAGACGAAGAATGAGGGGAGACCTGATCGAAGTGTATAAGTGGAAGATGGGTATTAATGAAGGGGATATTAACAAGGACTTGAGGATATCTCTCCAAGAGAGAACCCCCAGTAATGGATTTAAATTGGATAAGTTTAGATTTAGAAAGGACATAGGAAAGTATTGGTTTGGAAATAGGGTAGTTGGTGAGTGGAACAGTCTACCTAGTTGGGTTATTGAGGCTAGGACTTTGGGTAGTTTCAAATTTAGGTTGGATAAGTACATGAGTGGGAGGGGTTGGATTTGAGTGGGACTTTCATACCAGAGCTTATTTCTTGGGTAGCATTGAAAATTGGGTTGGGCAAATGTTTTGTTAGTATGGGCCAACAGGCCTGCTGCAGTGTTCCTCTGTAGATGAATGGTTCAGAGAACCGACATGTTGATAAATTAGACACATTTGCAACTCTTGGGTATCTTTATTGAGGAAACGTTTCGCCACACAGTGGCTTCATCAGTCCATACAAAGGAGAATCTTGAAGAACAGGAGGAGAATGAGGTAATCAGTCCCTCAACCTTGAGTCGATGTGGTCAGTCCATCAATCTTGAATAGTATACGGCATACGTGCTGAGAAGGAGCTTATAAACCGTTGGCAGGAGAGGTGAAGCAGTCATAGGTCGTGTAACATTTGTTCAATGTTGAAGTAGGTCGTGCCCAAGAATTAGGCAAGCGAAGAATTCCCAAGTATTAAGATCCCAAGAAGTTGCAGTGTCTGACAAGTTTGTAGATGAATGGTTCAGAGAACCATTTGTATGGACTGATGAAGCCACTGTGTGGCGAAACGTTTCCTCAATAAAGATACCCAAGAGTTGCAAATGTGTCTAATTTATCTGCAGTGTTCCTCCTTTATTATGTTCTTATGTTCTTATTTTAAATCTTACGGTTATTGTAACACTTGTTACATAGTCTTTGTGGAAATTCTGTTGTCTTGCTTGGAGGTGCACTCACTCTCCTCTTTTACAGTGTGCCTTTTTTTTCAAAATGTGATATTTCTTAAGGAACATTGTATCTGTTTCAGTCCTAAAGAGTTTTATCTCTGAGTGCAATTGTCCAGCTTTGTTCTCGTCTGTTCGGCCTTTGAGCTTGCTGATTTTGTGATCCTGTCAAGCAGTCTTATACATTATTTAGATATTCGATTCCTCCTGTCTCCCGAAATCCTAGTTACAATCTGCTGTTTGGGAGAGAAGAATGTGCAGAGGGGAGTGTAGTGTTTCAGGAAGGTGAGAGGCTGGAGATACGGGCGGGGTGGGGTGGGGGGGGGGATAAACGCCTACTTTGACCTCTGAGTAACAAATCAATACAAACTGATTTTAAAGAAGCTGGCCATTGGAGAGGGGAGGAAGCACGTGGTAAAGAGGGTAGGGTTAAGGAGAATAGAAGAATAGGGAGGAAAAAGAGATGGAAAAGTGAATAGAGACGATGGAGAGGAACAAAAATTAATGTGGAGACGTGGCCTTCTCTTGGTGCGGGAGGTAGGGCCTACAGAAGGTCGTGTAAGGGAGAGAGAGAGAGAGAGAGAGAGAGAGAGAGAGAGAGAGAGAGAGAGAGAGAGAGAGAGAGGTTATGTATGGGGAGATGGAGGTTGAAAGGGCAATATTAATTGAAGATTGGTTACCTGGAATTCGCTGGCTGGGGTGGGACCGATGTTGTAGGGGTGACGGGAGGAAGAGGGTCTGGCAAGCAGTGATGAGCGGTAAATGATGGCTGTGGAAGTGGGAAAACGTGAGTGAAAACATGTGAGTGAAAAGCTGAAGTGGCAGGTGGAAAACCGTAGACATGGATATCATCTGGAGTGGTGGCGGGGATGGCAGTGGTTGTTTAGTCTATGGCTCTGCTCTCACTTGCCCGAGTTCTACCTAACCCATCTCAGCCTCCTATTTTTTTTTCTCTGTGTATTCTTTCATTTTAAGAGAATACTGATGCAAAGTATTCCAAGTCCTCGAAGTTACGCTACTGTCTTTTTCTTGAAAATACTTGTGTTGACATTGTCCCTTGAGATTGTTCCTAAATATAAACATTACCCTAACTCCGATAGATTTCGAAAAAGCCATTGACAACATGCCTATGCACTCAGCCCCGGGCCCAGACTCGTGGAACTCTGTTTTCATTAAGAACTGCAAGAAACCCCTCTCGCGTGCCCTAAGTACACTATGGAGGAGGAGCTTGGACATGGGTGAAATTCCACAGTCACTTAAAACAACGGATATAGCCCCGCTCCATAAAGGTGGCAGCAAAGCATTAGCTAAGAACTATAGACCAATAGCTCTGACGTCCCACATCATAAAAATCTTTGAAAGAGTGCTAAGAAGCAGGATTGCAAATCACCTGGATTCCCAAAATCTGCACAATCCAGGGCAACATGGGTTCAGGGCAGGTCGCTCCTGCCTCTCACAACTACTGGATCACTATGACATGGCCTTGGATGCACTGGAAGAAAATCAGAATGCAGATGTAATATGCACAGACTTTGCAGAAGCATTTGACAAATGCGATCATGGCGTAATAGCCCATAAAATACGTGCTAAAGGAATAACTGGGAAAGTGAGGAGATGGATCTTCAACTTCCTAACAAATCGAACACAAAGAGTAGTGGTCAACAGAGTTAAATCGGAGGCTGCCATAGTGAAGAGCTCTGTTCCACAAGGCACAGTACTCGCCCCCATCTTGTTCCTTATCCTCATATCAGACATAAACAGAGATATACACCACAGCACCGTATCATCTTTTGCGGATGATACTAGGATCTGCATGAGGCTGTCATCTGCTGAGGACGCGGTTAACCTCCAAGAAGATATAAACAAAGTTTTCCAGTGGGCAACGGTAAACAATATGATGTTCAATGAGGACAAATTCCAACTACTCCGTTATGGAAAACTGGAGGAGATAATAACTAGAAAAGAGTATACTACTGACTCCGGCCATACAATAGAGCGGAAAAATAATGTAAGGGACCTGGGAGTAGTAATGTCTGAGGATCTCACTTTCAAGGATCACAACAGTGCCACGATCGCACGTGCAAAGAAAATGATAGGATGGATAATGAGAACTTTCAAAACGAGAGATGCCAAGCCCATGATGATCCTTTTCAAATCACTTGTTCTCTCTAGGCTGGAATACTGCTGTACATAAACATCTCCATACAAAGCAGGTGAAATCGCAGATCTAGAGAGTGTACAGAGATCCTTTACTGCACGTATAAGTTCTGTCAAGCACCTTAACTACTGGGAACGCTTGGAAGCACTTGACTTGTACTCGTTGGAAAGCAGGAGGGAGAGATATATCATAATCTACACTTGGAAAATCTTGGAAGGAATGGTCCCAAATCTGCACACAGAAATCACTCCTTACGAAAGTAAAAGACTGGGCAGGCGATGCAAAATGCCGCCAATAAAAAGTAGGGGCGCCATTGGTACACTAAGAGAAAACATCATAAGTGTCCGGGGCCCAAAACTGTTCAACAGCCTCCCATCAAGCATTAGGGGAATTGCCAATAAACCCCTGGCTGCCTTCAAGAGAGAGCTGGACAGATACCTAAAGTCAGTGCCGGATCAGCCGGGCTGTGGCTCGTACGTCGGACTGCGTGCGGCCAGCAGTAACAGCCTAGTTGATCAGGCCCTGATCCATCGGGAGGCCTGGTCATGGACCGGGCCGCGGGGGCGTTGATCCCCGGAATAACCTACAGGTAACCTCCAGGTAACATACGAAGAGTCCGTGGTTCGATCCCTAGCACGAGTGTAAACATCGAAAATGTTTCCTTACACCTGCTGTCTTGTTCACCTAGCAGTAAGCAGGTACCCGGGTGCTAGTCTTTTCTATGTGCGGGTTATTTGTGTATTTTCACCTACGTTTATATAGCCATCATTTTTCCTACACTTTTTCCGATTTTCTTTTTCAATCTTCCCATCTTAGACAGCAATTGCTCCAAAAGTCACTATCTCACCCTCCTCCAGCACTTGGACTTCCTCTCTTCCTAATCATCACCACTCCCAGTCAACGAGTCCGCATCCACGTGCTGGCATAGTTCAGTACTTCCCCACTGTCCTCACTACCTTGAAAATAATTTATACAAGACTGTGTCAGTCTCATGAAATAGAGAACACCTGTATCCTCTGATCGACTCATGTGCATAACAAACAAGAAGTGGATAAATGATACACAGTACCGACAAAATGAAGAATCAGACACATGTGCAACATCTGGGTGTCTATATTTGTAGACGTTTCACCAACTAGTGGCCTTATCAATACAATACAAGGACATAATGTGAAGAAATATATACAAAAGATGAGGTGAAAGATGGCGAATCTTTCTCAAATACAGATACCCAGATATTGAACATGTGTCTAATTTTTCAATAACAGCAAGATTTATATGTCCTCGTTGGTCATTTGTTGCTTTGTAGCCTTTGTGATCAACCCGGATGATTCCACCTTTGAAGTTTCATGGGTTATTTTCTCTTTAAGTATTAGACAGTTCTATTCTCATTACTATTTTCTCGAGTTTATTTAGTTGTAATGCTCTCAAAACTGATTTGTTTTGACAAAACCACGAGTATGATCTTTTAATTTACAGAACTTTGCATTTGTAACGCCATTATCATTCTCTCGGGTTGGCAACTGATCACAGTGCCAATCCTTCCCCAAGCTTCATAACTTTGCATCTGCAGGGGTTAAACTCCAGGAGACATTTGTCGGACTAGGCTTGCAGTCTGTCCAGATCCCCCGGTAAGATTACCTGATCCTTGCTCGCTTGTATTCTCCTCATTACTTTCACATCGTCTACGAACAGGGACACCTCTGGCTCTATCCCTTCCGTCATGTCATTCACATATACAAGAAAGAGCACCGGACCTAGAACTGACCCTTGTGGATCCCCCATGTGTGTGTGCCTACACATGTATAAGGTACGTACCACACCATACATATTTAGTACACGTATCTCGCTACCCATAAATGACGCATGAAACATAATTATTACGTTTTAGATACGCATGTATGAAAAAAACACATGTTACGTGCTTGTCTTCCTAATCCTCACGTCCATATGTGATTAAACCTTCATCTCAGACCCGGATATTTTTTCCCGTTAACAGTTCCGGGAAGCAAGTACAGAGAGAACCAGGTGCACGCACACCTGCACGCGCTCACACACACACACACACACACACACACACACACACACACACACACACACACACACACACACACACACACACACACACACACACAAGTACACACACAACTATCCTCAGAACCCCACAACCTATCACACCATCCCAACACACACTACAATCCATACCCACAGCTTCCACCCAACCCCCAACCATAGAATCCCACAGTATACTACCAGGTCTCCCACCCTCACAGGCCCCCCAAACCACAGTGTTGGAAAGGAAACTGAAGGTATGGTACACAAACGCTGATGAATAACAAACAAGTGGGAGGACTGGCACGAAAGAGTCAAAGAGGCATCACCGGACATCATAGCACTCATAGAAACCAAGCTTACAGGTATGATAACAGATGCCATCTTTCCAACGGGATACCAGATCCTGAGGAAAGACAGAAGGAACAGGGGGGGGTTGGGTGGAGTAGTGGCACTGCTGATCAAACACCGATGGAATTTTGACGAGCTGGAGAGAGGAGACAGCGGAGAAGAAAGTGATTACATAGCGGGAACGCTTCACTCTGGAGGTCCCAAGGTGGTAATTGCAGTGATGCATAACCCACCATAGAACAGCAGGATGCCAGGGCAAGAGTATGACGAGAGCAATAGAGCGATGGTTGACACACTGGCTGCAATGGCCAGAAGAGCTCATGCATGCAGGGCAAAGCTCCTGATCATGGGTGACTTGAACCACAAGGAGATCGACTGGGAGAACTTGGAGCCACATGGGGCCAAGATACATGGAGGGCTAAGATGATGGAGGTGGTATGGAAAACTTCATGTACCAACACGTAAGGGACACTACAAGAGAGAGAGGAGAGGATGAACCAGCAAGACTGGTCTTAGTATTCACCTTGAGTAGTGCAGATATTGAGGACACCACATATGAAAGACCCCTTGGGGCCAGCGATCATGTGGTTTTGAGCTTCGAATACACAGTAGAGGTACAAGTGGAGAGGGAAGCAGGAAGGCCAGGACAAATGAAGCCAAACTACAAGAAAGGGGACTACACGGGAATGAGGAACTTCCTGAACGAGGTTCAGTGGGACAGAGAACTGGCAGGGAAGCCAGTTAATGAGATGATGGAATACGTAGCAACAATGTGCAAGGAGGCCGAGGAGAGGTTTGCACCCAAGGGAATCAGGAATAATGAAAAACCCAGGATGAGCCCATGGTTCACCCAAAGGTGCAAGGAGGCAAAAACCAAGTGTGCTAGGGAATGGAAGAAATATAGAAGGCAAAGGACCCAGGAGAATAAGGAGAGCAGTCATAGAGCCAGAAACGAATATGCACAGATAAGAAGGGAGGCCCAATGACAATATGAAAACGACATAGCAGCGAAAGCCAAATCTGACACGAAGCTGTTATACAGCCACATCAGGAGGAAAACAACAGCCAAGGACCAGGTAATCAGGCTAAGGAAGGAAGGAGGAGAGACAACAAGAAATGACCGTGAAGTATGTGAGGAACTCAACAAGAGATTCAAAGAAGTGTTCACAGAGGAGACAGAAGGGGCTCCAGAAAGACGGAGAGTTGGGGCACACCACCAGGTGCTGGACACAGTACACACAACCGAGGAAGAAGTGAAGAGGCTTCTGAGTGAGCTAGATACCTCAAAAGCAATGGGGCCAGATAACATCTCTCCATGGGTCCTGAGAGAGGGAGCAGAGGTGCTATGAGTACCCCTAACAACAATATTCAATACATCTTATGCGATATGGGAATCTAAGCCACGTCTACGGCCCTATGCTGTACATTCTACAAGATTGATGGACTGAACACATCGACTCCAGGTTGAGGGACTGATTACCTCATTCTCCTCCTCTCCTTACGCCTTCCTCTTTGTATTGGACTGATGAAGCCACTGTGTGGCGAAACGTTTCCTGAATATAGATTCCCATATGCTGCATAAGTGTCTCAATCTTCAATATTCAATACATCTATCGAAACAGGGAGATTACCTGAGGCATGGAAGACAGCAAATGTAGTCCCAATCTTTAAAAAAGGAGACAGACATGAAGCACTAAACTACAGACCAGTGTCACTGATATGTATAGTATGCAAGGTCATGGAGAAGATTGTCAGAAGAGTGGTGGAACATCTAGAAAGGAATGATCTCATCAACAGCAGCCAACATGGTTTCAGGGATGGGAAATTCTGTGTCACAAACCTACTGGAGTTCTATGACAAGGTGACAGCAGTAAGACAAGAGAGAAAGGGGTGGGTGGATTGCATCTTCTTGGACTGCAAGAAGGCGTTCGACACAGTACCACACAAGAGATTAGTACAAAAACTGGAGGATCAAGCAGGGATAACAGGGAAGTCACTACAATGGATCAAGGAATACTTGTCAGGAAGACAGCAGTGAGTAATGGTATGTGGCGAGGTGTCAGAGTGGGCACCTGTGACCAGCGGGGTCCCACAGGGGTCAGTCCTAGGACCAGTGCTGTTTCTGGTATTTGTGAACGACATGACGGAAGGAATAAACTCCGAGGTGTCCCTGTTTGCAGATGACATGAAGTTGATGAGAAGAATTCATTCGATCGAAGACCAGGCAGAACTACAAAGGGATCTGGACAGGCTGCAGACCTGGTCCAGCAATTGGCTCCTGTAGTTCAATCCCACCAAGTGCAAAGTCATGAAGATTGGGGAAGGGCAAAGAAGACCGCAGACGGAGTACAGTCTAGGGGGCCAGAGACTACAAACCTCACTCAAGGAAAAAGATCTTGGGGTGAGTATAACGCCAGGCACATCTCCTGAAGTGCACATCAACCAAATAACTGCTGCAGCATATGGGCGCCTAGCAAACCTCAGAACATCATTCCGACATCTTAATAAGGAATCGTTCAGGACCCTGTACACCGTGTACGTTAGGCCCATATTGGAGTATGCGGCACCAGTTTGGAACCCACACCTAACCAAGCATGTAAAGAAACTAGAGAAAGTGCAAAGGTTTGCAACAAGACTAGTCCCAGAGCTAAGAGGTATGTCCTACGAGGAGAGGTTAAGGGAAATCAACCTGACGACACTGTATCATGTGGGATTCGAACACGTGGATAGGGTAAAGTAATACTCACGTAGGCTGGAAGTACGTATAATTACGGATAATGTGGGGAGAGCCCTAACAGCCGTAACCTTGTCTCCTTGCTCACTCTCGTAACACTACTGGCCGCCCATAGTACCCATATGTGAGGGGGTCTTTGAATACTGCTGTGGTCAGCACAATATGAATACAGACAGTTACTCAGGCAGAGACGGTTGGTAGTGAGTCATCTACTGGTACACTGGTTACTGGTAACTGGTTACTACTACTGAGAACTGGAGGACAGGAGAGATAGGGGGGACATGATAATGACTTACAAAATACTGAGAGGAATTGACAAGGTGGACAAAGACAGGATGTTCCAGAGACTGAACACAGCAACACGGGGACACAGTTGGAAGCTGAAGACACAGATGAATCACAGGGATGTTAGGAAGTATTTCTTCAGCCACAGAGTAGTCAGAAAGTGGAATAGTTTAGGAAGCGATGTAGTGGAGGCAGGATCCATACATAGCTTTAAGCAGAGGTACGATAAAGCTCATGGTTCAGGGAGAGTGACCCAGTAGAGACCAGTGAAGAGGCGGGGCCAGGAGCTTGGACTCGACTCCTGCAACCTCAACTAGGTGAGTACAACTAGGTGAGTACACACACACACACACACACACACACACACACACACACACACACACAGTTGTAAAAATAAAGCCTGTGGTTTAGATAGAGAGACACAGAGAAAAATCACAACTGCAAGAGCATGAAAGAACTAAAGAAAAAAAAGAGAGCGAGAGAAATGAGAAGTGTTGGAAACGAAAACGGATGTGTGAGATGAGAAGCAACACGACAGTCTGAGAATGACTTAGCATCCAAAGTCAGATCTTAAATGAAACCGATACACAGACACATCAAGTAATTACAGTAATGAAGATAGTACAAAAACATATAAAGAACAAAAAAGAAAGCGTCTACGAGAAGCTAAACAGAGGATTAAAAAAAAGTGTGTGTGTGTGTGTGTGTGTGTGTGTGTGTGTGTGTGTGTGTGTGTGTGTGTGTGTGTGTGTGTGTGTGTGTGTGTGTGTGTGTGTGTGTGTGTGTGTGTGTGTGTGTGTGTGTGTGTGTGTGTGTGTGTGTGTGTGTGTGTGTGTGTGTGTGTGTATGTGTGTGTGTGTGTGTGTGTGTGTGTGTGTGTGTGTGTGTGTGTGTGTGTGTGTGTGTGTGTGTGTGTGTGATAGTTTTCAGTGCACACTTTGCCATTATGTCTGAGAAATACACTCGACCTTTATGAATGTTCTTGCAGCAGTCTCTTACGCAAGAGACGGGAAAAAAAGGACCACCATGAGGAGAAAGAAGGTCACGAAATTTGTGAGTCAGTAATGTGTGGCAGTAGAGCTGCGGGTGGAGAAGTGTGGGGTCCAGGGAATGTTGGGGAGTAGGAGGTTGAGGTGTTAGGGAGGGTAGTGGGGAGTGTTGGGGTGGAAGAGGAAGGGGAGGAAGTGTGTTGCTGGTGGAGGAAGAGGAAGTGTCGGGTCGAGGAAATGTTGGGGAGTAGGAGGATGAGGTGTTGGGGGAGAGTAGTGGGGAGTGTTGGGGTGGAATAGGAAGAGGAGGAACTGTAGTTGGTGGTAGTGTAGGAGTGAGTGTGTGGAAAAGAAGGGATCATACTGGAGGGAGGAGAGAGTGATCGAGAGGTGGAGAGTGTGTTCATGGTGAGAGAGGGAAGAGTTGGGGGCAGACAGACAACACCATGCTGGTCCAAGGCTGTCTGGCGACTGCCTTCCCCACTACTGATGGCTGTGTTGCTAAGTACTATAAGTAATGCAACACTTGCTTCTCTCTCCCAGAGTCTGGAGTCCAAACTTCACACCACCAGGCATAGCATCGAATTTTCCTTGATACACACGAATACATATGAACGAAAGAGACTTTGCTCGATATGAAAATAAAATAAGCGGAAGAACGTCCTTGTAGGGCAGTATTACTAACGGACTCCCACAAGGATATGATATGTGCTTGCACAGGTGATATTCTTAATTTATATAAATTACTTACCGGAGGAGTATATAACTATGCAAATATGCTCGTAGAAAAAAAAATTAAAGCAGGGAATCAAAACAGAGGAAAGGGAATGATAAATGGATGCTAGAATTTAACGTCAGTGAGTGACACAATCAGTTAAAATGTGACATTGTAAACAGGTCCTATTAAGAATGTACACTAAGACAATCTTAAAAACATCTCATGAAGAGAAAGTTCTTTAAGTGATAATAAATAAGTTTTGGGATGATAAATATTAAGTACAGCAGCGTGAAACATGATAAATATTAAGTACAGCAGCGTGAAACATGATAAATATTAAGTACAGCAGCGTGAAACATGATAAATATTAAGTACAGCAGCGTGAAACATGATAAAAGTGATATATGTGATATATATCTTGAGTAAGATACTAATATTTTTATGTCATGTTTACGATTAAAACTGGAACATGTGGGCGTGGCACGGTAACTAGCACTTAAAAACTGGAACATGCGGGCGTGGCACAGTAACTAGCACTTAAAAACTGGAACATGCGGGCGTGGCACAGTAACTAGCACTTAAAAACTGGAACATGCGGGCGTGGCACAGTAACTAGCACTTAAAAACTGGAACATGCGGGTGTGGTATGGTAACTAGCACTTAAAAACTGGAACATGCGGGCGTGGCACAGTAACTAGCACTTAAAAACTGGAACATGCGGGTGTGGTATGGTAACTAGCACTTAAAAACTGGAACATGCGGGTGTGGTATGGTAACTAGCACTTAAAAACTGGAACATGCGGGTGTGGTATGGTAACTAGCACTTAAAAACTGGAACATGCGGGTGTGGTATGGTAACTAGCACTTAAAAACTGGAACATGCGGGCGTGGCACGGTAACTAGCACTTAAAAACTGGAACATGCGGGTGTGGCACGGTAACTAGCACTTAAAAACTGGAACATGCGGGTGTGGTATGGTAACTAGCACTTAAAAACTGGAACATGCGGGTGTGGTATGGTAACTAGCACTTAAAAACTGGAACATGCGGGCGTGGCACGGTAACTAGCACTTAAAAACTGGAACATGCGGGTGTGGCACGGTAACTAGCACTTAAAAACTGGAACATGCGGGTGTGGTATGGTAACTAGCACTTAAAAACTGGAACATGCGGGTGTGGCACGGTAACTAGCACTTAAAAACTGGAACATGCGGGTGTGGTATGGTAACTAGCACTTAAAAACTGGAACATGCGGGTGTGGCACGGTAACTAGCACTTAAAAACTGGAACATGCGGGTGTGGTATGGTAACTAGCACTTAAAAACTGGAACATGCGGGTGTGGCACGGTAACTAGCACTTAAAAACTGGAACATGCGGGTGTGGTATGGTAACTAGCACTTAAAAACTGGAACATGCGGGTGTGGTATGGTAACTAGCACTTAAAAACTGGAACACGCGGGCGTGACACGGTAACTAGCACTTAAAAACTGGAACATGCGGGTGTGGTATGGTAACTAGCACTTAAAAACTGGAACATGCGGGAGTGGGAAGGTAACTAGCACTTAAAAACTGGAACATGCGGGTGTGGTATGGTAACTAGCACTTAAAAACTGGAACACGCGGGCGTGGCACGGTAACTAGCACTTAAAAACTGGAACATGCGGGTGTGGTATGGTAACTAGCACTTAAAAACTGGAACATGCGGGCGTCGCACGGTAACTAGCACTTAAAAACTGGAACATGCGGGTGTGGTATGGTAACTAGCACTTAAAAACTGGAACATGCGGGTGTGGTATGGTAACTAGCACTTAAAAACTGGAACATGCGGGTGTGGTATGGTAACTAGCACTTAAAAACTGGAACATGCGGGTGTGGTATGGTAACTAGCACTTAAAAACTGGAACATGCGGGTGTGGCACGGTAACTAGCACTTAAAAACTGGAACATGCGGGTGTGGTATGGTAACTAGCACTTAAAAACTGGAACATGCGGGCGTCGCACGGTAACTAGCACTTAAAAACTGGAACATGCGGGTGTGGTATGGTAACTAGCACTTAAAAACTGGAACATGCGGGTGTGGTATGGTAGCTAGCACTTAAAAACTGGAACATGCGGGTGTGGTATGGTAACTAGCACTTAAAAACTGGAACATGCGGGTGTGGTATGGTAACTAGCACTTAAAAACTGGAACATGCGGGTGTGGCACGGTAACTAGCACTTAAAAACTGGAACATGCGGGTGTGGTATGGTAACTAGCACTTAAAAACTGGAACACGCGGGCGTGGCACGGTAACTAGCACTTAAAAACTGGAACATGCGGGTGTGGTATGGTAACTAGCACTTAAAAACTGGAACATGCGGGTGTGGTATGGTAACTAGCACTTAAAAACTGGAACATGCGGGCGTGGCGTGGTAACTAGCACTTAAAAACTGGAACATGCGGGTGTGGTATGGTAACTAGCACTTAAAAACTGGAACATGCGGGCGTGGCGTGGTAACTAGCACTTAAAAACTGGAACATGCGGGTGTGGTATGGTAACTAGCACTTAAAAACTGGAACATGCAGGCGTGGCACGGTAACTAGCACTTAAAAACTGGAACATGCAGGGCGTGGCACGGTAACTAGCACTTAAAAACTGGAACATGCAGGCGTGGCACGGTAACTAGCACTTAAAAACTGGAACATGCGGGCGTGGCACGGTAACTAGCACTTAAAAACTGGAACATGCGGGTGTGGTATGGTAACTAGCACTTAAAAACTGGAACATGCGGGCGTGGCGTGGTAACTACACTTAAAAACTGGAACATGCGGGTGTGGTATGGTAACTAGCACTTAAAAACTGGAACATGCAGGCGTGGCACGGTAACTAGCACTTAAAAACTGGAACATGCAGGCGTGGCACGGTAACTAGCACTTAAAAACTGGAACATGCAGGCGTGGCACGGTAACTAGCACTTAAAAACTGGAACATGCGGGCGTGGTATGGTAACTAGCACTTAAAAACTGGAACATGCGGGTGTGGTATGGTAACTAGCACTTAAAAACTGGAACATGCGGGCGTGGCGTGGTAACTAGCACTTAAAAACTGGAACATGCGGGTGTGGTATGGTAACTAGCACTTAAAAACTGGAACATGCAGGCGTGGCACGGTAACTAGCACTTAAAAACTGGAACATGCAGGCGTGGCACGGTAACTAGCACTTAAAAACTGGAACATGCAGGCGTGGCACGGTAACTAGCACTTAAAAACTGGAACATGCGGGCGTGGCACGGTAACTAGCACTTAAAAACTGGAACACGCGGGCGTGGCACGGTAACTAGGACTTAAAAACTGGAACATGCGGGCGTGGTATGGTAACTAGCACTTAAAAACTGGAACATGCGGGCGTGGCACGGTAACTAGCACTTAAAAACTGGAACATACGGGCGTGGCACAGTAACTAGCACTTAAAAACTGGAACATGTGGGCGTGGCACGGTAACTAGCACTTAAAAACTGGAACATGCGGGCGTGGTATGGTAACTAGCACTTAAAAACTGGAACATGCGGGCGTGGCACGGTAACTAGCACTTAAAAACTGGAACATGCGGGCGTGGCACGGTAACTAGCACTTAAAAACTGGAACATGCGGGCGTGGCACGGTAACTAGCACTTAAAAACTGGAACATGCTGGCGTGGTATGGTAACTAGCACTTAAAAACTGGAACATGCGGGCGTGGTATGGTAACTAGCACTTAAAAACTGGAACATGCGGGTGTGACACAGTAACTAGCACTTAAAAACTGGAACATGCGGGTGTGGCACAGTAACTAGCACTTAAAAACTGGAACATGCGGGTGTGGCACAGTAACTAGCACTTAAAAACTGGAACATGTGGGCGTGGTATGGTAACTAGCACTTAAAAACTGGAACATACGGGTGTGGCACAGTAACTAGCACTTAAAAACTGGAACACGCTGGCGTGGTATGGTAACTAGCACTTAAAAACTGGAACATGCGGGCGTGGTATGGTAACTAGCACTTAAAAACTGGAACATGCGGGCGTGGTATGGTAACTAGCACTTAAAAACTGGAACATGCGGGTGTGGCACAGTAACTAGCACTTAAAAACTGGAACATGCTGGCGTGGTATGGTAACTAGCACTTAAAAACTAGAACATGCGGGCGTGGCACGGTAACTAGCACATAAAAACTGGAACATGCGGGTGTGGTATGGTAACTAGCACTTAAAAAGACGCAGTTAATGTAGAAAAAAAAGTTCGAAAATATGCAACAAAATGAATTTTAGTTAAGAAATAAAATAACGTGAAGGAATATGAGAACCTAAACAAAACCTTCTTAGTCCCAACACTAGAAAGAACAAAAAGCTATTCTTGTATATTGCAAAAGAAGACAGTATAGATTAGACATTTGAAATTATTTTTCAAGAGCTATTAAAAAATCATAAATTTCACGATTTTTTTTTTACCGAAGATTTGCTACAACGAGCAAAAGCTCTGTTCTCTTGCCTACAAATGCAGATTTTGTCACCTACAGCGCATCGTGATGAGGAATTCAAGACAAAACCCATTGGAAATTGTAGGGCCTTTCAACCATTAGCTGCAGGGGTAACTGCCAATAGATTCATCGTTATCCACAGATGAACAGATAAGAGATACTCAGACCCCATAATCCAGTTTGCAGTGCTGATCAAGAAAATTTAGAAATACAATAGAATGGAACAAATTTGAAAAGACCAATTGTCTTAGAAAAATTAGAAGCAAGCAGAAGAACAAGGAATGAACATATTGCGAAAGCAGAAGCAAACACTGCAACATGCAAGTCCACAGCCACATTAGAAGATAACAATCGAAGGTCAAGCAATGAGACATTAAAAAAAAAAGAAGGGGACCAACTAGTAGTGAATTGTAAGGAGTATTGCAAAACAGTTAAGAAAATGTTGCAGTTTTCACAAGAGGATCGCAGTGCCAGAACCGGGAAAGAAAAGGAAACATAATATAGAACTAGTAAAATGTAAACAACACCTAAGGTGGTTTTTATGACGAAGGTTCATATAAACACAACTGTACAAAAAACTGGATGAATATATATAACTGAAGGTTAAGTTCAGGGTAATCCTTACCCCATATTCTTATCTTTAATGGGCTGTTTTAGTTGTTTCATTACCATTTAATACTATTTATAAAGTTACTTTACACCCATCTCTCAGTTTCATCATCTTGCAGTTGTAAGAGTTAAAATTCTAATGACACAAGCATTATTTTTCATTGTGTTCAAGCTGGTCACTATTTTAGATTCTGTTAAAGTCCCATACAAGAGTCGAGGAGGTGACTCTCGAAGTCGTAATGACACGATTGCAAACCATACCACGGGCGGGTTTGAACTCGAATAGGTAATTGAGAGAGAGCTTCATCGTAGGTTCAAATCCAGTTACTGAAGTGAAAAGAACATTGACTAATGATACCTAGGAACCCATACGAAGAAAATAAAACTGAAGGTAAGATAAAACTGTGCTTTTAAGTCTCATACAGAAGCCGTCTTCAGCAGACTTAAAGAGTATGAGAAACAGATATTATACAGACACCTGAAGATGAATTAGACACCTATGCAACACCTGTTTAATTTTACTTGTAGAAGTTAAGATACCCAGACTCTGCACATGTCTTAATTCTTCATCTTGTCGGTATTAAATACCACTGATAATACAAGTTAGACGAAGGAACTCCTCTATAATAAGGCTAGACGATGTTTATGAGTTCAGAGCTTTCGCCCAGTTAAAATATTTAAGGGGACAATGAGGGCCTCAGTATGAGGACGAAATATCCAATGCTCACCTTACCTGTTCCGGTAACATTAGCATCACAATCCAATGGTAGAAATCTAAGTAAATTAGACATCAGGTTTGTTGCCTTTTGGGAATGTAGAAAAATAATTTATTATAAAGCCGTGCTTGTGCTGAGGATACATGATGCTGAGGAAGTACCATTGTAGCGCACTGAGGCTCTTGTGAGAGATAATGACCTGTATAAGGAGAAATACTCACGTATGAAATGAATTTTAGATAGGTGGGAGATCAGTGTAGCCAGTCATATACTGCAACCATGACAGTCATTCTGAAGATTTTTATTTGTCATTTAGAACGGAGTAAAGACAATCAAATAAGAGAGAGAGAGAGAGAGAGAGAGAGAGAGAGAGAGAGAGAGAGAGAGAGAGAGAGAGAGAGAGAGAGAGAGAGAGAGTGAGTGAGTGAGTGAGTGAGTGAGTGAGTGAGTGAGTGAGTGAGTGAGCGAGTGAGTGAGTGAATGAGTTCATCTAAGGACAGTACTGCTAGGGAGAAGTGGCAGTGAGGGAAGAACGAGAAACAACAACATACGGACGAGCCCGAGCAGCCACACCCAAACCTAACACAGACTGATTTTAAAACCAAGACTTGTTTACACACATAAATTTTCACACGCAACATATGTTAATGCGCACTTGCCTGTGCAACATACAGCATTTACCTATATTCTTATCTATCTGTAACACAGGACAATATATATATATATATATATATATATATATATATATATATATATATATATATATATATATATATATATATATATATATATATATACATTATATATATTTATATACCATGTCAGTGTAAAGTGCATAATATATGAATGCATGACATGTATATTCATATAAATGAATTACTTCTCAATAATACAGTGTTCTTAAAGTTTTTATATCGACGTACTGATGTTTTTTACCATGTGACCACAATGCCTGCATAGTGCCTTTTATTAGCACTGTGCCAGTCTACTCAGTGGCCAGTTGAGCTTAGGTGTGAGACTAGTGCATCAACAACTTGCGCAATTGCAATAAACATTAAACATTTTCCTAAATCTGTCTTCACTCGTAGAAAAGTTTTTCCCGTGTTGTGTCCCTTGTGTCGGTGACCAGTTGTAAACATCTCTGCATTAACACATGGATCCAAGAACACTGATATGCTGTGTGTGCTCTAACAATACGCTGGTAAATCCCCCCCCCCCTTCCTTCCATTCGATCTTGACCACAATAATGACCCTCGTGTAATCGATAGGCTTTAAATCCCTCTAATAAATCGACCTAAACAGGCCGAACTTTGCTTCGTCTGCACACTAAGATGTTTATATCAGTAGCATATAATACCGATCACTTGATAAAAACAACTGCAACACTGGGAATCTTTATTGTCGATAGGTTTGTGCTTGCGCTGCAAGCTTTAGCAATCGTATACAAAGAGGAGTCACACTGCTGGAGACATCAGCGTTGGTAAAAGACACAATGGAGACGTAGCTTGATTTAATCAGTTGATCACCTTAGGTCCAAGGTGATCAGTCATTTAGAGACTGATCATCTTGCACCTAGGGTGATAAACTGATTACATTAAACTACCTACTTTATATACTTCGTTTTCCACCAACGCTGTTGTCTCCAGGTGTGTGATTCTTCTCTGTATTCGACTGATGAAACCTGCAGCGCAGGCGAAACGTTTCTTCTATGAAGTTTCCCAGTGTTGCGCATGTGTCTTATTTATCAACTTGTCGATATTGTATGCAATTTATAACATGATCAGGTTGAAAAATTAGACACAGTAACATCTGTGCATTGTTTCCCCACATGAGAACTTTCAAAACGAGAGATGCCAAGCCCATGATGATCCTTTTCAAATCACTTGTTCTCTCTAGGCTGGAATACTGCTGTACATTAACATCTCCATACAAAGCAGGTGAAATCGCAGATCTAGAGAGTGTACAGAGATCCTTTACTGCACGTATAAGTTCTGTCAAGCACCTTAACTACTGGGAACGCTTGGAAGCACTTGACTTGTACTCGTTGGAACGCAGGAGGGAGAGATATATCATAATCTACACTTGGAAAATCTTGGAAGGAATGGTCCCAAATCTGCACACAGAAATCACTCCCTACGAAAGTAAAAGACTGGGCAGGCGATGCAAAATGCCGCCAATAAAAAGTAGGGGCGCCATTGGTACACTAAGAGAAAACACCATAAGTGTCCGGGGCCCAAAACTGTTCAACAGCCTCCCATCAAGCATTAGGGGAATTGCCAATAAACCCCTGGCTGCCTTCAAGAGAGAGCTGGACAGATACCTAAAATCAGTGCCGGATCAGCCGGGCTGTGGCTCGTACGTCGGACTGCGTGCGGCCAGCAGTAACAGCCTAGTTGATCAGGCCCTGATCCATCGGGAGGCCTGGTCATGGACCGGGCCGCGGGGGCGTTGATCCCCGGAATAACCTCCAGGTAACCTCCAGGTGGTGACTCCGCCTACCACTGCTCCACAGGGCCTAGGGGAGGTGGAGTTCAGCCGGTACACTTGTCTGGGACCACCACCTGATTGGTGAAGATTTTGCAGCAGAAATCGAACATTTACCATTAGTACACAAAGCAAATTTTGGAAAACCAGAACTGAAACCTTTAGAATTGTTAGATTTACTAACAAACTACAAACTTTGTGAGATAATTCCAAATGTTTGTTAGTTTGAGAATACCGTTGACAATTCCAGCTACAGTAGCGTCAGCAAAAAGATCTTTTAGAAAACTCAAGCATATCAAAAACTTTTTAAGGTCTGCTATGTGTCAAACCCGACTTGTTGGTTTAGCAAGAGAAATTTATTTTGTTAGTGTTATTAGAAATTTTCTAGAAAAAAAAACAGAAAAGCTTATTGCACTAAGTAGTCTAAGTAAATGTTAAAATTTTAAGAATTTATTTTACTTATTAAACATTTAAAAATTTAGGCACTTGTAGAGTTATAGGTCAACAAAAATTTTCAAAATCTATAAGGTATATGTATAAAGTATATGTTATCTGGTTATTTTGCTGCGCAGGAAAGTTTACCAGTGATTTTATTGAATTTCAATTTTTCAATTTTGAGAGAAGCTTCAGCCCGCCCTCAGGGGCTCCAAAGCAGTCTTGTTCCGCCTTGCAAAATTTCTCTTGGAGACCCTGCAGTGCTCCACCTCATCTGTCTGCGGTATATAAGCCACATCTTTGCTAATATGCTGCACTTTAATCAAGAATGATGGAATGAACACATCGTTTCCAGTCTGAGGGACTGATTACCTCACACTCCTCTTCATCTTCCACCGTTTCTCTGTGTTGGACTGAAGAAGCCACTGGTTGGCGAAACATTTCCAGAATAAAGATAGCCAAGTATTGCTTTATTGTCTTATATATCAATATGTGTATCTTTATTTTGTAGACATTTATGCAGTGGCTTTACCAATACAGGGACATAAAAGGAAGACTGTAGAAGAGGAGGTAATCAGTTCCTCAGTCACACGAGTGTATATCTTTTTGCATATATATCGGGAGTTTACTTCAATCCCTTTCTATTATTAAATAATTCCTGTCTGCTAGCGTACAGTCGTGTAATCGATAGACTTGAAAATCCAGCAGATCCCTAACTGTCCTCAAGAGAAACTTGATTAATTCCTCAAAACAAGTTCCTGATCAGCAGTGTTGTGGTGCCTATAGTGAGAACCAACACCTTCTCTGATAAAACTATTGTCACAAAGGCTTCATCTGGGATCGACCGACAGGAGCGATGACCCCCTAACCATCTTCAGATAACCTTCAGGTTTCTCGTCGGAGCCAGACGCTAAAACTAATTGGTATGTCTTTTTACTAATGAATTCACCATTTGCTTCACCTCTTCAGTATCAAGGTTGGTCTGAGTGTACAATGAAAATTAAGTGACCAGAATTAAAAAGCAATATTGTCTACATATCTCTTAAAAATAATATTTGAATCTATAATTTAGGGGCATGGATTAAATTGAATAGCCGTATTTCTGATGAGTTGCAGGATACATATGTTTATGTAAATGTAGTCACTGTAGTGCATCGTACAGTGGCCAGACCAAGTAGCAACTAATGATGAGAGCTGCAGAGCATGCAGTTCGGTCATTTGGAACAAGGCATCCATTGTCCTGACTACCTCCCTCGGTTATTAGAGATCATAGCCAGGCTACTAGCCATCCTATATATAACGCTACCTTCTCAGTTTTATCCAGCACAGGATATATACACTGAAGTGTATATCTCTGGGTACATATGCATTGAGAGTTTGTTTTCATCCCTGTGTTAAGATTAATGTAGTCTTGATGTTATGGCACAGATGAACTGCATCCTTAATGATCCAAGTGCAGTTGATAGGCCTTAAACCTAAAAAAATGTTTTATCCAGACTTTATACACAGAAGTGCATATCTCAGTACTGTGGTGAATGAGACATTTGTGCAACACTTGTGCAACACTTGTGCAACACTTGGGTATCTTCCTTTCACCTCTGTACATCATTCTCAATTATTCTAATTTTATAAGTTTTTTTTTACCAAGTGTTCTCGTGTCCTGCTTCTTGGCGATTCGTCCTTTACTTTTTGCAGGTCATCATATGTATTGACTCCGATGAAATATCTCGTAAAATCCCTTCCAGTCCAATGTACAGTGTCCCCATGTTTCAGAAAAAAAATCATTGTATTTATCGTCTTTGGCCTACCAGCAAAGGCAGCTTTCATTACTTCTCCAGTCCTATGTCAGTAATTAGTTCCCCATTTTGTAATCTCATTTCTTATTAAATTCTTCAGTTTCCTTTTCCATTTACATTCCCACCAGGCACTCGAAACTTAGTGATTTTCCATAGTTTATTTCAACTATATCATATCCATTTTGTGTTAGAACTAAATCAAATATCAGTGTTTAACTCCCATTCTCACTCTTGTTGTTGGCTCAGAAAATTCATTACTACAGTACAACTTTCATAAATTTTGTTCTCCATGTTTCAGGTCCTCCACGGGAGACCAGATTAAATTTTTCCACTAAAATTAATATTATTTTGATTAAAAAACAGCATTGATTTAAAGTAAAATTGCCTAATCTTATAGACTTTAATAATCTTTTAACATTAACTTTAAAAAATAGTTTCCTAAGTCAGTCTTCTTATTATAACAGAAATCTTCTCTCTTTGCCATTGTTTGCAATATGTAAATCATAACCCTGTTAGTTTAATCATATTCCTCCCTTGGCCTCCTATTGTTTGGTAGTAAATTATATATTTTCGACAGTACTACTACTACTACTACCTCCTTCGTTGTCTTTCTGTTCTTACTATGTGGTATTCTTCTGAGAATATTGCACAATATTATTATACCGGAGAGTCTCGTCCCCATAATAACTGCAGTACTATGTCAGGGTTTTTCTCTCCTATTCTTTCTTCCATTCCTTCACTTTGTTGATCATTCATCTACATTCGACTATCACACTCTGAGTCTTGTATCACTTGTTATTTTCTGGGTATACTGTTGTCTTATACCACTGCTGGGGCTATTGGAAAGAGTCTTCCAGGAATTTTGAGGCACTTTTTTGACTCTTCCCCCTTCTCGTCAGTTCATCCCTTTCACGATGGGTGATCTGTTCCCTGTTCTTTCCTCGTCTTCCTTCTTTTACTTTTCAGTGTCTCCTTTCTGCCTTTTGTTCCTCTTCTGTCCACTCTTCCTTGGCATAGAATTAATCTAAGTTGCAAAATATCCTCAATTTCATATTTTTCTCATAACCATATTTTTCCGTTTCTTTCCCTTTAAACAGATCATTAAATTACCCTGTCTTCTATCTACCTATGCTTCTATCCTTAATAAAACACGTCTTGCTTGTCTCACTGTAGTTCCTCATCCATCGGGACTGTTTTTACTTCCCTCTGCCTTCGTATTTTCCTCTATTTCTTGTACCTGATGCAACACAAGCACCATAATAGCTCTGTACCTTGTGTTGCCCCCCATCTTCACGTATCATCAAGGTCTTTTGCCATTTCAGCCTTCTTCCCCTGACTTGTTGGTTGTTTACATTCTTCACTCGATTCATGTCCTTTTCCTCTCCCTGGCTTATCTCTGGCTGCTTCATTACTTAGCCAATATACTTCCTGCCTTGGCAGCCTGACTTCATTACTTGGCACCTTGACTTCATTTACAAGGTCCTTCTTTCTTCTCCTTGCATGTTTCTAGTTTGCTTTAATTTTTGCCATTAGTTTTCTCTCTCTTTGTTTCTTTTAAAGTTACTGAATTCCCTCTCAATCTTTCTCTCTTACTCTTCAACTATCCTTTTCCTTACATTATCAAAGCTACTGTTATTTCACTGTATTTTCACATACAAAGAACACAGAGATTTTCCTGGCAAGTAATTCTTTGGTTCCAGCGAGCGTGAAACCTCAGCGAAAAAATGACATCAACCCAGAGTCGTGTATTCACTTATATGTTGTTGCAGTGGTAGCGTAACAGTTTCTGGCCCTTCCTCTCAACTTGTGGCTTACCAAATTCACTCTTAGTTCGTGGGCCCTATCGTACCTGTTCTTAAAACTATGTAAGGAGTCTCTGCCTCCACCATTTCTTCGTCGAGGTCATTCCACTTCCCTACCACACTGAGACTGTGTCTTTAACTTCCAGCTGTTTCCCCTAGTACTTGTTTCCCGCCTCTCATATGGCCGGTCCTTGTCTCCCCTATCTGTATATAGCATCATGTCTTCCCTTATAGTTCTGTCCTCCAGCGTCGTTAAATTCAATTTCTTAAGCCTTTCCTCGTAGCTCATCCCCTTAACTCTATAACTACTTTCGTTGCATACATCTGCGCTTTCTACTGTTTCTTAACAAATTTCCTCAGGTATGGGTTCCATTCTGGTACTGCATACTCCAAGATGGGCCTGACGTATATTGTATAAAGCATTTGGAATGACTCTTTCTTGAGATTCATGTGTACCGCTCTCAGATTTGCTAGGCGAGCATTGGTTGCTGAGGTTATTCGGTTGATGTGAGCCTCTGGCACAGCGTAGGCACTATGCTCACCCCTCGGTCTTTCTGTCTGAATGAGTTCTGCAGCCTGTCACACGAATCTGTACTCCGTGTCCAGTCTTCTGACCCCTTCTTCATAACCTTGCATTTACTGGGGTTTGAGTGTGTGCGCGCGTGTGTGCGCGCGCGTGCGAGCGCATATGCGTGTGCGTGTGTGTGTGTGTGTGTGTGTGTGTGAGCTGTGTACATACATAAATCACCACAACATGTGACCTCAGTCATGTAGAAAGACCAGTAGGGAATCAAGACAACTGTCCAAGAATTTCGACCTTGATCAGTCGCTTCAGCGACAAAAAAAAAAAAAAAGATCGATTGGAACATTTAAAGGACTGATCACAGAACTCCGTATGACGTCACTCAGTATATTGCCAAGTAGAGCACAGGCTAAATATATTCTCCAGTCAAAGGGAAGTGTTACTAGTGTCTCCATCGTATTAAACTACAACCTAATCAATTCACTATTGAACATGGTTTGTTAGTTTTCTTTTTTTTGTTTGATCAAAACAGTGAAGCCTCGTATCAAAATACCTATTCTAGGTGGAGCGAATTTAGTCGCGCCTTCCTTGGGAAAGCCAGCCACCTGTGAGAGGTGGACCAGGCTGGTGTTATGACTCACTGGACCAGGCTGGTGTTGTGACTAACTGGACTAGGCTGGTGTTATGACTCACTGGACTAGGCTGGTGTTATGACTCACTGGACCAGGCTGGTGTTATGACTCACTGGACCAGGCTGGTATTATGACTCACTGGACAAGGCTGGTGTTATGACTCACTGGACCAGGCTGGTGTTGTGACTCACTGGACCAGGCTGGTGTTATGACTCACTGGACCAGGCTGGTGTTATGACTCACTGGACCAGGCTGGTGTTGTGACTCACTGGACCAGACTGGTGTTATGACTCACTGGATCAGGCTGGTGTTATGACTCACTGGACCAGGCTGGTGTTATGACTCACTGGACCAGGCTGGTGTTGTGACTCACTGAACCAGGCTGGTGTTGTGACTAACTGGACTAGGCTGGTGTTATGACTCACTGGACTAGGCTGGTGTTATGACTCACTGGACCAGGCTGGTGTTATGACTCACTGGATCAGGCTGGTGTTATGACTCACTGGACCAGGCTGGTGTTATGACTCACTGGACCAGGCTAGCGTCATCACTCACTGAACCTGCCAATCTTAGATGATGTATCTCAAAATATTAAATTCTAGCAGAAGGAAATGAATTTTGATATTAAAGAAAAACGAATAATCCAGAAAAATTGTGTTCAATCTACGCGTGATTCTCCCCTTGATGCGCATGCAGACTATACCAGCTCTTAGCCTGGGCACCGCCGATGAAACTTGACTGAAAAAAGTCCGAACTTTGTAAAAGGCCAACTAAATAGGAACAGTTAATTAAAGATATGTCTGATCTTGTAGTAAAGTCAGGGACTATTAGATACTTCATTTACGCAAACACAATAAAAATCATGTCACTTCTAAGCACGAGATGGTCATTTAGCTTCTCGTGAATAAAGAACTGAGTGAATGTAGGTCATATAGAGCAATCAGAGATAAATATCGAAATACGTACCTACTAATTAAATGTGATTTAACTATAATAACAAGAAATACTTTTTTTTATTAAAATAGTACTCTCGAAGCGATGGCAGGTTACAGGAGAAAATAACAGAGAACCCTGGGGAAAAATAAAAGTTTGAAAATAAAGAAAAACAGATCTCAGATACAAAGGGCAATCTAGCAAAACATGGTGGAGAGTGAGCAGGGACACAACACCTCGTACAGTGGAGCCGGGCGTCCCTCCCTGAGACCATGGGTACTAGTATGTTCAATGTGTAGTCGAAGTCGATAGCCTATCATATGTGTAAACAATGGGGTGAGGATGGCACGAAGTCCAAGTAACTTATTACGGAATACAGTTTGTTGGTTGCTAAAGCAGACTTTGCTAACGACGTCGCAAATGATGAGATAGCAAAGGGAAATACCTGAAAAGAGCAACTGTACTGTCTGCCGTGGATCCGATAACTGGGAACTGATCAACATACAGACGAGTCTAAAAACCTCACTGCCTGAAACACCAGTAAGACCAGAGACTCAACAAAGAATTATTTTCTTGTATCTATATTGATACAACGAAGCCTATGCTGAATGTGAAGCATCGAAAACTGGAATATTTTCAGCGTTCCCTGTGAAGCAGAGATGAAAAAAAAATGAAGCTGGCATAAGAACAATGCGAGTGACGATAGCCATGAAAACATACAAGGCAGCGAGGATAATGCTGGCAGAGAGCAGCATGCAGTATCCCAGCAGAGAGAGATCTTAGAGCCATCAGTGTACTCACCAAGAGCATCAGAATACGACTGGAAATGTTCGAGAGATAGAAAATAAGCCTAAAGTAGAAAATGGAGCCCGTGGGAAATGAGTAAAGGGATTTTATAAAGTGAGAGTGAAAATTGAGACGGGAAAAAAAAAGTCAATGATAAAGATTAGACTTGGGATCAGGTGTACCTAGCGTTCGAGGCAGTGTTCGATTTTCATAACTGATATTTAAAATAATGGGATTTTTTTGCATCATAGTTTCTATATTAGTGCAAAGAGTAAATTCTGGCTATCGATCGTTTGTTGTGAAAATGAGAAAGTATTTAATGGCACTACACAAATAACCGGCACATAGGAGAAAAACTTAGGACAATGTTTCGGACCGACTTGGACCATTAATGACGGTAAGGGGCTCATGATCCAAAAAATTTAACCTGTCTTCCCTTTCGTTTAATCGAATCCAGACGCTGTATGACCTCGCAGATTGAACCACATTCTGGGATCATAGTGCAGCAGAGTGGGTCTAACCTCCTCTCCACACATTTTACATTGTCTTTCCTCTGTTGGAGTTGTTGCACCAACCTGCCACACATACAAGTATTCTAAACGAATTCTGGAGACTTCTTCTGGTTCCACCTCTCTTACCATGAACAAATGCTTCATCCAATGTTGCTTTAGTGCGGTGTTGGACACGTTCACTATTTACTGTATCCCTTCTCTCATTAAACTCATCCTCTAGATTCTTAATTCGAATTTTCCTTGTAATTTGCCGTAATGTTTTTCCTGACCTGTAGTCTGCTGTCTTGCTGTGCTGGTATTTCTGGCAGTTCGTCAGCTGTCTCATTTCCACCGCCTCATGGCATAAGATGTTATCCAAATCAATTTTATTAATGTTTTGTCATTTCTCTAACATTTCTTATTTCCTCTACAGTATTACTGGTGATTTCTCTGCAATTTAAACTGAACAAGGCTGATGTGGAAAATTACATTTATCTGAATGTATCATTATGTACAGAATAGTAAATGAACAAAGATAATTATTATTTATCAGTTAGACAAGTAGGAATTTGGGACACCTAGGTCGCACAAAATGTCCCCCTTCGATACCTACCACTGTCATATCCACAAGTTGCTCTGGACCTATTACTTACAAATGAAATATGTATCACCAGGAATACTGGTAAATATATAAATTTGTGGACTGTATATTAAAATTAAAAAAGGATTATATATACACATTTACATAACAGAAGGAAAATATCTTAATATCACTCACCAATTTGACTGGAGATTAATGTGTCATGTAGAGGACCCCCCCTTTTGCCTACATTTATGAAAAATTTACTGGCCAGAATTTAAACATAAATTAGACAGCTTATCTGAGGTTCCTGGAGTTGTCCTGTCCTGTCGCCTGATACTCAAGTTATGCAGGAATGCACATCCAACAATTTCGGCTCCTATTTGAGAGATGTCAGCCCAATTTTACCTCTAGAGCACGAAAATTCTTCCCAATATTCACTAACAGTTGATACTGTCTCGTTCAAACATGGCGAGTGTCCTTCTGCGCAGGTGCAGCTTCCCGTTTTCGATAACATAAATTTTATTAAATACAGTATGGCCATCTATTTACATATAACTACTGTATTTCTGGAAAATATATACAGTATTTTCCACAGCTGATACTAAATCCTAAAATACAACATGAGATGATTCTTGTAAAAAAATATTTTTTAACAACTTCAACGGCCAATTTAAGGGAATTTAAATTAGTCTCGGTTGATGATACCCAATGCTGTACTCTTATAAACTTTTTAGGATTATCTGATAAACTTTTGGTTTCTAACTACTGTAATCACTGATCCAACAACACTCTTGAGATCTAGTGTCCCATCGGCGACCTCCTTTAGATTCACTGTTGATAATGACCAAGTATTCTCTTTCATGACAGTTGCCGACATTTCTGACTTTCTCAATTTGGGTTTAATTATCTTTACTTTTTCACACAGAGGACTTCTTTTCACGTTACTTCCTGCTATGAGAGAGTTCGTTATGCAGCGAATAATAGATTAGGTCTTAGGAGCCAAATTTTTTTCTAACTTCTTCCCTGTAATGCTGTTTTTAATATCTATTAGGTATTATATGTTATATTATTTCTGTCAACATAGTTGCTGATCCTCCTTTACATGTGTTTTATATAGAAGATCCTTAGGCCCAGTGACTGTATGACGTCACAGGATGCGTATGAGTTAGTGGGACCCGCTGCCTCGACCTCACTCCACGCTTAGACATACAAGCAGGCAGTAACACGGCAGGCTGGGCCCCTTCCTTACCACAGTCTGACAATACATATCGTTACCATCCAACAAGTGTGTTTACCTTCATCCATCATATCTCCTTCCGAACCCCCACGACATTTCTTGAAAATTTAATTGCAAAAAATAGTATTTAACTGGCGTTCTTTAGCTAGTTTAGAATTATTCTCAGAGCTCGAGTTTCTTAAATCTTGTAGATACCCAAGTGTTGCACAAGTGTCTGATTCTTAAATCTTGTTTAGCATTGTCTGTAAAATTCTTGATGTGCATTGTACATCATATGTAGCACTGATATTGATGCTCCACTTTCTTGGCATGACATTCTTTAATTTCGTCCTAATACGGGACATTAATCAAGAATCGATATGGTTGTTTTAAGCTACAGTATGGTAAATAATTTCGTACGAGGAGCTCTCTTCTCCAGTTACTGCAGCCATTTTCACGGGAATTGTCTTTTGTGCATTTCTGTTTTATTTTTTAAGTGGAAATTTTAATATTTGTTATCTTCCGATAAGGTTAAGCAGGGCAAACTTAGGTTTGGTTAAGTGAAGGTATATTATCCAATATTTTCGTAAAATTACGTGATAATGAAACTAAAAGAAAATGGTGTCTTACATCTAGCAACGCGAGGCTAGCATCGAAATTTCGAGCACATATTTTTCACAGGCACCGCAAAAGAAAAAGTAATTTGGAGAACTAGTTTAGTTATTTTAGGAAAATATTTACCATACAACCCACCTTCAACACATCGAGGGTGCATATCAACTCCCAATACATTATAAGTACATCAGCGAAGTGCGGAATACAACTTCCAAAGCGGAATACAACTTCCAAACGTCTGCTTTGTATTTGCTTCGTCGTAAACTATGTGAACAAATTCGCAATTGTAAAAATAATATGGTCACTCACCACAGCTTCCTTGCCCTTGAAGTCTGCCAACATATGGCGATAACTTGCAGCCGAGACAGACTTAACAACCTTCTGCTTGATAACTTGGGGGATTCTAGGAAACTCTTCTCTCATATTAAAGCTCTTGATAGCTCTTGGACAGCCAAGAACGATTCTGAGAGCTTTGTTTTACACTCATCCTATGTAACGAAGATTTTTTTTAACATATTAAAATAAAAACAGGGATTTGTCATAGGGAAAAGCACATTATTTTCGTCATTCCTCTGTGCTATACATGAATCTATAGCAGCTTAAAGAGCCTTCAACTCGTTTTCACAGTTTTTAAAAAATTGTGTTATACTGGACTTAGGGTTCATCACCACAGAGATGTTTCGAAAATATGAACTCACCTGTAAATGACTTATTCATAAAGTAGTCTTGATGTGTCCTAATCGATGCCTATTACATAACCTTCATTAAAAATGAGAAATGAGTTATAGTTAGTTCTCATGAACCTAGGAGAGGAGAGAGAGAAGAGGTATTTTAGTCGCCTCTTATGACACGCGTGGCTTACGAAGGAAGAATTCTTTAGTAATATGTATGTAAAATATAATAAAATACAGAATGGCGATGCTCAATATTTTATCAGTTATATCCAGAGAGGACACAGAAATTTGCGTCAGGAGGGGACACAGAAATTTGCGTCAGAAAGGGATACACAGGAATTTGCGTCAGGAGGGGACACAGAAATTTTCGTCCTGTAATAGCACCCATCAAGACAACTGCAAACGTTAACCATCGGATACCTTCACCGCAATTAAAATTTTAGACTGACGAAGGTGATGAACGACTGACGGTGTGGGAATGTGTCCACCTCCATGAAAACTGTTTATTTATTTATTTATTTAGAAATTTTAGCATACAAACAGAGGTACAAAAAATACAGGTAAGAGCAGCATGCCAAAGCCACTTATATGCATAGCATTACGGGCTGGCTTAAAATTAACTTAAGATTAACTAAGCAATGATGAAATCAGTGATAAGACATTATTGTAAACAGATAACTATAAAATACAAATGAGTATTACAAAGACAGGTCATATGGTTGCATGCATTGCTGTTCATTCAGTAGAATGGAGTATTCTGTTAGGTAGTGTATTTAAAAAAAATAACAAAGTTAGGTTTAACATTTGTGTGATATAATTGTGAGTAACATTTAGGATATACAATTTATATGGTTCAGTTATTCAGTATTTATTTGGTTTTGAGTGAGTAAGTGAACTTTGAGAAGAGACTTGAATTTATAAACAGGTAGTGTTTCTTTTATATTTACAGGTAATGAATTCCAGATTTTAGGGCCTTTTATGTGCATTGAGTTTTTGCATAGTGTGAGATGGACACGAGGAACATCGAAGAGTGATCTGTGCCTTGTATTATGGTCATGTGTTCTGTTGAGGTTGGCAAGGAGATGTTTGAGGGGAGTGTTAATATCAGAGTTAAGTGTTCTATGTATGTAATAAGTGCAATAATAAGTATGGATGTTTTGTATGTTGAGTAGGTTGAGTGTTTTGAATATTGGTGGAGTGTGCTGCCTGTAGTGAGAATTTGTTATCATTCTAACTGCAGCCTTTTGTTGGGTAATTAGTGGTCTGAGATGGTTAGTTGTTGTTGAGCCCCATGCACAAATTCCATAGGTGAGATAGGGGTAAATAAGAGAGTGATAAAGGGCCAGGAGGGCTGACTGTGGAACATAGTACCGTATCTTCGATAGTATGCCTACAGTCTTGGAAATTTTCTTAGAAATTTGTTGTATATGTGTATGAAATTTGAGTCTATTATCGAGGTGGATTCCTAAGAATTTTCCCTCTGTTAGCTTTGTGATAGGTGATCCGTTTATCGTTATGTTAAGAGGTACATCTGTAGCTCTGCTACCAAACTGAATGAAGTAGGTTTTGTCAATGTTTAGTGTAAGTTTGTTAGTCCTCATCCAGGTAGATATTTTCTGTAATTCGGTGTTTACAGTATTGGCTTGCGTGACTGGGCTCGGGTGAGAGAAGACGTATGTGGTGTCATCTGCAAAAAGTGTGGGTTTGAGTAATTGCGAAGCATTTGGTAGGTCATTTATGTATAGGAGAAAGAGAAGAGGGCCAAGGACACTTCCCTGTGGGACACCAACTGTAATTGGTTGTGTGGAAGAGCTTGCCCCATTTGCGTACACATATTGGCTTCTGTTGCTGAGGTAAGACTTGAGGTAGTTGAGGGAGTGCCCTCTAATACCATAGTGTGACAATTTTACATGGAGCAAGTCATGGTCAACTGTATCAAAAGCTTTGCGTAAGTCAATGAAGATCCCCAGTGGGACTTCATTTTTCTCTATTGCAGTGTATATATGTTCTAGCATGTGTATAATAGCATCATTAGTATTTTTATTAGGCCTGAATCCAAATTGGCAGGGGTTGAGAATGTTATGGGAGATGAGGTAGGAGTGGATTCGTTTATGAATTAATTTTTCGAAGATTTTTGAGAGAGGGTGTAAATTGGATATTGGCCTATAGTTATTCAACTCTGGTCTCCTCCTTTATGGATCGGGGTGACCCTTGCTATTTTGAGAACTGTAGGGAAGGTGGAGGATTCAATGGATTTGTTAAAGAGTGTTGCAATGATTGGTTATAGTACTTGTGACGCTTTTTTGTATATAAAGGGTGGTAAGGTATTTAAATCTCCTGCCTTGTTTTTCAGTGCGTTGATAATAAGGGAGACTTCGTATGGGTTAGTCGGAGCTAGGAACAGTGTGTTCGGGTAGTTGCCAGTGAGGTAGTCATTTGGTGGGGTATCTGAGCTTGGGATATTATTGGCAAGGTTTTGACCTATAGTGGAGAAGAAATCATTGAGTCTGTTTGCTGTTTCTGTTGGTGGGAGTTGGGGTTCATCTGATTTTGCTAATTTTATTTCGCTATGTCGTGATATCTTTTTTGTTCCCAGAATTTCTGATAGGGTCTTCCAGGTCTTTTTTATATCACCTCGTAAGTTGGATAAGCTGTTCTCATAATACAATTTTTTTGCCCCTCTTATCAGGCTGGTTAGGATTGACGAGTAACGTTTTGTTTGGTCTCTGGTTATGTGACCCATTCTGTACTGTTTTTCATATCGGTGTTTTGTATTTATGGATTTGAGAATGCTTGGTGTTAGCCAGGGACTGTTCAGTCTCTTAGCTGTCATCTGTTTAGTTTTTTTAGGGCAGTGCTTGTTGTAAAGGTATTGGGTCTTTTTTAGAAAATTATTAAAACATCCGTCAATATCTGTATAGATTTCTAGCTCAGTGTGCCAGTCAATGTTTGTTACTGCTGTTGTGAAGTTATTAATGGCTGCCTCATTGTGAAGTCTGAAGGTGACTTTAGTAGTGTCTTGGGGTATTTTACCAAGAGTTGTTATGAGGAAAGTAGGGTAGTGGTCTGTGGTATTATCTGTAATTATGCCTGATTTTAAAGGGGATATGGTGTTGGTCCAGATGTGGTCAAGTAGGGAAACACTAGTCTCTGTAACTCTTGTAGGTTTTGTTACTGTTGGTAGCAACATACAGTTACTCATTGTGTTTGTGAATTCAGTAACGTGTGGGTCCTGGTCTTGCAGGAGATTTATATTGAAGTCACCTGAGAGTAGTAAGTGATCTTTGTTCATGCGTGCATCAGTTATCATACTTCCTAGGTTTTGACTAAATTGGCTAATGTTTGATTGTGGAACTCTGTAGATGTTTATCAATGTGAGAGGTTTTTGTAGGTATTTGGATTTGAATTTAGTTATTATATATTCCCCATGTTCATCCCTTGTGCAAGTATTAGTGATACATTCTAGTTGGTCTGAGTAGTATATAGCAGTGCCACCCCCTTGTTGGTCTGTAAGAAACATTATTTATTTTATATCTTTGTGAATCTCTTTTGTACCTCTATGGCACAGAAAGAAGTTTTATATAGTTCAAGAAAATTCTAAATAAATAAGGAGACTGCGTATATACAATATTTGGGAGATGATCCTTGTGAATGCTATTAAGAAGGGAAGCAGCGCTAGTGTTCTCATGGAGCGGAAAAATAGAAGAAACTCCAAGACGTACACCAAAACTCCTAGAAAACTGTTACCCATAATGTCCACATTCATTTGCTGGGTATATTGAACATTTACCCGCTGTATACCTTGATCTGTTATCTATTATATACAGTGCTAAATGGGCTGACAGCTGGAAAAGTAGCACAGGTAGATGGAATAAGTTTGAAATGATGAGAAGATATGAGTCTAAAACACTTAATGTTTTTTATACCCACGGAGTGTCAGTGAGTGTATTTCCTGTTTATAAAGCAACTAGGGACAAGAGAATATAGAAATTACAGGATAATATATCAGGAATTCTAGGCAATGTTATGACAGCTAGGAATATATGTATAAAAGAGTGTGTCACGATGCCCTGGCTGCAACACGTCAAAACTGACGCACAAATCTGAGAGAAAACATTAGATGACGTATTAGTCCAAACTGTAAATAATGAACAAAAGGAGTTCAGTGACGAGAATGATGAGTGGGTGACCAGGATGATGAATGGGTGACCAGGATGATGAATGGGTGACCAAGACGATGGGTGAGTGACAAAGTTAATGGACGGGTTGAAAGGATAATGTACAAATACCAGAGTGATGGGTTGGTGTGAATAGGGTGATGAATCTGTGACGATTGTGATGAACGAGTGGCGGTGAGGGTGATGAACCGGTGAAGGTGATGGACTGGTGGTGAAGGTGATGGACTGGTGGTGAGGGTGATGGACTGGTGGTGTGGGTGATGAACCGGTGGTGAAGGTGATGGACTGGTGGTGAGGGTGATGGATTGCTGGTGAGGGTGATGGATTGGTGGTGAGGGTGATGGACTGGTGGTGAGGGTGATGAACCAGTGGTGAAGGTGATGGACTGGTGGTGAGGGTGATGGATTGGTGGTGAGGGTGATGGACTGGTGGTGAGGGTGATGAACCGGTGGTGAAGGTGATGGACCGGTGGTGAGGGTGATGATGGAGGGTGATGGTGGTGAGTGTGATGGATTGGTGGTGAGGGTGATGGATTGGTGGTGAGGGTGATGGATTGGTGGTGAGGGTGATGGATTGGTGGTGAGGGTGATGGACTGGTGGTGAGGGTGATGGATTGGTGGTGATGGTGATGGACTGGTGGTGAGGGTGATGGATTGGTGGTGAGGGTGATGGATTGGTGGTGAGGGTGATGGACTGGTGGTGAGGGTGATGGATTGGTGGTGAGGGTGATGGACTGGTGGTGAGGGTGATGGATTGGTGGTGAGGGTGATGGACTGGTGGTGAGGGTGATGGATTGGTGGTGAGGGTGATGGACTGGTGGTGAGGGTGATGGATTGGTGGTGAGGGTGATGGATTGGTGGTGAGAGTGATGGACTGGTGGTGAGGGTGATGAACCGGTGGTGAAGGTGATGGACTGGTGGTGAGGGTGATGGATTGGTGGTGAGGGTGATGGATTGGTGGTGAGGGTGATGGATTGGTGGTGAGGGTGATGGACTGGTGGTGAGGGTGATGGATTGGTGGTGATGGTGATGGACTGGTGGTGAGGGTGATGGATTGGTGGTGAGGGTGATGGACTGGTGGTGAGGGTGATGGATTGGTGGTGAGGGTGATGGACTGGTGGTGAGGGTGATGGATTGGTGGTGAGGGTGATGGATTGGTGGTGAGGGTGATGGATTGGTGGTGAGGGTGATGGATTGGTGGTGAGGGTGATGGACTGGTGGTGAGGGTGATGGATTGGTGGTGATGGTGATGGACTGGTGGTGAGGGTGATGGACTGGTGGTGAGGGTGATGGACTGGTGGTGAGGGTGATGGACTGGTGGTGAGAGCGATGGACTGGTGGTGAGGGTGATGGACTGGTGGTGAGGGTGATGGACTGGTGGTGAGAGCGATGGACTGGTGGTGAGGGTGATGGATTGGTGGTGAGAGCGATGGACTGGTGGTGAGGGTGATGGATTGGTGGTGAGGGTGATGAACTGGTGGTGAAGGTGATGGACTGGTGGTGAGGGTGATGGACTGGTGGTGAGGGTGATGGACTGATGGTGAGGGTGATGGATTGGTGGTGAGGGTGATGGACTGGTGGTGAAGGTGATGGACTGGTGGTGAGGGTGATGGACTGGTGGTGAGGGTGATGGACTGGTGGTGAGGGTGATGGATTGGTGGTGAGGGTGATGGACTGGTGGTGAGAGTGATGGATTGGTGGTGAGGGTGATGGACTGGTGGTGAGGGTGATGGATTGGTGGTGAGGGTGATGGACTGGTGGTGAGGGTGATGGATTGGTGGTGAGGGTGATGGATTGGTGGTGAGGGTGATGGACTGGTGGTGAGGGTGATGGATTGGTGGTGAGGGTGATACTGGTGGTGAGGGTGATGGACTGGTGGTGAGAGGGGATGGACTGGTGGTGAGGGGTGATGGACTGGTGGTGAGGGTGATGGACTGGTGGTGAGGGCGATGGACTGGTGGTGAGGGTGATGGACTAGTGGTGAGGGTGATGGACTGGTGGTGAGAGGTGATGGACTGGTGGTGAGAGGTGACGGACTGGTGGTGAGGGTGATGGACTGGTGGTGAGGGTGATGGACTGGTGGTGAGGGGTGACGGACTGGTGGTGAGGGTGATGGACTGGTGGTGGGAGGGGATGGGCTGGTGGTGAGGGGTGATGGACTGGTGGTGAGGGGTGATGGACTAGTGGTGATGGTGATGGACTGGTGATGAGGGGTGATGGACTGGTGGTGAGGGTGATGGACTGGTGGTGAGAAGGGATGGACTGGTGGTGAGGGGTGATGGACTGGTGGTGAGGGTGACGGACTGGTGGTGAGGGATGATGGACTGATGGTAAGGGTGATGGACTGGTGGTGGGAGGGGATGGACTGGTGGTGAGGGGTGATGGACTGGTGGTGAGGGATGATGGACTGGTGGTGAGGGTGATGGACTGGTGGTGAGGGATGATGGACTGGTGGTAAGGGTGATGGACTGGTGGTGGGAGGGGATGGACTGGTGGTGAGGGTGATGGACTAGTGGTGATGGTGATGGACTGGTGATGAGGGGTGATGGACTGGTGGTGAGGGTGATGGACTGGTGGTGAGAGGGGATGGACTGGTGGTGAGGGTGATGGATTGGTGGTGAGGGTGATGGACTGGTGGTGAGGGTGATGGATTGGTGGTGAGGGTGATGGACTGGTGGTGAGGGTGATGGATTGGTGGTGAGGGTGATGGACTGGTGGTGAGGGTGATGGATTGGTGGTGAGGGTGATGGATTGGTGGTGAGGGTGATGGACTGGTGGTGAGGGTGATGGATTGGTGGTGAGGATGATATACTGGTGGTGAGGGTGATGGACTGGTGGTGAGAGGGGATGGACTGGTGGTGAGGGGTGATGGACTGGTGGTGAGGGTGATGGACTGGTGGTGAGGGCGATGGACTGGTGGTGAGGGTGATGGACTAGTGGTGAGGGTGATGGACTGGTGGTGAGAGGTGATGGACTGGTGGTGAGAGGTGATGGACTGGTGGTGAGGGGTGATGGACTGGTGGTGAGGGTGATGGACTGGTGGTGAGAGGGGATGGACTGGTGGTGAGGGGTGATGGACTGGTGATGAAGGTGATGGACTGGTGGTGAGGGGTGATGGTGATGGACTGGTGGTGAGGGGTGATGGACTGGTGATGGTGATGGACTGGTGGTGAGGGTGATGGACTGATGGTGATGGTGATGGACTGGTGGTGAGAGGTGATGGACTGGTGGTGATGGTGATGGACTGGTGGTAAGGGTGATGGTGATGGACTGGTGGTGATGGTAATGGACTGGTGGTAAGGGTGATGGTGATGGACTGGTGATGGACTGGTGGTGAGGGTGATGGTGATGGACTGGTGGTGAGGGTGAAGTTCTTGAAGTTCTGAAAGAGAAGATAATTAAGCTATGAATACCTCAGGTCCATGGCATCAGGTGTCCATCCTTGTCCCCTCAGATATTCACCATTCATCACTTCCCCGAGGTCAGCAGTTCCCACATACACTGCAACACGAGAATTAGACAACACAATGACCAGACAACAACATAACACAAAGGAAAGGACAACAACACAAAGGAGAAGACAGCAACACAAGGCCCAGACAATAACACAAGGACAGAACAACAACACAATGATTAGACAGCAACACAACAAGAACAGGTAGATGTTATTACAGGGGAGGACACGCAGAAATCTGCGTCCAGTAATAACGTCCTCCTGAACAGCCGCGACCCCTAGACTACCTGGATGAGAGTCCTCACTCACCCAGTCAACCCACAGCGCAGCCGCCACTAAGTGAAGATTTCTGACTACTTATATTTCTTATTAAATCTATGTTAATTATTAATTTGTTCGATTATTTAGCTGTGTAAGTGTATTTCTCAAAGTTTTTTGGCGTATAGATAAGTGTCCATGAATAGACCTACAAGTTCCATGCAAGGAACCTAATTAATTGTTATCTGTGTGTCCACACTGGCTGACACCTATATCCATCACAGTTTGGGGCGACAGGGAGGAGCTGCTGACCACAGGGAGGAGTACAAGATCAGCAAGTACAGGGACATTAGCCAACAGTATCAGTTTGTCCCAGTGAGATCAGAGACCTTGGGATCATGGGGAAAAAATGCCACACGTTTCCTTAAAGAATTGGGTTCCAGACTCATCGACACCACCAGGGACCCAAGGGCAGCCACTTTCATGTTCCAGCGCCTCAGCGTCGCCATCCAGAGGGGAAATGCTTGCTGCATACTTGGCTCACGTCCAGCCTCGGAGGAGCTGGAGGAAATTCATGATCTTTGATACATTGTGCCATTGTATTCATGTTTATGTTTTTTTCTGTAAATGTATTTTGTTTATTAATAAATTATAATAATGGAAATAAGTCACTCTGTCTGACTTTTTTGGGTTATCCTAGGTTCTCTACACATATGCTGCTATGTATGATAATTCTATGTAACTGTATTTGCGTATACCTGAATAAATTTACTTACTTACTTACTTAATCACACACACACACACACACACACACACACACACTTCACGCACATGTACAAACATTATATATATATATATATATATATATATATATATATATATATATATATATATATATATATATATATATATATATATATATATATATATATATATATATATGAACAACCACTGTTAAAAGAATAATAAGCTTCCAAGTACTTTCCTGATGAAATAGAAGAGGTAGGGAGTAGATTTAAGAATGAAGTTCCAGGGTAAACAGCAGAAGTATGTAGGTATGGGATGGTGGGTGCGAATGATGGAGGAATGATAAGTGGAAGAATCAGGTAGAGGGCGGTAATGGAAGAAGTGATATACTGTATGTAGACCAGAGTATATGGAGAGAATCAAATTAAGAGTGGTGAGGGAGTGCAATAGGACAGGCAATGAGAGAATGAGCGAGGCTTTATCTACAGATTTTGCCAAGCATAAGAAAAAGTTCTTGATTGAGATTAATAAGTTGAGAAAGCCTGGGGTGAAAATGGACTTGGCAGGTAAAAAAAAAAATGAAAGAGGGGAGATGTTAGATGGAAAGGTGGAGGTACTGGGAAGACGAGGAGAACATTTTGAGGAGCTGTTAAATGTTGATAAAGAGAGCTAGGCAGTGATTTCATGCATTACTCAAAGAGGAATAACACCACTGTATATGTTCCAGCTCTGATATCTTTCCTGCCCTGAAAAGAGCCATCGACACTGAACAATACTCTAAGCGAGAAAGCACAAGTGCTTTGAGCAGAGTCACCATTACCACTATTTCTCTTTCAAAACCAAGGAAATAGTACCAATGATGACACTTTTAAAAGCACCTATACTCTCTTCCTTATAGTATTGCTTAGTGCTGGCGGCTCCTTTCAGGGCAGGAAATATATCAGAGCTGGGGTAAATATAGAAATCATTTACGGCCCGCACAAAACCATTGAAGCATTCAAATTACTGAGAACACCTCAGAGACCTAAATATGTAGTCAATGGAGCGGAGGAGATATAGTACATGATAATGTGGAAGGTACTTGAGGGTCTGGTTCCACATTTCCATAACAGTATACTGGACAAACATGAAACAAAATGTAAAATAAACTCAGTGAAAAAGCAGTGGTGCCGTGGGCACAATAAGACTACACTGTGTCAAGATCTGTGTGCTCAGACTGTTTATGTGGGTCAGCGTATCGGCAGGAGTAACAACATGGTTGATCAGGCAAGCAACAGAAAACCCCGGCTCAGGGCCGGCCAGGTAGAGGAAGTAGAAAAATTCTCGAAACCCTTCAAAGGCATATCAGAAATGTGTTACCTGACCCCCTCACCATGTTACCTAATACCCACGCATCATGCTACCTGACGCCCACGCCATGTTACCTAATATCCACACATTATGCTACCTGACACCCACATCATGCTACCTGATACCCATACCATGTTACCTAACACCTACACATCATGCTACCTGACGCCCACATCATGCTACGTAACTGGTTACTGGTATGGTACTACTGAGAACACAACATGCTACCTAGCACCCACACAATGGTACCTGACACCCACACCATGTAACCTAACACCTACACACCATGCTACCTAACCCATACAACATGCTCCCTGGCACCAACACCACGTTACCTAACACCTACACACCATGCTACCTAACACCCACACAACATGCTTCCTGGCACCCACACCACGTTACCTAACACCCACACACCATGCTATCTAACACCCACAGAACATGCTTCCTGGCACCCACACCACGTTACCTAACACCCACACACCATGCTACCTAACACCCACACAACATGCTTCCTGGCACCCACACCACGTTACCTAACACCCACACACCATGGTACCTAACACCCACACACCATGCTACCTTGCACACACACACCATGTTACTTGACACCCACACCTTGCTACGTGACGACCCCATCGTACGACCTTGATCCCTGGCTCACATCACAACAACCAGTACACAACACCATCAAGTCGACCACATCACATCCTCCACTCAATATACTAGAATCTCTGTTCAACAAATTCTCTTATCAGTAAACACATACCAAGATTTTGTCCACGTTGATTTTCTACTTTGCCTATCAAGTCTTCGCTAAAACCACTGTCGCTCATAATAAGATTCGCTCAGTGTTTTATGTTCTCGTTAATATTCCAGCATCAGTAATGATAGTGTGCAACAGAGATAATTTGCTCTATAAAATACAGCAGGAAGTGACTAGGATTATGTGCATGAAATATAAAACCAGTGAGTGCTTGTGTTTTTTTTGGGTTAATTTCTGAATGTTATAGATAAGTCTCTGATTTTATTCAGAGGAAGACTTTCAAGTATTGTCTAACTCCACACAGATACAACTAACGTGTGATTTTATTATGGCAACGTTTCGCTCTCCAAGAGAGAGAAACGTTGCCACTATAAAATGTCACATTAGTCTGCATGTGTGTCTATTTACCTAACATTTTGTTGGTAATTCTATCGTTATTACTGTATTTAACTCGCGTATTTAGGGGAAGAGGATGAAACCACAGCATCCAGACACAAGCTCTTGGGCTGTAACTAAAGCCTATGATTCATCTCTTACAATAAAATAAATAAAAATTGCCACAAGGATATGAATAAAATCTGGTTATAAGATGAGAAACTTACTGAAGAAATATCAAAATGTATTAAAATAACTTTCTGTCATGATCCCCAAAACCTTCCATACAAATATGATTTTGAATGAAAATAAATAGTATAAAATACTGACACACTGAAAATATAAACACATAAGCAGTATAATGTGATTCTTTATTGGCAACGTTTCGCCCTGTTTGTGACTTGATGAAGCCCACTGTCTGGGCGAAACGTAACACCTAACGGCTAATACTATTTTCTGCATATTATATGACATAAATGTAACCCAAATACTAGTCATTACTAGTAATATCAATACTTGTAAGGTCTATGCTTGCCACTTTCAAAATTTTATTCTCTACGAGGATAATATTATGTAAATTACACCTAATGCAACAGTACCTTTGTAAAATATTTTGAACTGTTCGGAGAATAAAGTGGTCAGCTTCCTTGTTCCTGAGAGCGAGTCAGCTTGTCTTAAGTTATTCGAATTGTGTATTTCTAGATGCATACCATCACAGTGATGGTATATACATCACCTACAAGATGAGGAACTGGATGATGTACTGAGACGTAGAGGGACTGGGGGACTGACTACATCTACCATCTGCCGTGTATAGTTTTACGAATCTGAGAGACTTGATTGCCTTATTTTCTGCTGTCTTTGTGATGTAAAAGCGAAATATCTTCAAATAAAAGCACTTAGGTTCTGCACTTGACTTATTCCTCAATATTTTCACTATCCAAAGAATTTCTATAAGCAAATTATTAGCAGGAAATCCATTATCTTTTGTTGTGTCAAGTATTTACATGAATTTTGAAATAGCTTTCACTTATTTTGAAATAGCTTTCACTTATTTTGAAATAGCTTTCACTTATTTTGAAATAGCTTCCACTTATTTTGAAATAGATTTCACTTATTTTGAAATAGCTTCCACTTATTTTGAAATAGATTTCACTTATTTTGAAACAGCTTTCACTTATTTTGAAATAGCTTCCACTTATTTTGAAATAGCTGTTTCAAAATAAGTGAAAGCTATTTCAAAATAAGTGGAAGCTATTTCAAAATAAGTGAAAGCTGTTTCAAAATAAGTGAAAGCTGTTTCAAAATAAGTGAAAGCTATTTCAAAATAAGTGGAAGCTATTTCAAAATAAGTGAAAGCTGTTTCAAAATAAGTGAAAGCTATTTCAAAATAAGTGGAAGCTATTTCAAAATAAGTGAAAGCTGTTTCAAAATAAGTGAAAGCTTTCACTTATTTTGAAATAGCTTCCACTTATTTTGAAATAGCTTTCACTTATTTTGAAATAGCTTCCACTTATTTTGAAATTGCTTCCACTTATTTTTGTTCAACATTGTGTTACATATACTGATGACATATATTGCCAGAGGCCAAAAATAACATAAATCTAGAAAGCTTCCTGGAAGATTTTAACAATTTAAGTCCAATTATATAGTTCAAAATGAAACGGGAAGTATATATGAATTGCTACCATTATTGAACTTGATATTCATTATAAGTAAGTATAGCATAAAATTCAAGCATTATATAAAATATTCTCCGAATCTTTTTCTTTCTGAATCTCTCTAAAACCCATTAATCCAGCAAAAAAAAATTATTTCTCTTGTTCCTTAAAGCAGACTTAAGTAGGTGTGATCCAACATTTGTTGATAAGAAATTTACTCCATTACTGCTAAATTCATTTATCTTATGAAATATATTGATAAGTGCATTATTAAGTGCCAGAAAAAAATATTTGTGATATTGCTAGTCATAACAAAAAATTAGAAATACATATACCCTTTAATATCCTTAATTTTCTCCATAAATTGATGTAAAAAAGGAATTTTATATTAATGAAATTTATTTTCATATATATATATATTATATATATATATATATATATATATATATATATATATATATATATATATATATATATATATATATATATATATATATATATATATATATAAAGTATTGGTCAGTCAGTGTAAGATCATCATTGTTTACCCACTTTATTTACACGATCACTTAGGCAACATAAATATAATTTACGATATAGTTCTGATTCCAGAAGAATTCATCTCTGTTTTTACTTTTGGCAAAAGTAAATATAGTTTATCATCGAGTATGATACCAGAGGCTCAGTAATATTGCTCGGTAAATACGAACTATAAAATAAGTTTAAATGTGATGAAATGTGTTATTCTTGTACAATACTGCGTTGTATGATGACAAGTATGGTTGTATGATGACAGGTATGGTTGTATGTTGAAAGGTATGGTTGCATGTTGACAGGTATGGCTGATAGGTATGGTTGTATGATGGCAGGTATGGTTGTATGTTGACAGGTATGGCTGATAGGCATGGTTGACAAGCATGGTTGTATGACATTTAGTGTAGAGAAAACCTACATTAAGTACATTGAGAAGAAACTCCTCTGAAATGTGCGATATCTATCCACTCTGTGTGGTGTATTCCCTTGACTCATGCTCTCTTCTTGTTAGAACAACTTCGCCTTGCGAATACAAATGCATATTCCATAATTTAGCAGTACTCGTGTATGTCTACTGGTCCTTGTTTCACCGGCTCTTAATAACGGTACATGGAATGAAGCTTTTGTATATCGCCAATAATAAATCCTGAGCTAGATATCTTAATGAATATTTATTTGTGATAGGCGACACTTCTCCAAATAATTTTTAGCGGGATTTCTTATATCATCTTTGAATATTAGGTAACACAAATGATGTATCAAACAGGCCCAACTGGTCACCACCTTCATCCCCCTAAAGAGAAAAGGCGAAATAGCCGCAACCTCCATCATCAGATTAGTCTGAGAAGCCTCACCTTTTACACCCCCCTCCCCCAGTTAACAGACACAGCCAGTTGAGTCTGTTACCTCTCCCGTATACTTTTAAAAAGGTCTTGCATCTCCCCCAGAGACCTTCATATCTCTTCATTTCCTAGAGTGGCCCCAACTAGCATTTCCAATTAGAGATCTCGACAGTCTGTCTTTTTTTTTTTTGAAGGACGTTCCAAAAGGTCTCCACATCCTTTAGACATTGTACCAAGATCCAGCCATGCTTTCAGGAAGGTCCCAGTACCCGCTCACAGACAGGACCGAACAGGCTTGTTCCTCACCATGACACGTTCTATGGCTTTATCCGCAGCACTGTATGACCCTTGTCGGTTAGCGCTTTCTTTGATTATAATAATATGGCTTTATCCTTCAGAAAGATCCTATCACCTCAAAAGAGAGAAAAATCCTAACAGGACACTGTCTCTTGCAACGAGGTCCTAATAGGATTCCGCATCTCTAAGAGGTCCCAACAGAATCCTGCCTCTCTAAGAGTTCCCAGCAAGACACAGTCTCTCTCAGAGGTCCCAAAAGAACACATTTCACAAAGAGAATTCCAGACATGTTGTCTTCACACTCATAGATGTCAGAAGACATTGCCTTCTTCCCCAAAATGGCTCTCAGAACTCCCAGTAACTGCCCTCCTTCCCCTTAAAGTTGTGTCATCAAAACTGCTTATTTACCCAGCATACATCTTTTCGCCCAGAGAGGTCTTAAAAGTCGCTCTGTCTCCTAGTCAGGGCTCAAATTTCCCCAGAGATGACTTAGAAAGCTGCCTACTTCCCCAGAGACGCCCCAACAAGTCGCTCTCTTTTCCAGATAGGGACAGAGAGATCATTATTTTCCCCAGAGGTTCCAAAAAGGCTGCTCCTCCCCTAAGGATTTTCCAACAGGTCACGCATTCCCACACCGAAATCTAAATGAGCAGCCCACTTATTCACAGAGATGTACCAGCAGGCAATCCTTTTCCCTAATAATAATAAAAAAAAAAAAAGCCGGCCACTGCGTCCCCAGAGAGGTCACAACAGGCAGCCCCCTGCCACTACCAGATACATTACGTTTTCCAGGAACTGCGTGTCGGCGTGGCCGGTTAGGTATCCGTGACGACTAGGGGTGGTATGGCAGGTCAGGTTCCCTGTATTCCTTCCCTGTATTCATCGTGACCTCATTCTTATTTGTTCGCTCCTATTCATAAACGAGTACACAGGCTGTCATCTTTCCTTTTTGTATACCTTCATTTCTTATTTATCATCGATAAAGCATTGTTAACGTTTTCGCTGGTCAGTAAAGCATTTTCGTTGTTTATTTTCTCCTGTTCTCTCTCAAGTTAGATACGTGTTTCAAATTTCTTCTGCTCTTTCCACTGTTACTGTTAATTTTTTCACTTCTGCACTGCATGAAAAATGCTCACGAAGTTCTCGGGAAATTATAAATATATCAGCTTCCGTTTTCTTCGAAATATTCCATAATTTACGAAACTGATACGCCAAGGTTCCCCTCCGCTTTAAGAGGTTCCAGGAATTGCCAGCCAAGCGGTGGGGTGAGAAGAGAGAAATGGAGGAAGAGGGAGCTCTTTCGAGAGGGGTGGGAGAGTGAAGAGCCGGAGCAGGTTTGTGGGGGGAGAAGTGGAGAAACCCAGCTCAAAGGTCTCGAGTTTGCGTTGGATATGTTTATGCAGAAAGACTGTGATGTGGTTTTCAGCCTCACATCTGGTGAGAAAGACGGATGTGTGAGACAAAAGAGTGGAGAAGATTGAGAGAGAGAGAGAGAGAGAGAGAGATGCTCGTGAGAGGAGAGAGGAGAAAGTAAGGTACACACAAGAGGAGAGGAGAGGGTTGCAATTTTTTCCCACGACACATTCCTCACAGAGGACGAAGGCTACAATTCCAAAGAATGTTCCATAGAGATTTCTTGAAAGTTTTTCTTTAGTCTTAAGGTGGTTACAAAGTGGAATTACGTGGCTGAGAAAATGGTAGAGGAGGATTCAGAAAATAGTTTCAAATGCAGGTCACCCCTCATTTCTCTCTCAGGCGTGACTTAACGATTGTCCATGATGAATCGAGACGTCGTCTAGAGATTTATTTGCAGTTTGTGGGTTTGTTTTTAATGAATTCCAGGTCTTTGTCTGTTTAACAATTTCATATTGGATGTTAATGACCTGCATAACTCTGTTGCAATAATATATATATATATATATATATATATATATATATATATATATATATATATATATATATATATATATATATATATATATATATATATATATATATATATATATGTCGTGCCGAATAGGCAGAACTTGCGATCTTGGCCTAAATAGCAACGTTCATCTTGTCATATAGGACAAGTGAAAATTTGTGTATGCAATAATTTCGCCAAAATCATTCTGAACCTAACGAAAAAAATATATTTGATTGTGTTTGTTTAGTACTAAATTATTATAAACGTATTTAAAATATAGTTTGTTAGGTAAGACACATATGCAACAGTTAGACAACTTTATTCCGTTGCATATGTTGCATATGTGTCTTACCTAACAACCTGTCGGTATTGTATACCATTTTGATGTTCAAAATATATTTTGTTGAGTTAGGCTAAAATAAATTGTTCTTGTTATAATAAGGTTAGGTAAGTTTTCTAAGATTCTTCTGGTGCAAAATTAAAATTTTTTACATTAACATTAATGAAAAATATATATCTTTAAACGTATAAGAGAAAATTTTAGAAAGGACTTAATTTTAAATGAGTTCTTGCTAATTGACCAGTTTTACATATTCGGCACGACATTATATATATATATATATATATATATATATATATATATATATATATATATATATATATATATATATATATATATATATATATATATATATATATATATATATATATATATATATATATATATATATATATATATATATATATATATATATATATATATAATATATATATATATATATATATATATATATATATATATATATATATATATATATATATATATATATATTAACACATTGGCCGATTCCCACCATGGCAGGGTGGCCCGAAAAAGAAAAACTTTCATCATCATTCACTCCATCACTGTCTTGCCAGAGGGGTGCTTTACACTACATTTATAAAACTTCAACATTAACACCCCTCCTTCAGAGTGCAGGCACTGTACTTCCCATCTCCAGGACTCAAGTCCGTCCTGCCGGTTTCCCTGAATCCCTTCATAAATATTACTTTGCTCACACTCCAACAGCACGTCAAGTATTAAAAACCATTTGTCTCCATTCACTCCTATGAAATACGCTCACGCATGCTTGCTGAAAGTCCAAGCCCCTCGCACACAAAACCTCCTTTATCCGCTCTCCAACCTTTCCTAGGCCGACCCCTACCCCGCCTTCCCTCCACTACAGATTTATACACCCTCGAAGTCGTTCTGTTTCGTTCCATTCTCTCTACATGTCCGAACCACTTCAACAACCCTTCCTCAGCCCTCTGGACAACAGTTTTGGCAATCCCGCACCTCATCCTAACGTCCAAACTATGAATTCTCTGCATTATATTCACGCCACACATTGCCCTCAGACATGATATCTCCACTGCCTCCAGCCTCCTCCTCGCTGCAACATTCATCACCCATGCTTCACACCCATATAAGAGCGTTTGTAAAACTGTACTCTCATACAGTCCCCTCTTTGCTTCCAAGGACTCCAAAGTGCACCGCTCACCCTTTTCCCCTCATCAATTCTATGATTCACCTCATCTTTCATAGACCCATCTGCTGATATGTCCACTCCCAAATATCTGAATACATTCACCTCCTTCATACTCTCTCCCTTCAATCTGATATCCAGTCTTTCGTCACTTAATCTTTTTATCCTATATTCACTTTTAATTTTCTTCTTTTACATACCCTACCAAATTCATCCACCAACCTCTGCAACTTCTCTTCAGAATCTCCCAAGAGCACAGTGTCATTAACAAACAGCAACTGTGACAACTCCCACTTTCTGTTTGATTCTTTATCTTTTAACTCCACACCTCTTGCCAAGACCCTCGCATTCACTTCTCTTACAGCCCCATCTATAAATATATTGAACAACCACGGTCACATCACACATCCTTGTCTAAGGCCTACTTTTAATGGGAAATAATCTCCCTCTTTCCTACATACTCTAACCCGAGCCTCACTATCCTCGTATAAACTCTTTACCGATTTCAGTAACCTACCTCCTATACCATACACCTGCAACATCTGTCACATTGCCCCCTATCCACTCTGTCATACGCCTTTTCCAAATCCATAAATGCCACAAAAACTTCTTTAGCCTTATCTAAATACTGTTCACCTATATGTTTCACTGTAAAGTGAACCTCAGGAACCTCACCAAGCAATTATTGATAATCCTATACAAATTATTCGTCGACCCTATCTTAGAATGAGCACCGACAACATGAAGGACACACTTGGAAGGGAGAAGTTCAAACAATAGTAGCACCAATAATTCCCGAGTTGAGTAGTGATATGCAAGGAGAGATTAAATGTACCTAACCAGACCCCATTGAAATGAGAGGACCATGGACGAGAAAACACAGATGAAAGCTGAAGATCGATAGTCTACAGGAATTTCTGGAAATCCTTCTTCAGTTTCAGGGATGTTAGGGACTGGAATTATCTGGATGAGGAAGTGTTGGAGGTGAACTCCGAGAGTAGCTTCATCTGCAGGTAAGATATGACCCTAGAGGCTAGGAATCCGTAGAACTGGTCGATAGAGAGGTGGGGCCACTACCACAACTGAGTAAACACACACACACACACACAGATCCACGCACGCACACGCGCTTGGACGCACACACACACACACACACACACACACACACACACACACACACACACACACACACACACACACACACACACACACGAAAGCGTGTATCAAAGCCCACGCTCGCACGCACGCACGCACGCACGCACGCTCGCACAGACACACACACGTACACACGTGAGGGGCAAAAATTGAGGGAGGCCGCTTTGTAAAAGCTATGCGCCAGCAGATGAAGGATGCTGGTGTTAGGTAAGTAACGTAATATGGGACCTCCACAAGCACTACCAGACTGGCTGGTTTATTATGTTTAAAGATAATTGTTTACAAGAAGGTCATTAAGCTTGCACGCCACCTGTAAACCACTAGTCAACAATACTTTAAGCCCTAAAATGGAGATGAAAGTACACACACACACACACACACACACACACACACACACACACACACACACACACATACATACATACACGCACACACACAAAGGGATCTGGGCAGGCTGCAGACCTGGTCCAGCAGTTGGCTCCTGGAGTTCAGCCCCACCAAATACAAAGTCATGAAGATTGGTGAAGAGCAAACAAGATCACAGACGGAGTACAGTCTAGGAGGCCAGAGACTACAAACCTTACTTAAGGAAGACGATCTTGGGGTGAGTATAACACCAGGCACATCTCCTGAGGCGCACATCAACCAAATAGCTGCTGCAGCATATGGGCGCCTAGCAAATCTAAGAACAGCATTCCGACATAATAAGGAATCGTTCAGAACCCTGTACACTGTGTACGTTAGGCCCATATTGGAGTATGCGACACCAGTTTGAAACCCACACATAGCCAAGCACGTAAAGAAACTAGAGAAAGTGCAAAGGTTTGCAACAAGGCTAGTCCCAGAGCTAAGGGGTATGTCCTACGAGGAGAGGTTAAGGAAAATCGACCTGACGACACTGAAGGACAGGAGAGATAGGGGGGACATGATGACGACATATAAAATACTGAGAGGAGCTGACAAGGTGGACAGAGACAGAATGTTCCAAAGATGGGACACAGCAACAAGGGGACACAGTTAGAAGTTGAAGACTCAGATGAATCACAGAGATGTTAGGAAGTATATCTTCAGTCACAAGAGTAGTCACGAAGTGGAATAGTTTAGGAAGTGATATAGTGGAGGTAGGATCCATTCATAGCTTTAAGCAGAGGTATGATAAACCTAATGGTGCAGGGAGAGCGACCCAGTAGCGGCCAGTGAAGAGGCGGGGCCAGGAGCTATGAATCGACCCCTGCAACCACAACTAGGTGAGTAAACACACACACACATTTTATGTATGTGTGTGTGTGTGTGTGTGTGTGTGTGTGTGTGTGTGTGTGTGTGTGTGTGTGTGTGTGTGTGTGTGTGTGTGTGTGTGTGTGTGTGTGTGTGTGTGTGTGTGTGTGTGTACTCACCTATTTGTGGTTGCAGGGGTCGAGTCATAGCTCCTGGCTCCGCCTCTTCGCTGATTGCTACTAGGTCCTCTCTCTCCCTGCCCCATGAGCTTTATCATACCTCGCCTTAAAACTATGTATGGTTCCCGCCTCCACTACGTCACTTTCTAGGCTATTCCACGGCCTGACTACTCTATGACTATGTGTGTGCGTGCGTGTGTGTGTGTGTGTGTGTGTGTGTGTGTGTGTGTGTGTGTGTGTGTGTGTGTGTGTGTGTGTGTGTGTGTGTGTGTGTGTGTGTGCGCGCGCGCGCGTGTGTGTGTGCAAAACAACCACGGGGGAGTTGAAAGATAGCTCTAGGCCTTTCGTGTTGCAATAAACTCATCAGGAACTTGTAATATTGCAGAAATGAGGATGAAATATCCTCTTTTCTGCAACACTGCAAGCTCCTGATGATGTCTTGATTGCAACACGATTGCAACTCTCCCCATGGATGTTTTGCATCTGAGTATATATACTTCACCTGCGCTGCCAGTGACTAACAAAAGTCCTTAAACCATTAGTCCATGACTCCCTCTGTAAGGGTAACACAACACCATCTATCACCCTCCTTAACACTCGGTCAGGGTTAAGTAAAATATTCAATTTATTCCAATTGTCATGTACAAGCCACAGACGAGGCTTCATTGAGATTTAACTAGTAGTGTTTTCAAGGGAATTTTAAGCAGGAGGTAAGAATCCTTTATTATACGACGTCTCACCCACAGTGGGACTTAATCGAGTACTTTACTGGCCCATAATAAAAGTTTTCCCTGCTAAAAATGTCTCTGAAATTGCAACTTGTTGGTTTATTCCACTGCTTATGCACTCTGTTAAAACACTGGAAATGGCCCATGAGGTCATTCTGAATGCACTGACAGTCAGAAACAGCCTCGGGAGCTAAATCTCAGCAGCAGCAGAAACCTAAGCAGCAGTAACCTCAGCAACAGTAACTTCAGCAGCAGTAACCTCAGCAACAGTAACTTCAGCAGCAGTAACCTCAGCAACAGTAACTTTAGCAGCAGTAACTTCAGCAGCAGTAACTTCAGCAGGACTACCTGAGGATGTACTAGCACAAAGCCTCATTCTACTAGGTTACAGTTTTCTTCGTGAGGAGTGGCTAATCAAATTCTTCCTTATGGTACATAAACCCAGTTTTCCAAAACGCAGTATATAAAGAGAGAAAAAATAAAAATACCCTCTCAGATTATGTAACAACGATACCCCGTGTATCTGTGAAACCTGGACAAAATCATTGGCAGATCATTAATCAGGTGTATACGATGCTGTTTAATTATTTCTTTTACGTAGATTAGCAAGTTTTTCACTGACCTCAGCCACACGGAATGTGTTAACTCAGCTCTCAGAGATGTGTTGCAGCGGATCGCTTGTCCTATCTCGAGTTTCATGATGGGACTATTTATAGTCACACTCACATTACATACGAAAGCTGTTATCTCTCCCTGTAATGTTTGTCCCCCTCGCACACACACACGCATACACATACGCGCGGACACATACAAACACACACACACACACACACATACACACACACACACACACACACACACACACACACACACACACACACACACACACACACACACACACACACACACACACACACACACGCACACACACACACACACTACACGATACACTAATCAAACATGTAAAGAAACTGGCTAAGTGTGCAAGTTTCAACGAGACAGATGATAAAGATGTTAAGAATTTCCAAAGCTTGACCAAAGATTTTGTTTGAATGAGCAGCAACTATTAAATATTCTTATCAAAATGTAAGCTAGTTGCGGAAAACATTGGTATAAGAACCCAAATGGAAGAGAAAAGATGAAAGGTTAACAAGAGCTTCACAGGCGAAACAAATAGCGCGAAAATTATAAATAAAAGTTGAGAATATCACTTCAGTGCAAGAATTTTAACGTTCCTCTAAACTGCCTTATTCGAAATTTTACGAGACGAATTGAAGGAGTATGAGATTTGGAATCAAGCTTTGAAGGTTTCTGGAAATATTCTGTAATGAATGTCCATAAATGTCGATGACCTGAAGCAAACAAGTCGAAATATGTGTATTAAATATAGGGAAAATATATTCCAAGATTTAGTAAAGAAATTCAAGTATTTAAAAACAGTATTCATGAAGTAGATTTCGAAAAAGGATTACCACCTTTTCAGTTACATAACCTGTGGATTTTTCTGTGGTTGTCACCACCCACGGTTGCTTCGCCTCACCAGTCTTCACCGTTAGACGTATTAGTCACTAGTGCTAGACGTGTTAAAACCACTAGTGTTAGACGTGTTAGAACTACTAGCATTATAAGGAGGGAATTGTTTTGGGGCAACAAACCGTATAAAGAGGGGAAACTTGTTTGACCCACCAGCGGCATCCTGTACACGGTAACCCAAGAGCATTTGGGGCCTAGTTCCTAGGTCTCTTGTGTGTCCATATGCTCTTCTGCTACCGTCCACTGGATGGATATCGGGTGCACAATAAACTAGCCACTTCGGTGGGAGATCATAGAGGGGAAACTTGTTGGAACCAACAGCAGCATAAAGAAGGAAACTTCTTAAGCCCATCAACATTACAAGAGAGGGAAGCAGTGTAGGTAGGAAAAAATGATGGTGCTACCAACAGTGTGAGGGGAACCGGTTGGGACTACCACAGTAAAAAGAAGGAAACGTGCTGGTACCACCAGTAAGTACCAGAAGGGAAGTGTGTTGGCACCACTAGTAGTACCAGAAAGGAAGTGTGTTGGTACCATCAGTAGTACCAGAAGGGAAGTGTGTTGGTACCATCAGTAGTACCAGAAGGGAAGTGTGTTGGTATCATCAGTAGTACTAACACGCCTTCTTGTACCTACTGGTGTTGGTACCACCAGTAGGTACCATTGTTGCCTAATTACTGATTTTTACATGTCACGAATTTCTTTTTTTTTTTTTTTACCGTGTCCAGTTTTTTGTGTCACGATTATATACACTATAAAGATCATTTGCTATATATTTTTTCTTCTAAATATCTGAGGAAAACAGTTTTTTTTAGGTGATGTGCTTAGCAATATTATTTCGATTTTTTATTTTTTTTTTTTTGCAATTTTTAGACAGTTTTTAAAAAATAATTTTGTGAATATTGTTTTTTTATTATTAAATTGTTTGCACTCTGCGTGTTATAAATGTGATACACTTTTATTTTAGATTTTCGGAAGACTATACAAATACAGCCAAAATTTCTAAATAACCAAAAACAAACTACAAAATTCTTCCCCAAAGCCATAAATCCGACCAAATCTCAAGTAAATTTGATTGTAATACTCACTATAATCAGCCACTCCATCATGATGGATTTAAAAGCTTCAAATTACGACTAAATCGCATAATCTCCGAGACAAATGGGATACTGATATAGAATTAACTTCGACAAAACATAGACGTGAATGAGCTTTACCGAGGTATTACAGATCGAAGTATATGTGAGGTGCGAGATGACGGAAATATCACTTACACACACACACACACACACACACACACACACACACACACACATACACACACACTATTACAACCCAGGAGTCCCAAAGCCTGTTATCCTGGGTGCAAAGGGAGCAAAATAAACACAGCAGAAAAACTTTTGACTTACATTATCCTTCACCAAGTAAGAACAGAATTATGTATACTATATACACTATGTACAACAATAGGTATTAGTGCACTCCGCGGTAAGCAAGGCAGAACAGAAGCCACTAGCGAGCAGACGGTGCTTCAACCAGCTCTAGAATGGGAATGACAAGGGCAGACAGGTGTGTGGTACCCACAACACTTCTGCGATTGCCAAAACCATCTTCTCATTGGCTGGAACCTGGGTACTGCTTGAACATTTGGGCCCCATCGTTAACCCTTAGCACCTGGTTCACTGGTTGGGGGAGATAGCCTTTCAATGAGGGTGTGTACAAGCGCCGAATAAAGGTTATGTACTCTTTGCATGCCACACACACACACATATATATACATAACCTATATATATATATATATATACATATATATATATATATATATATATATATATATATATATATATATATATATATATATATATATATATATATATATATATTTCTTTCAACGTACCAGCCATATTCCACCGAGGTGGGGTGGCCCAAAAGGAAAAACCAAAGTTTCTCCTTTCAAATTTAGTAATATATACAGGAGAAGGGGTTACTAGCTCGTTGCTTCCGGCATTTCAGTTGCCTCTTACGACACGCATGGCTTACGGAGGAAGAATTCTGTTCCACTTCCCCATGGAGATAAGAGGAAATAAACAAGAACAAGAACTAGAAAGAAAATAGCAGATAGCCCAGAGCGGTGTGTGTGTATATATATGCTTGTACATGTTTGTGTAGTGTGACCTAAGTAAGTAGAAGTAGCAAGACGTACCTGAAATCTTGCAAGTTTATGAGACAGAAAAAAGGACACAAGCAATCCTACCTTCATATAAAACAATTACAGGCTTCCGTTTTACACTCACTTGGCAGGACGGTAGTACCTCCCTGGGTGGTTGCTGTCTACCAATCTGCTACCTAGATAATTTTAGTAACCCCGCTCCTCCTTCCAGTCTCCAGAGTACGAATTCTCTGCATAATATTCGCATCACACATTGGCCTCAGACACGACATCTCCAGTGCCTCCAGCCTCCTCCTTGCGGCAACATTCACAATCCATATAAGAGTATTGGTACCACTATACTCTCTTACATTGCCTTTATTACCTCCATAGATAACGTTTTTTCTCCACAGGTGACTCAATGCACCACCCACCTTTTTTCAACCATCAGTTCTGTGGTTCACCTCGTCCTTCATAAAACCATCTGCTGACAATTCCACTCCCAAATATCTGAACACGTTCACTTCCTCCATGCTCCCTCCTTTCAATCTGCTATACAGTTTTTCATTACCTATTTTTTTGTTACCTTCATCACCTTGCTCTTTCCTATGTTCGCTTTTAATTTCCTTCTTTTACATATCCTCCCAAATTCATCTACCAACCTTTGCATCTTCTCTTCAGACTCTCCCAAAAGCACCGTGTTATCGGTAAAAAGCAACTGGCTGTGTGGTAGGAGTACTGCGTACTTTGATGCAGAGTATGTAGGATTGAATCTGTGACCTGAAAGATGTTTGTAAATAATATATATATATATATATATATATATATATATATATATATATATATATATATATATATATATATATATATATATATATGTCGTGCCAAATAGGTAAACTTGCAATTTTGGCCTAAATAGCAATGCTCTTCTTGCCGAATAAGGTAAGCGAAAATATATGTATGCAATAATTTCGCAAAAATCATTCTGTACCTAACGAAAAAATATATTTCACTGTGTTTGTTTATTATTAAATTATTTTTTTTGTAAATTTATCTAAAAGATGTTTAGTTGGATTAGGCTAAATTAAATTGCGCTTGTTATAATAAGGTTAGGTAAGTTTTCTAAGGTTCTTTTGGTACAAAATTATTAATATTTACATTAACATAAATGAAGAAAGAGAAGAGAGAGAGAGAGAGAGAGAGAGAGCGTGGGTGTAGGAGAGAAACAAGCAAACAGACATGCAAACAAAGAAAGAAAGACAAGAGACAGAAAAATACGCAAGAGGCAGTGCGAGACGGAAGACAAAGGAGAGGACAAAAACCGAAAGGGGAGAGGGAGAGGGGAGAATAAAAGCACGCATAGACGATGAAAACAGAGAGAGGGAAAGACATCAATAAAACAAAGACAACTCTTGAAGCGTAGAACACGGAGAAGGGGAGAGGAGAAGAGGCGAAGTGGAGGAGCACGAGGAGGAGAAGAGAAGATATTAGGAATAAGACTTGCTTGCCCATGTATAGAAGGAAGGAGGGAGGGAGGGGATGACGTAGGGAGGGAAGATGGGAGTAAGGAAGGAAATACCTGAAGATGACAAGGGAGGAAGGAGGAACGGGTTGATGAAGGGCGGACAGATGGTAGGAAAGGGGAATGGAAGATGGGATGAAGGAAGGAGGGAGAAAGACAACGAAGGATGAATTTAAGGGATAATAAACGGAAGATGACACCGAAGGAAAGAGGGAGGGAAGGTGGAAGGGAAAGAGGGAGGGAAGGAGGAAGGGAAGGAGGGAGGTAACTTATACCTGCCGACCGTGATGACCCAGCAGGAGACTTGCTCAAACGTTCTACCAGCCCGGGATTGAAGCTGAATCTTTCAGTTGTGAGCCGAAAGTGAGACCACCGAGTTGATCACTCCTCCGCTTTATCATTTGTATGAGTTAAGTATTGTGTGCATAAGTTTTTTTCTCTACGAACGCAGTTTATTCTGTGACATAGAACGTCAATCCTGCCACATTTTAGTGAGGCTCTTAAAGTATAACATCTTTGAGTTATGAAACTTAAACTATCGAGACTCTTATAATTTTGTCACAATACACTAAAGTTGACTCTAACAAGTTCCCAACCATGGACTAATTAACCCCCCTTTGCACCATTCTCTTTTTATTTTGGTTTTCTCTCCTTTGACGTGTTCTATACTAAGAATCATATTTAAGTTTTTGTAACAACGTTTCTGAGAATTGTTGTGGAGCAACCCCAGACTCCTTCCCTTCAGTCCTCCCAGAGGATGGGGGACAAGGTGCATCTAACATATTCATCTTATATATTCTACAAGAATTTGTACATTGGAATTTTGGTACTTTATTTAAAAGGCTAATTTTTTTTTTAGTTTATTTATCCAACCATTGTTTCACAGTTTTTATTATGGCTCCTCCTCTCGGTACAGGTTTGGGGACCCATAGCCATATATATATATATATACATATATATATATATATATATATATATATATATATATATATATATATATATATATATATATATATATATATACAAGGAATTCGCGAGAGCAGGCGAAATATACACAAACACTGATCTCTGGCTGAAGGAGACTCGAACCTATGAACCATAGGACAAGGTACGCAGTGCTTTACCAATCTACCCATACTGGACAATACCTTGGCGTGTAGCTTGCGCTACACGTTTGATCCAAGGCAGCCAGCTTTCAGGAAGAAGGCTTACAGCTTTTCATCTCATCCCCTCCATGCATCAGCCTTACTAGAGATTTTAACAATGCAAGGAATTCGCGAGAGCAGGCGAAATATACACAAACACTGATCTCTGGCTGAAGGAGACTCGAACCTACGAACCTTAGGACAAGGTACGCAGTGCTTTACCAATCTACCCACACTGGACAATACCTTGGCGTGTAGCTTACGATACACGTTTGATCCAAGGCAGCCAGCTTTCAGGAAGAAGGCTTACAGCTTTTCATCTCATCCCCTGCATGCATCAGCCTTACTAGAGATTTTAACAATGCAAGGAATTCGCGAGAGCAGGCGAAATATACACAAACACTGATCTCTGGCTGAAGGAGACTCGAACCTATGAACCATAGGACAAGGTACGCAGTGCTTTACCAATCTACCCATACTGGACAATACCTTGGCGTGTAGCTTGCGCTACACGTTTGATCCAAGGCAGCCAGCTTTCAGGAAGAAGGCTTACAGCTTTTCATCTCATCCCCTCCATGCATCAGCCTTACTAGAGATTTTAACAATGCAAGGAATTCGCGAGAGCAGGCGAAATATACACAAACACTGATCTCTGGCTGAAGGAGACTCGAACCTACGAACCTTAGGACAAGGTACGCAGTGCTTTACCAATCTACCCACACTGGACAATACCTTGGCGTGTAGCTTGCGCTACACGTTTGATCCAAGGCAGCCAGCTTTCAGGAAGAAGGCTTACAGCTTTTCATCTCATCCCCTGCATGCATCAGCCTTACTAGAGATTTTAACAATGCAAGGAATTCGCGAGAGCAGGCGAAATATACACAAACACTGATCTCTGGCTGAAGGAGTCTCGAACCTACGAACCTTAGGACAAGGTACGCAGGTTCGAGTTCCTTGCATTATTAAAATCTCTAGTAAGGCTGATGCATGCAGGGGATGAGATGAAAAGCTGTAAGCCTTCTCCCTGAAAGCTGGCTGCCTTGGATCAAACGTGTAGTGCAAGCTACACGCCAAGGTATTGTCCAGTGTGGGTAGATTGGTAAAGCACTGCGTACCTTGTCCTAAGGTTCGTATGTTCGAGTCTCCTTCAGCCAGAGATCAGGGTTTGTATATATATATATATATATATTTATATATATATATATATATATATATATATATATATATATATATATATATATATATATATAGTGCCGAATAAGTAAAACTGGCGATTTTGGCTTAAATAGCAACGCTTTTCTTGTCGAATAAGGCAAGGGAAAAATTGCATATGCAATAATTTCGTAAAAGTCATTCTGAAGCTAACGAAAAAAATATACTTCATTGTGTTTGTTTATTATTAAATTATTGTAAACGTATCTCAAATATATTTAGTTGGATTAGGCCAAATGAAATTGCGCTTGTTATAGTAAGGTTAGGTAAGTTTCCTAAGGTTTTTTGTTACAAAATTAGTATTTTTTGCATTAATATAAATTAAAAAAATATATCTTTGAACGTATAAGAGAAAATTTTAGAAAGGACTTTAAATGAGTTCTTCCTAACTGACCAATTTCACCTATTCGGCACGACATATATATATGGCATTAATTATCAGCCTCACACCGGAGGATGTTGAACTGTCTCTTCCAAGAGTCTCTGAGAGTTAGGTCGGTATCAGAGGTCACTTCAAATCATTTTTCAAACAGGATTTGGTGTAAAGTTTTTACAACTGAATTCTAAACAAGTCATCACGTTCGGACTCCAGAAAAACGTTTAAAAACGGGGTCAATTTTTTTCTCAACAAAATTGTTCGGTCTGTGGTTTGTTCGAGGTCCGGTACGTTCGAACACCGAGGTTTCACTGTATATGGATTTAAAGCTGACCCATGATATTTAATCAGCCTCCCGGGACACTAGGGCACAGACCATCTCTATTATTGGCCTTTGAGTAAAGGAGTGAGCCGACAAGCCGATGCAAGCCAAGTACGTATCCTAGTGGGTGACCGACGAAAATATAATGTTAATGGGGACAAATTTCAGTTACTAGGTTACTGAAAGATTGAGGAAATGAAAACAGGAACGGAGTAGAAGACAAACTCTAACCGCTCAATAGAGCATAAGTCTAATATGAGAGACCAGGGAGTGATAATGTCAGATCTCACATTCAAAGAGCACAACAATGCTGTTATTGCGTCTACAAGAAAAATTGTTGGTTAAGTAACTAGAACTTTCAAAACAAGAAGTACTAAGCCAATGACAACACTCTTGTTTCTTGCCTGGAATATTGCTGTATACTAACGGCTCCTTTCAAGGCAGGCCAAATCGCAGAGCTGGAAAATGTAGAGAGAATCTTCACAGCTCGTATGAGCTCAGTCAAGCACCTAAATTAACGGGAGCAGCTGAAATCCCTAGAACTGTACTCCTTAGAATGCAGGAGAGAAAGATACATGATCATGTACAACTGGAAGATTTTGCAGGATTGGTCCCTAACCTCCACACCGAAATAACTACATTTGAATAAGACTTGGCAGACGGTACAAGATATCTGCGGTGAAAAGCAGAGGAGCGATGAGTACAGTGAGTGAGAATTCAACAAGCGTAAAGGGAAGACGACTCTTCAACACCCTTGATGCCTTAGAGGGATTATCAACAGACCCCTGGCTTCAACAGAAAACTCGACAAGTTCCTCAGATAAGTTCCTGATCAGCCTGGCTGTCGTTCATACGTTGGGGTGCTGGCGATGGACATTAACAGCTTGATCGAGCAGGCCAGCAGATCGGTCCCAGATGAGGCCTGACCGCGGGGGCGGGGGTAAGCTCTGGAAGTGATCTGAGGTAACCAGATGAGGCCTGACCGCGGGGGCGGGGGTAAGCTCTGGAAGTGATCTGAGGTAACCAGATGAGGCCTGACCGCGGGGGCGGGGGTAAGCTCTGGAAGTGGTCTGAGGTAACCAGATGAGGCCTGACCGCGGGGGCGGGGGTAAGCTCTGGAAGTGATCTGAGGTAACCAGATGAGGCCTGACCGCGGGGGCGGGGGTAAGCTCTGGAAGTGATCTGAGGTAACCAGATGAGGCCTGACCGCGGGGGCGGGGGTAAGCTCTGGAAGTGACTTGAGGTAACCTCCAGGTAACTATACTCCTCCCACTACAATTCACACATATAGCCAAACACGTAACACCTTGTTGAAGAAAAGAGGAAAATACGTAGCAAGCATTTATTGTGACGACATTTAACAAAGAAATGTTATCAAAATAAAGGCTTGTTCTGTACCTCTGTTACAGTTGGCAAGACGCTGCTGTATCCTCCTGAGACACATTACCATCTGTACCTCTGTTACAGTTGGCACGACGCTGCTGTATCCTCCTGAGACACATTACCATCTGTACCTCTGTTACAGTTGGCACGACGTTGCTGTATCCTCCTGAGACACATTACCATCTGTACCTCTGTTACAGTTGGCACGACGCTGCTGTATCCTCCTGAGACACATTACCATCTGTACCTCTGTTACAGTTGGCACGACGCTGCTGTATCCTCCTGAGACACATTACCATCTGTACCTCTGTTACAGTTGGCACGACGCTGCTGTATCCTCCTGAGACACATTACCATCTGTACCTCTGTTACAGTTGGCACGACGCTGCTGTATCCTCCTGAGACACATTACCATCTGTACCTCTGTTACAGTTGGCACGACGCTGCTGTATCCTCCTGAGACACATTACCATCTGTACCTCTGTTACAGTTGGCACGACGCTGCTGTATCCTCCTGAGACACATTACCATCTGTACCTCTGTTACAGTTGGCACGACGCTGCTGTATCCTCCTGAGACACATTACCATCTGTACCTCTGTTACAGTTGGCACGACGCTGCTGTATCCTCCTGAGACACATTACCATCTGTACCTCTGTTACAGTTGGCACGACGCTGCTGTATCCTCCTGAGACACATTACCATCTGTACCTCTGTTACAGTTGGCACGACGCTGCTGTATCCTCCTGAGACACATTACCATCTGTACCTCTGTTACAGTTGGCACGACGCTGTATCCTGAGACACATTACCATCCTCTGTTACAGTTGGCACGACGCTGCTGTATCCTCCTGAGACACATTACCATCTGTACCTCTGTTACAGTTGGCACGACGCTGCTGTATCCTGAGACACATTACCATCTGTACCTCCGTTACAGTTGGCACGACGCTGCTGTATCCTGAGACACATTACCAATGATTCTTTATCAACCAATATTGCTCATTGCTCCTACAAATTTACAATAAACCTTCTTTATTTACAAAAACTTTGAATGTTTGTATAAATAGTAAATGATTAGTTTTAGCTGAGAGAATAGTTATGTGAAAGCAGGTTCGGTTTATTCATTATACTTGTGTGTGCTCTCCTGTTTGTATCCACCTAGTTGTGGTTGCATGGTGTCGAGTTAGTGCTCCTGGCTCTGGAAGACTCTTGTAAGTGCAGTTAGTTAGGTGTGAAGCCTCTTGATTCGATAAGGGTCATTTCAGCCTCAATTAACCTACACAAAACAAGCTCTCCTACACCTCGTTACTTTGTCTCCTACACCCCGTTACCTTGTCTCCTACACCCCGTTACCTCGCCCTGTTGTCTCCTCCACTGTTACGTCATCTTGCTGTCTCCTCCATTGTTGCCTCGTCCTGTTGTCTTCTACAACCCGTTACCTCGTCCTATTGTCTCCTCCACTGTTACCTCGTCCTATTGTCTCCTCCACTGTTACCTCGTCCTGTTGTCTCCTCCACTGTTACCTCGTCCTATTGTCTCCTCCACTGTTACCTCGTCCTGTTGTCTCCTCCACTGTTACCTCGTCCTGTTGTCTCCTCCACTGTTACCTCGTCCTGTTGTCTTCTACATCTCGTATCCTCAACTTTTCCCTGCTTCATCCCGTCTCCTCGTCACGTCTCCTGATCCTCGTCTCCTCCTCCTGCTCTCTGCTACACTTAGTCTTTCTACTCATGCATTCTGTATTCTGATTGTTTAGTTTATTTATATCGTTACTTCCCCTTTTTCCCCTCACCCTTACACATTTCTCCTCACTTATACGTCATTTACCCCTCAATCCTAACCATTTTAGCCTACTCTTACACCATTTCCCCTCGCTCTTGCACATTTCTTGCATCATTATCCCCTTTCTCCTAAGCATTTCCTTTATAAACATTTTCTCTATTCCACGTACACTCTCCCCGCCCGTCTTCGCTGACGCAGAGTTGATACAGAGCTGACGCAGAGGTGATACAGAGCTGACGCAGAGGTGATACAGAGCTGACGCAGAGGTGATACAGAGCTGACGCAGAGGTGATACAGAGCTGACGCAGAGTTGATACAGAGCTGACGCAGAGGTGATACAGAGCTGACGCAGAGGTGATACAGAGCTGACGCAGAGGTGATACAGAGCTGACGCAGAGTTGATACAGAGCTGACGCAGAGGTGATACAGAGCTGACGCAGAGTTGATACAGAGCTGACGCAGAGGTGATACAGAGCTGACGCAGAGTTGATACAGAGCTGACGCAGAGGTGATACAGAGCTGACGCAGAGTTGATACAGAGCTGACGCAGAGGTGATACAGAGCTGACGCAGAGTTGATACAGAGCTGACGCAGAGGTGATACAGAGCTGACGCAGAGTTGATACAGAGCTGACGCAGAGGTGATACAGAGCTGACGCAGAGTTGATACAGAGCTGACGCAGAGGTGATACAGAGCTGACGCAGAGTTGATTCAGAGCTGACGCAGAGGTGATACAGAGCTGACGCAGAGTTGATTCAGAGCTGACGCAGAGGTGATTCAGAGATTACAAATTGAAGAGCTGACTTTTTTATAAATTTAATTGTGATAGCTAATCCCCTGCGGGTCACTCATCACAGAGGCGTAGAGGCTCGATCCTCCGTTTGCTAATGCTACAGCTTCTCCATCGAAGCATGGAAGGCACTATCGAAGCACTAAGTATCTTCCCGAGCCAGGAGATAGTCATTCGGGCCATAGTTGAGCCTTTCCTCCGACGACACACTGGTGGGCCCAGGTGATGAATAACAGGGCAGGTAACACCCTGCAGACTTGTATTTTATGGCTGTGGCTCGATCCTACATCCGCTAATCGTGGCCTTGTGTCTGGCCAGTCAGACTGCTGTAAATTACTGCAACAGGTAAGACCTTCGTTACTCAGTTCGGTCAGTGAGGGTAGGCGGTTATTTGGCTGTATTTACCTGGGTGTTAGCTGACTGCCGTGGGTGGTATCCTGGGGAAGAGGATCGCTGGACCCCAATGGAAATACGTTACAGTGGCTGATTTTCATGGATTAACCTGATTACTAACCTTCCGCGTGAATAATCGCAATAAGAAGATTTTTTAGTGGTTGTTTTTGTGGCTGTTTTTGTGGTTGTTGTGGATGTGGCTATAGTTGCTGTGGCTGCGGTTGTAGTTGCTGTGATTGTGGTTGTAGTTGCTGTAGTTCAGTGGTTCCCAAACTTTTTCAGCTTGTTACCCAATTTAACATGCAACATAAAGCATGTTACCCCTTTCACAAAATGTTGTTGTTATTGATATATATGGCTAAACGTGAACGTATACAGCCTCCCATACTCTGCTAATCCTAGCAAAACCATTGAAAACGTAAGAACCACACATACATTATATATAAAATTAATAATAGGTACAAATTCACAGTAACAGTGGGTAAATACTAACTATATACTGCACAGGGCAGTACACATACATACCAGCTTATGTCTACCTCGGCTGATGCTCACAGATAAACTGACAGTGTGAAATAGAGGCAGCCTCAGGAAGTGAGTGACGCGTACTGGACAGGTCGATCTGGGCTACTGAGTGACTTCTGTCCTGAAGCATACTTGTCAAAATACTTTTGGGTTTCCACACACTTAGCTATATATTTCTTCTTTTCTAATACTGTATATTAGTTTTTGATGTTTATTGTTATTTGGTTTAACTTTATTACTTACTTATAATAGGTTTACTTTACAACTTTATATACTAAGACAAAGTTAACAATAATCCTCATACCGGGTACCGCATTGTTTTCTTGATTTTCAGAATTCATAACTTTTTTTCTGTTACCCCTCCATTACCCTCCAAAAATGGTTAAATTACCCCCAGGGGGTAATTTACCCCCAGTTTGGGAACCACTGCTGTAGTTGATGTGGTTGTGGTGTTTCTTGCCCTTCTTGTTCTTGTTCTTCTAACCGTGTCTGGAGAAAGGGCGGAGTGAGGGAGGCAGGAGCGCTGGCTGCTCGCATTTGCGGGTTGGTGAGTGGATCTTTGATCTCCTGGAGGGAAGGACCTACAGACAAGGACCCAGCTGAGGGCTGGTGCCGGGAGCTCAGTTGCTCCTGAAGTAAACATTACGTTTATCACACCAAGACTTTGTAATGTGCTTACAGAGCGTCCATGACCTTATTACTGCCATTGTTTACAGCCATGTTTTCAACGATGGAATAAACAGTTTCAAGTTTCTGGCTAAATGAGTAATAACAGTAGACACTCGTATCACTGTCAGTCTAGATGTAGCGTCGTCATCCTAGCTAGGTGACAGACACTACTTCAGAATGCCTGTGAGCTGTCATCAGCGAATGTACACACTAATGCATGCAGCGACCGCATATTGTTTTATTCGACGCCCATAAGACCGACCACCAACCCTGCAGTCATCCTCGCCTGTTGTAATCGCAGGTTTCCAGAGCCACCTGGAGGCAGCATGCAGCCCTAAATCGTCTGGTGACCTGGGTGGAATGCGGTACTGTGACTTGTAACCCTCCTTTCTTTCCACGCTTTATCATTTAAAATTCCCGATATATTCTCATTTACTCTTCCACGCTGACATTTTTCCCATCCGGCTTCAGCTTTGCTTCTCTGAGTGACAGAACGTTCATCGTATTTTTATTCATAGGATTAACAGTCAGTTCTTTCTTATTATTGCCACGCATTTTCAAGCCACCTAACATTAAAATTCCCAATTGGCTTTCATACAGATTAACGGGTTTACTATCCCTTTCTATGTGCACTTTAGTCACCTGTGATATTCATCCTTTACTGATGAAGGTTTCTAACCTACTTTCCCATGCAATCCGAAAGGAAAACACTACAATGACAGGAACTATTAAGAAATTCAGACAGAAACTCAGATAAGTGTGTGTGTGTGTGTGTGTGTGTGTGTGTGTGTGTGTGTGTGTGTGTGTGTGTGTGTGTGTGTGTGTGTGTGTGTGTGTGTGTGTGTGTGTGTGTGTGTGTGTGTGTGTGTGTGTATACACATACATATTCATATACATTCGCATTTATGCTTTGTGTACAGGATGCAAGTTGTAGCAGCAAGATTTCCTGTCATCTTACTTGTTTATGAAACAGAAAGGGAAGCTGAACAGTCCTGCAAGTGCAAAACATTAAATAGGCTGCTATATTACACTTGAATCATAGTGTTGTTGCACTCTACCAACCTCCTATTAATACTACTACTACTAATAATAATAATAATAATAATAAGAAGAAGAAGAAGACTGCCATCCCCACGAGCCCCTTTGGGGCGGGGCAGATGGCAGACCAGAGGCCTAGCTTCTCCCTACGAGCCCCGTGAGGGCGGGGACTGTGGCTAGGCCTGGGAACAGTTGGTCCCAAAGATGAAGGGGTACTTGTACCTCCTCCCATGGGAGACCTAGGTCTCGAGACACTCCCCAGATAGGGAGCCAAGGCCGGGTCACCACTACTTGGAAAAGACCCGGGCCGGGAGAATACCGGCGAATAAAAAAAAAATAATAATAATAATAATAATAACAACAATAATAATAATAATAATAATAATAATAATAATAATAATAATAATAATAATAATAATAATAATAATAATAATAATAATAATAATAATAATAATAATAATAATAATGTATATAGCTATACGATAGATGTAAATTTTCGTATCTCTCAGATGTTGTGGTAGCGACTCCACAGCTAAGCATGGCGTGACTCGTCAACACCTGTGTAAATAGGGAGTCACTTTGTCCTCACCTGCGGCCCAGCATGTGTGTGAGAGCAGGTGCCCTTCCCCATCTCCAAGATAAACGGGGAGAAACCTGACACCACACTTGGCATAACACTTCACACAACACCTGACAAAACACCTGACTCAGGTTTTAGAATTCGAGAACAACATAGAGAGGAGCACAGAACTCTATGCCTGGCAACTACTGTGCATCACCTTGCTATAAGAAGCGTCAACAGTGTCACAAGAAATAGAGCTCAGCTGCTGGCCTCACGAGTGTGTGTCTAGACCAATGGTGAAACTCCACCCCATCTGAGAACCACTGGTCTAGATTGAAACACAAGCATGTGGCTCCACTCCCATTCGAATCAAGTATTGTTCTTCATTCCTCTGGAATCAACCCTCGGTGGCACTCATCCTACTCTTCTTTGCCACATAAGATATTTATCCAAAAACATTTATACTGTTTTTCAGCTCACCTATTTTGGGACGGCGGCTCAGGCCTCGGATCTTGTCCAGAAAGCTGCGCCATCGATCTCAGACCCTACTGAGGATGCTTCACCATGGAGCAGACCAACTCATTCTCTCAACACTAATGACAAGAGGGCAGATTTCTCTACCATCTTCCATTCGGTTGGCACCTAACCTACGTCCAACCAACGACTGACTTATCTAACCCAACCCAACCCAACCCAACCCAACCCAACCCAACCCAACCTAACTAAAAATATAGAAAATAGCATTTGTTATTTTTTGGAATATTATTATTATTTTTATTATTATTATTATTATTATTATTATTATTATTATTATTATTATTATTATTATTATTATTATTATTATTATTATTATTATTATATTTCGTGAAGCGTAAGTCGCTCATTGATATAATTTAACTAATGATGGTTAACCATAATAATAATAATAATAATAATAATAATAATAATAATAATAATAATAATAATAATAATAATAATAATAATAATAATAATAATAATAATAATAATAATCTTTATTTCTACGACCATTGTTGACATCAGTAACATACTATATACAAAGCCTCATATTGTGCAGAGTATTTCGGGGCAACTTAGATTAATTTTGTCTCCATGATGCGACCCACACCAGCCAGCTAACACTCAGGTACCTACTTACTGCTAGGTGAACAGGGACAGCAGGTGTCTTAAGAAAACACACCCAATATTTCCACCTGTACAGGGTTTCGAACCAAAGACACTCATGTGTGTGTGAGGTGAGTACGCTACCAACTGAGCTACGGAACACGAGTAAATTTAGAGTAATTAATTTTTCTTTAACCAAACCCAAGACAGAATAAATATTAGTTTATTTTGGTCACGACTTAGGTCGTTCAGGAACTGATGTACTCTTAACGCGGTGGAAAACCAACTTGATGCTGGAGGGAGAGTGGTCGAAGACGTGCCACATGCAACAGCTTCACTCACCTTATTTATCTCAGAACTTACTGCGGGCATAAAGAAATTTCAGTGAGTCGAACACTGTTCTCGCCAGCTGAAAACAACCAACAAAAATTAGTACACGAGAATGCAATCAACAAGGAATAAAAACAACAGGTCACCCTTAGTATTAACTCCAGAGTAAGTAAAGGTGTCCATCATAGAGCAGAGATAAGCAGCTTTAGTGCAGACACATGTCAGTGATATCTGTTTTCCTGGAGACATCTCTGAGGAATGTTTTGAATGCAAGAGTGAAAAAAAGAGGATTTATCGGGGGAATTTCAGATTAGTAAGTAATCTATAGCTCCCGTGGATCACCGAGCGAGTTATGCAGAGGGTGGAGGAGAAAGTCAACAAGGAAGGGATAATTACGCATGAGATATTGACAAAGGAAGGGGAGAGGGAATATTCCGAGAAAAACAGCAAGATAAAGTTTGCCAAAGCATAGAAGGACAAACTTATGAGAGAGAGGATGTACTGCAGGAAGAGTTAAATATGATAAAAGAGAAGAAGATGAATATTTAGACAAGGGGTAGAAAGGAGATGATAAGCACCGGAATGCATATTGCAGTGCTAATGTTAATGAACGAAGATAACACAAAAGATTTTGATTTGAAAAATAAGTTTCTTTTCAAATTAAAAGAAAAAATTATAACTTTGCGAGGGAGGGAGACATCAAGGCTGGATGATCACAGCTCGTGGCGAGGGAGGGAGACATCAAGGCTGGATGATCACAGCTCGTGGCGAGGGAGGGAGACATCAAGGCTGGATGATCACAGCTCGTGGCGAGGGAGACATCAAGGCTGGATGATCACAGCTCGTGGCGAGGGAGGGAGACATCAAGGCTGGATGATCACAGCTCGTGGCGAGGGAGGGAGACATCAAGGCTGGATGATCACAGCTCGTGGCGAGGGAGGGAGACATCAAGGCTGGATGATCACAGCTCGTGGCGAGGGAGACATCAAGGCTGGATGATCACAGCTCGTGGCGAGGGAGGGAGACATCAAGGCTGGATGATCACAGCTCGTGGCGAGGGAGGGAGACATCAAGGCTGGATGATCACAGCTCGTGGCGAGGGAGGGAGACATCAAGGCTGGATGATCACAGCTCGTGGCGAGGGAGGGAGACATCAAGACTGGATGAGCACAGCTCGTGGCGAGGGAGGGAGACATCAAGGCTGGATGATCACAGCTCGTGGCGAGGGAGGGAGACATCAAGGCTGGATGATCACAGCTCGTGGCGAGGGAGGGAGACATCAAGGCTGGATGATCACAGCTCGTGGCGAGGGAGGGAGACATCAAGGCTGGATGATCACAGCTCGTGGCGAGGGAGGGAGACATCAAGGCTGGATGATCACAGCTCGTGGCGAGGGAGGGAGACATCAAGGCTGGATGATCACAGCTCGTGGCGAGGGAGACATCAAGGCTGGATGAGCACAGCTCGTGGCGAGGGAGGGAGACATCAAGGCTGGATGATCACAGCTCGTGGCGAGGGAGGGAGACATCAAGGCTGGATGATCACAGCTCGTGGCGAGGGAGACATCAAGGCTGGATGAGCACAGCTCGTGGCGAGGGAGGGAGACATCAAGGCTGGATGATCACAGCTCGTGGCGAGGGAGGGAGACATCAAGGCTGGATGATCACAGCTCGTGGCGAGGGAGGGAGACATCAAGGCTGGATGATCACAACTCGTGGCGAGGGAGGGAGACATCAAGGCTGGATGATCACAGCTCGTGGCGAGGGAGGGAGACATCAAGGCTGGATGATCACAGCTCGTGGCGAGGGAGGGAGACATCAAGGCTGGATGATCACAGCTCGTGGCGAGGGAGACATCAAGGCTGGATGAGCACAGCTCGTGGCGAGGGAGGGAGACATCAAGGCTGGATGATCACAGCTCGTGGCGAGGGAGGGAGACATCAAGGCTGGATGATCACAGCTCGTGGCGAGGGAGGGAGACATCAAGGCTGGATGATCACAACTCGTGGCGAGGGAGGGAGACATCAAGGCTGGATGATCACAGCTCGTGGCGAGGGAGGGAGACATCAAGGCTGGATGATCACAGCTCGTGGCGAGGGAGGGAGACATCAAGGCTGGATGATCACAGCTCGTGGCGAGGGAGACATCAAGGCTGGATGAGCACAGCTCGTGGCGAGGGAGGGAGACATCAAGGCTGGATGATCACAGCTCGTGGCGAGGGAGGGAGACATCAAGGCTGGATGATCACAGCTCGTGGCGAGGGAGGGAGACATCAAGGCTGGATGATCACAGCTCGTGGCGAGGGAGACATCAAGGCTGGATGAGCACAGCTCGTGGCGAGGGAGGGAGACATCAAGGCTGGATGATCACAGCTCGTGGCGAGGGAGGGAGACATCAAGGCTGGATGATCACAGCTCGTGGCGAGGGAGGGAGACATCAAGGCTGGATGATCACAACTCGTGGCGAGGGAGGGAGACATCAAGGCTGGATGATCACAGCTCGTGGCGAGGGAGGGAGACATCAAGGCTGGATGATCACAGCTCGTGGCGAGGGAGGGAGACATCAAGGCTGGATGATCACAGCTCGTGGCGAGGGAGGGAGACATCAAGGCTGGATGATCACAGCTCGTGGCGAGGGAGACATCAAGGCTGGATGAGCACAGCTCGTGGCGAGGGAGGGAGACATCAACGCTGGATGATCACAGCTCGTGGCGAGGGAGGGAGACATCAAGGCTGGATGATCACAGCTCGTGGCGAGGGAGGGAGACATCAAGGCTGGATGATCACAACTCGTGGCGAGGGAGGGAGACATCAAGGCTGGATGATCACAGCTCGTGGCGAGGGAGGGAGACATCAAGGCTGGATGATCACAGCTCGTGGCGAGGGAAGGAGACATCAAGGCTGGATGATCACAGCTCGTGGCGAGGGAGGGAGACATCAAGGCTGGATGATCACAGCTCGTGGCGAGGGAGGGAGACATCAAGGCTGGATGATCACAGCTCGTGGCGAGGGAGGGAGACATCAAGGTTGGATGATCACAGCTCGTGGCGAGGGAGGGAGACATCAAGGCTGGATGATCACAGCTCGTGGCGAGGGAGGGAGACATCAAGGCTGGATGAGCACAGCTCGTGGCGAGGGAGGGAGACATCAAGGCTGGATGATCACAGCTCGTGGCGAGGGAGGGAGACATCAAGGCTGGATGATCACAGCTCGTGGCGAGGGAGGGAGACATCAAGGCTGGATGATCACAGCTCGTGGCGAGGGAGGGAGACATCAAGGCTGGATGAGCACAGCTCGTGGCGAGGGAGGGAGACATCAAGGCTGGATGATCACAGCTCGTGGCGAGGGAGGGAGACATCAAGGCTGGATGATCACAGCTCGTGGCGAGGGAGGGAGACATCAAGGCTGGATGAGCACAGCTCGTGGCGAGGGAGGGAGACATCAAGGCTGGATGATCACAGCTCGTGGCGAGGGAGGGAGACATCAAGGCTGGATGATCACAGCTCGTGGCGAGGGAGACATCAAGGCTGGATGAGCACAGCTCGTGGCGAGGGAGGGAGACATCAAGGCTGGATGATCACAGCTCGTGGCGAGGGAGGGAGACATCAAGGCTGGATGATCACAGCTCGTGGCGAGGGAGGGAGACATCAAGGCTGGATGATCACAACTCGTGGCGAGGGAGGGAGACATCAAGGCTGGATGATCACAGCTCGTGGCGAGGGAGGGAGACATCAAGGCTGGATGATCACAGCTCGTGGCGAGGGAGGGAGACATCAAGGCTGGATGATCACAGCTCGTGGCGAGGGAGACATCAAGGCTGGATGAGCACAGCTCGTGGCGAGGGAGGGAGACATCAAGGCTGGATGATCACAGCTCGTGGCGAGGGAGGGAGACATCAAGGCTGGATGATCACAGCTCGTGGCGAGGGAGGGAGACATCAAGGCTGGATGATCACAGCTCGTGGCGAGGGAGACATCAAGGCTGGATGAGCACAGCTCGTGGCGAGGGAGGGAGACATCAAGGCTGGATGATCACAGCTCGTGGCGAGGGAGGGAGACATCAAGGCTGGATGATCACAGCTCGTGGCGAGGGAGGGAGACATCAAGGCTGGATGATCACAACTCGTGGCGAGGGAGGGAGACATCAAGGCTGGATGATCACAGCTCGTGGCGAGGGAGGGAGACATCAAGGCTGGATGATCACAGCTCGTGGCGAGGGAGGGAGACATCAAGGCTGGATGATCACAGCTCGTGGCGAGGGAGGGAGACATCAAGGCTGGATGATCACAGCTCGTGGCGAGGGAGACATCAAGGCTGGATGAGCACAGCTCGTGGCGAGGGAGGGAGACATCAACGCTGGATGATCACAGCTCGTGGCGAGGGAGGGAGACATCAAGGCTGGATGATCACAGCTCGTGGCGAGGGAGGGAGACATCAAGGCTGGATGATCACAACTCGTGGCGAGGGAGGGAGACATCAAGGCTGGATGATCACAGCTCGTGGCGAGGGAGGGAGACATCAAGGCTGGATGATCACAGCTCGTGGCGAGGGAAGGAGACATCAAGGCTGGATGATCACAGCTCGTGGCGAGGGAGGGAGACATCAAGGCTGGATGATCACAGCTCGTGGCGAGGGAGGGAGACATCAAGGCTGGATGATCACAGCTCGTGGCGAGGGAGGGAGACATCAAGGTTGGATGATCACAGCTCGTGGCGAGGGAGGGAGACATCAAGGCTGGATGATCACAGCTCGTGGCGAGGGAGGGAGACATCAAGGCTGGATGAGCACAGCTCGTGGCGAGGGAGGGAGACATCAAGGCTGGATGATCACAGCTCGTGGCGAGGGAGGGAGACATCAAGGCTGGATGATCACAGCTCGTGGCGAGGGAGGGAGACATCAAGGCTGGATGATCACAGCTCGTGGCGAGGGAGGGAGACATCAAGGCTGGATGAGCACAGCTCGTGGCGAGGGAGGGAGACATCAAGGCTGGATGATCACAGCTCGTGGCGAGGGAGGGAGACATCAAGGCTGGATGATCACAGCTCGTGGCGAGGGAGGGAGACATCAAGGCTGGATGAGCACAGCTCGTGGCGAGGGAGGGAGACATCAAGGCTGGATGATCACAGCTCGTGCACCAGGAAGACAGTCCGAACAAGAACAATAGAAAATAATTATGAGAGCAAAGTGAAGTAAGAGAACATTAGAGGCAGAGGAGAGCACCTGAGTGGGTGAGTGAGGAGCCCTCGCTAATTAGGGTGACGCTGGAGCGAGTAAAAATAGACGGTTAAGAGGCGATGGGCAGTGTGAGACACGATAGACGCTCGAAAGACAGTGTGAGAGGCAATAGACAGGTTAAGAAGCGATACAATTGAGAGAATTTCTTGTGCATCAGTACATCTGGCCCGGAGAGACATACAAGGGAAAGTGGGCACTTTACATTGTGTTTTTCAGTGTAAATTAGCCAGGTGAGGGAAACCAGAAAAGTGGCGTAAGAGGAAGCTAAACAGGATACATAAGACACATTTTGGTACTGTATACCATTAATATAAAGGACAGCATACAAATGAACATAATGGCTGCATAAACTGAGTAACATATTATACTATTTCATGAACAGTGGAACCTCAAATTTCGAACTTATCGCTTATCGAACTCTTCGAAAATAGAACCCTTTTCTCGAACCAACTTTGTCCCTGTTATCGAACTCGCCCCTATTTTCGAACCGCCTGGTACCGGACCTGTCCAGCAGCCCACTCTGTCCATGTCCCTACGCAGGCTCCGTGAGCCAGTCTGGTTTTGTTGATGCTTGAGTGAGCACTAACCTGTGCTCTCACTCAAACATTTTACGATTATTTTATTGTGTTTAGTGCTTGTGGGACAGTAAAATAAGCTAGTGGTGCCCCTGTGGTAAAGAAAGTGAGAAACACCATACATGTGAAGAAGGAAATAATGCAGAAGTGGAATGATGTCCAAATGTTTGTGGAGAAGTACCACCGTGAGAAAGCTGAAACAAGCCATCTTTGCAAGAAGTTCAGTGACAGAACCATGTCCCATTTTAGGGAAATCTTAAAGAAACACCAGAAACAGAGGACTGTGGACAGTTATTTTGTGAGACAGGGGTCCAGTGGCATTAAAAGACAGAGAAGGGAAGTAACCCCAGAGAGGGCTTTGATACCTGAAGTCCTCATGGAGGGGGATTCTCCTTCCAAACACTAACCCCTAATCCCCCTCTCCTCCTCCCTATCTTCCAGATGCCATCACCAATCTTCAATAAAGGTAAGTAAAATGTTATTTTATATGTTTATTTAAATTTATTAATACATAATTGAACACTATATTTGTTGTATGTAAAACTATAATTAATCGCTATAAAATGTATTTTTTGTGAATAATTTTGGGTTTCTGGAACGGATTAATTGTATTTCCATTATTTCTTATGGGAAATATTACTTTGCTTTTCAGACTTTTCGAATTTAGAACTAACTCCTGGAACCGATTAAGTTCGATATTTAAGGTTCCACTGTATGAGTGTATGGGACAGACGAATGTATTTATGTCCTTAAGATAATGCAAACTGTTGCTTCTTCCCTAGTTTAGGCAGATGACAGGACTCGACCTGTCATCTCTACCCATAAAGGTCACCCTTAAAAACTAATTAACCCCAGGCACCCATACTTTCACGTTATGGTCTGACATAATGAATTCAAAGAAGCATATATAAGTTTGCTTACAAGAAACGGGGGTAAACCTATCCTAGTGCTCTGTAATACTTCCCAGAACCCTGTGCATCTCTAGGTTTGTGCATCTCTAGTTCTGTGCATCTCTAGTTCTGTGCATCTCTAGGCTTGTGCATCTCTAGTCCTGTGTATCTCTAGGCTTGTGTATCTCTAGTCCTGTGTATCTCTAGGCTTGTGTATCTCTAGTCCTGTGCATCTCTAGTCCTGTGCATCTCTAGTTCTATGCATCTCTAGTCCTGTGTATCTCTAGTCCTGTGCAACTGTAGTCTTGAATATAGTGATAACAAAATATGCAGAACGTTTGTGTCTTTAAGATATATTTGTCTAAAATACTCATTATGAAAGCTGTGAAACAATAACCAAAGATACACTTCTGATATACAGTATGTTCCATATTAAAATGAACGTGAATATCTTTCATGCAATCAAGACATAATAATTTCATGTGGTGGGTAAAAACTTTCTGATTAAAAATTTTCTCACGTTCATTTGGTATTACCCAGATTTCTTGCGAGGAATGTCAGGAATTGAATGTTGGACGAATAGACAAACAATTGAATGCAAGAATTAAACAACATTAATGCAGCGTCAGAACTGGCCAGTCTGCACTGTAATTTTAAATTCCTTGAATTATTTTAACTTCAATTTAACGCTCAGGTATTTCTGTCCTCTTATTTTTCAGTGTTGCATATTTTTTTTCCATGATTGTCATGTGTTTTTTAGTGATTTCTTGACACTCCCTCTCCACCCCAACTCTCTCTCTCTCTCTTTCACACACACACACACACTGGTGTATTGCGAGGCTTTCCATAGAAACATGAACCAAAATATCATAGGTGTTGTGTGTGCGCAAGACTACTAGTAAACAACTTGTGTAAAACTATGAAATCTTGTCTTCTTTTGCATGATAAAAATGGGGACAAATCTAGTCAAAATATCTAAAATAATATACTCTACCTGAAGTGAGGAATAAAAGTCAATATACCATGGCTTGAAAAAACATAGCTCACCCAGGTATTAGAGATGCAACCAGACATGGTTTAGGTCCCTCCTGAATCATATTATCAAGAGCCATCTTCATCATGGTTGACGATCGAATAAAACATTATTTAATTTCAACTTTATTTTGCAAGATAGTAAAATACCTGAATTGCCGGATTATGAAGGTAAGCCACGGGTCGCAAAAGTTGTTTTTATTGCGACAATACTTTGTTCTGTGTTTAGTTTCGTTAAGCTTATGACTTGTTGAAGCTCTACACAGAGCGAAACGCTGCCACAAGAAAAGTTTCTTTTGCAACCTATGTCTTATTCTTCAGTAGTGTCGACAATACGCTATTGGGTCCCTGAATTGCTGGAGTTGACCATAATAAGTGTCCATCAATCATCATTGACGTCCTTCTTGAGCGTTGGTGCGAGAATCAGACAAACTCAAATAGATGGAACAAGAAATCGTGCAATTCAACCAGAGACATCAGAGCAAGTGTTCAGATAATTCTGTTTTAACTGCTCCTTTGTAAACTACGTGGCAAAGCTGGAGAAAACTGAAGGCAAAAATTATAAAAGTCTCTGACTTACTTATTATCCTCCTACCTCCCTCATGCACAATTACACAGCCCTTCACCCACTGTGTCTCGTCTTTCCCAACAACACAATTATTACCATGAAGATATATTCTTGAAAGCTGGTGTCGAATATTCTTAACTGTGTATCGTCGTGTCTTGTGTTGCACCACTCTCTCACTCTCTCTCTCTCTCTCTCTCTCTCTCTCTCTCTCCTGATGCTGCACTCTACTTTGTTGATGTTGCAATGTATTTTGTTGATGTTGCACTGTGCTTTGTTGATGTCCCTCTGCTCTTGGTTGATGTTTCACTTATCTCTATTAGTAAGTTTATTTAGGCACAGGTATAGACAAGTACAATTATCATACATAGTGTAAATAGCCCAGGATAACCCCAAAAAAAGTCAAACATAGTGACTTGTGTTCATTGTGGTCCTTGTAATATCATATAATTTAAACATTAAAAGTTAAAATAACTAATTAACTCAGCTGTGTGAAAATCAGTTACAGTTGATGTAGTTATGCTGTCCATTTTAACTCACTGATCGCCGACATTCTTCTCCGCAATGATTTTCTGAAATTCGTAGCAATTTTGTGTTTAGAGAAGAACAAAGTCAAAGTTTCCTGCAAACTTTACTGTCCGACGCTTTCTTAGAACGACGGATTGGTCACCTCTATTTTCCATGACTCGTTCCTCTGCATGCAGTCTTCAATTAAGGAAGGTGCCTGGGTGACGCTGTGGATCTCGTGATCCAAGGAAGTCTACTCATCCTACCCCCTTCCTTGGATTGAGCCTGAATGCCTCATTTCCCAGGCTCTGTATACTATTTCGACAAAGTCAAACAGGCTGAATTATCTGAAGTCCTTGATAGATGTCGAATGCAGACGATTAATTTTGACTTAAAATTAACTTAGTTATCTCTCAGAATTTATTTAATCGTACTCAACCTGTCTAATTAACTCAGCCAAAATTTAGATAGCATTATTTAACATCAATGAAGCATATTAAATTCGTAATATTCAGATTGGTTTTCGCTGAGATTTTGCATTAATAAATATATCCTCAGCCTGTCACAGCGATCATTACTTAATAAGCCAAGATGTCAAGTTCTACTTGATAATAAAGACATAGTTGTAACTTCGCCCCATTGAGAAGAACATCTCAGTAGTTGCTAAGAATGTGTCTGGAGAGGACTGTAAAGGCCTACTAGCGAATGACAAGCTTAACGCACCAAGGATTTCCAATTGGCTGTTCCTAATTCCTAACTGTACATGCTACTCGACTCTGCTACCATTCACAATAATGCAGCTCTCAGCCTCACAGTCATTATACACAAACGTTGATGTACTTGTGGGACTGTGGAAGATAATTTTAATCTGTATGGTTACATCTGACATATATATTATTGAAAAAGATTGAAGGACACGCAGAGGTTAATGATGTCATCATAAAAAGTCTGGTAACGGCCCACTGCCCTCCACAAAAAGGCATCTCAACTCTGCAAATTCAATGACAGGCAAGTGCATTCTGGTGGAGTCACCATCGTACTCTAATCTGCAGGTAAGGTGTTGGTGTTGCTTGTTTGATAGGTACCCCAAGCAAAAGCAAATGTATTGTGCTTTGGGGAGGTTTTTATTATAGTTTTTAAAGTTGATTACTGTATTAAGCATGATCGTTTAAGACAGACGAATTTTAATTAATATTCTCAAAAAACTTAAGTACATTCAAGTATAGGTTCTAACAAGCATATTTTTAGTTTGTTTTTACAAGCCAACCTGTTACTGGTGTACTTGTTACGTTAATGGCTCCTTTGCCATGTCCTCTCAAGTCTTGTGTTGATTATTTCTAAGTGTGTGGTACCCCATCTTCTACTTTGCGTTTCTTACGTCTATTATTCTTCATTTAAATATTCCTGCTGCATTGCTCAATTCATTGGGAGTGTCTCTTTAAATGTTTAATGTGGTCCTCAGTGCATGCGAGAACATTCGGGTGCAACTTGCCGTACTGGTTATCCTTGAGAAAGCTCTCTTCCTTGCAGTCCGTGACTACTGATGCGTATCTGGCCACGTTCTCGCGATGAGTTCACAGATCCAACATTAACCCTACATAGACGTAATGTTATGTAGCAGAAATTAAGCCTGTTTTGATCAGTTCATTTTGTTCTGCATTAGTTTTAGGTTTTATGAACCTTTATATTCTAGTACATACTTAGAGAATTTATTATAGCGGAAATATCTGCTTAGATCTATCTGTAACGTCATTAAAATATTTTTATGTGTGTAATCAAGGTGTTCATCTTATTAATTGTTCTTTTCATCAATTTAAACGCTGATGGCACTTGAGAGACTAAATGAAACGTTTATTGAAATAAAACAAGTTGTCATGAATCACTTACAGATATTGTCAATTTCTTTTATATATAAAACTTGGAATCCGTGCAGAAACTACAGAATGCTTCTACTGGTAGGCTTCAAATTTACAGCTTTTTAAGGAAGGCAAGGTTCGCATTGCTCCTGGACTGCGTAAGTCTGAGTTTTGCCAGTTTTATTAAATTGTGGAATTGATCTCAGTTCAATAACTAAAGAAAATTCGGCTTTCACCTTGAGTTGTGTATATTTTATATTGCCAATGTTATAAAATTAGTTCTGTTTAATTAGAATTTTTTTTCTGGTCGTAACTACGTAATTTTTTATTGACTCTGGGTTTTGTACTTGCCAAACTGACGATTTTACATATTTTTTTATTAAAATTATTTTTCTTAAATAGTAATCGGATATTTTTTTTCTTGGAGGATTTTAGAGAATCTGACATAGAATAGAGATGTAAAAGAAAATTGGGGAACATTGAAGAATAGAGAAGGTATAATAGCGTGATTGGGACAATGCACAAATAACCCGGAACTAGGAGCTTGAAACTATGATGTTTCGGTCGGGTTGAAACGTCGTCATATTTTCAAGTCTCCTATGTGAGGGCTGTTTGTGTATTGAGAATATTGAAAACTCACTTTTTTTTCAGGAGTCTGGTCAACCCTGACAACCTTTGTGCCAAATGCCACACACTGTATTCTAGTCTTCTCATCTACCATAGCCTTGATCCAAGGTTATCGTTTATATATTCAGAAGCCTCATCCGATCAGCTTCAAATTCTCTACCCTGGTAAACTATTGCTAAGTGAAAATCTTCAGATGAATTGACAACAGCAGATGTCTTGTGCCTAGTTTTTACACAGACTATCCCCGAAATTCGTTTCCCTGAGATATCTTTATATCTATGAATATTTTATTGGAATCTGTCCAGTAACTGGAGAATGCATTTTCTGGTCAGATTTAAACTTTTATTGCTAATGTGTTTTGCTCAAATGAAGCTTTCTCTTAATTTTACTTTGTATAGGTTTTACTGCTACAGTTTTATTTATCAAATTGTAATCTGCGAAGTAACTGGAAAAAAGTGTCTTCTGATCTGAAATATGTCACAATGTTAGACTTTATTCGGTTATTTATCCTAGGTTAAATCTTAAGGGTCTTGAGGGTCTTGAGGACACACAACATTTGTGTACCCTCAAGACCATTGCACAAGATTTGTATAGTATCCAAAGCTTAAATAAAACCTATTTACTTAATTAGTAGCTTAAAAGCTGGTCATTCATATAGAAAATTTTGGATAGATTCTCTCATTTGTAAGACCCAGTTTTCATATTTGGGCGAAGAAAATTTAAAAAAAAAAAATGAAACACTCTATTTCATGGAATAATTTCTGTGTCCCATCCTATTCGCTTTAACCCTCAACTGTGATAACTTGATAATGTAACTTCTAAATGGCTTCAAGCTAAACTTTCTGGTATACTTTAGCTCCTAAGTTGTTGTTTCTTAGTTAAAGCTTTGCATTAGATTTGAGATGTGTATGTCCTAATTTAGCATTTTTATTGAAATTGTGATATATTATAGTTTCTATGTAATGACTAATGAATTGCTCTCTCGATTCGTTTCACATCTTCATTGTCAACAAGTTACTGCAATACAAGCTTATGCTGTATTCCAGCTGCATGCGCTGAGGCACTTGGGGATGCGGTGATGCAATATGAGGCTATCGTTTTCGGATTGAGCAGCGACCTAAGTAAATCTACTTACTAAAGAATCGGGAAGAGAAATAGGAGTGACAAATACAAAGAAAATTAACACTGCAAATGAAAGCAAATTGCTTCCAAAATGAAAGAGATGAACACTGGAGAGAATATCACCTTGGGTCATGAAAGAAGGAGCATACAAAGTGTGTAAATCAGTTAATGGAAATGGACCGCCTGCCATGCTGCTGGAAATTTGGTAAGGTCATCCACCACGATACTAACGGAAAAGATTATGTTAGGTTTCCACAATATTTGTGGCTGGTAATTACACGTGTACATTTACAGGGGTGTTCCGCAGCACACACTCGGGCACAGGAAAGTAGAACACTGAAGGAACCTTTCTTAATGATGCCCTTTTGACCCTATAGTCTGACCTGGCTCATAAGAAGGTAAGGAGAAGACGTGATCACACAGCAAGGGGAGGAGAAGAAAGGAAAACGAGAAGAAAATGAAGAGAAAGGTGGGAAGAGAAGGAAGATGAGGAGAAAAATGAAGAGAAGAGGATGGGACTACAATGATATACTTGATGATGCCAATATTAAACACACACACACACACACACACACACACACACACACACACACACACACACACACACACACACACACACAAGTACATTCAGTCAAAGGATTCACATCTAAGCCTTCAACTTAAATTGTGAACGAAGTGAATATAAGTATCATAAACTGTTATTATTATTACCAAACGTTAGCCCCCCTGACAACGTACCAGACTATACCTACTAACTGGGCATACTTCACGCAAATTATTCCTAATTGCAGGATGTAGTCAATTGTAGGACCCCCTGCCGAGGATACACTACCTAGCCAACCGGATCTGGCATGCTCAGGGCCTCTAACGTGACATTTGTTACCGGACTGACATATATCTAGTAAGCTGAGGGGGGCCCTTCACTGATCTTACGTTAATTAATTACACAGATCTGAGAGGCAGATGGTCGTCTGTCCTCCACCATAAACAAAGTGAGGTTTACCCCTACCAGAGTAGCTACGATGGCCTCCCTGCTGCCTAACGTTGCGCCTGCGTTTAAGTGACTTCCTTTGAATAAAGGTTAGTTAGTGTTATCTTAAATTAGTCTTTACCTAGCCTGATCAAACATATAATAACCAAGATTTAATCCGCAAGAAAACGATCTTGTTATTTAGAGGACGGGTTTCTGTGTAAGCATAAGTGGTCTAACATCCCTTTGTTAACAAAGAGACCTATTAACGTGTGAGTTATCAATGAGTTATCAAGCTGGTCAGCCTTTATTAAGCTGTAATGCCCTAAGGCCGTTCTTATCAAGCTGGGATGCCTTTATCTAGCTGAGCTACCCTCGTCAAGCACAGATTGCCTAACTGAACTGGCCAGGCTGAAGGCCCACTCATCTCTTCCTCTGGCTGAAAAAACATAACCCGGATCTAGTAAGTTCGGCAATCGTTAGTCAATCTTGTGACCTTTAGTGAAGGGAAGGTTGTGGAGAGTAGTGACGCAACGTGTATGTGGTGTGTGTGTGTGTGTGTGTGTGTGTGTGTGTGTGTGTGTGTACTCACCTAATTGTGCTTGCAGGGGTCGATTCATAGCTCCTGGCCCAGAGTGTGTGCGCATGAGAGACAGACAAAGACAAATACAGAGAGAGCCAGAGACAGACAGACAGGCAGACAGGCAGACAGACAGGCAGATAGACAGACAGGCAGACAGACAGGCAGATAGACAGACAGGCAGACAGACAGGCAGACAGACAGGCAGACAGACAGGCAGACAGACAGGCAGACAAACAGGCAGACAGACAGGCAGACAGACAGACAGACAGGCAGACAGACAGAGAGAAAGAATGAATGAGAAGAAGACTTCATGTCTGGCGATGAAGCTGGTATCCTGGAGGTGAACTATGACCTCTGCAGTGACTCTGAAGAATCGTGGGGTAAGCCTTGCACGCAAGGGGTTTTTTCCTTCCGTATTTTACAGTGCTAAAACGGATCTTGCACCAAGTCAGCATCAGACATTTCAGAACTCCATGTGAGGCACAAATTCTCTCTCGTCTCACTTATGCACCTACCTATTTCATGGATTGTCTGACTTTCTCTCTCTCTCTCTCTCTCTCTCTCTCTCTCTCTCTCTCTATATATATATATATATATATATATATATATATATATATATATATATATATATATATATATATATATATATATATATATATACATACACACACACACACACACACACACACACACATATATATATATATATATATATATATATATATATATATATATATATATATATATATATATATACACACACACACATTTGTATCATCCGTTTCACCCAGGCCTTCACCAACAGAGACGGATATCGGTAGCCAATTCTTATTTTCACTGTACAAGGCCAATGTTCTCAAGGTCATACATACACTCGACTCAACCTCGCAGACGGCAAGACGATAGCTATTATACCACACGACGGGCGGCAATCAGCAGCCTCAATCTAGATTTATCCTTATCAAGGACATCTTTACGACAGCGATAATTCATTTCCCTGGAACGACTCTCTTTTTGGACATCAGAAAAATAAAATTGTTCGAATAAAAGCTCTGGCTCACAGCTCACTCTATTTCTGCCTTCTAGCCCATTCCAGCCCTTGCTTCCAGCTCTCTCTAGTTCTGCCTTCTAGCCCATTCCGGCCCCTGCTTCCAGTTCTCTCTAGTTCTGCCTTCTAGCCCATTCCAGCCCCTGCTTCCAGCTCTCTCTAGTTCTGCCTTCTAGCCCATTCCGGCCCCTGCTTCCAGCTGACTCTAGCTTCATGCTGTTTCCTCTGTTTCTCTCTCAACATCAAATTTATTTCGAACCTTTAAATGGTGTATAATAATATATTGCTTGAAAATCTCTATATGAGAGTACGGTACACTTCTTCTGTATGATGGTCTCAGAGTTATCGGTCATCCGGGTATGAGCGATCACTACGAGACTGATCATGAAGATTATCCTACTAATAAGGTAGAACTGCATCTGCTGTAAATCTGCTGGAAATCTGCTGGAAATCTTACTTTTATAGAAGCCTTAAAGCAGACTATGCCGGAGTGGATGACTCGCCGGGGCAGAGAGCAAAGAAAAACAATAACAATGAGACACACAGGTCTGTAAACAAGTGATAGTGAAGGAGAGGGGGAGGAAGGGAGATGGGAAAATGGAAGGTAGAGGGAAGGGATAAAGGGAGAGGGAAGTGTGAGAGAATATTAAAGGAGACTAGGGGACAGAAAAAGAGTATGTGAGGGGTGGGAAAAGGAAGTAGTAGAGAAACAGGATGATTAGAAATGAAGAGAGGAAGGAAAAGCAAGAAACGCAGAGAGTGAAATAAGAAGCATAGGAGAAATGCAGAGAAAAAATATTTGCTACAAGAGAGAGTGCATAGGAAGCAGAAATTCTCGAGCGCCTAGCACATTAATTCTAACGGAAACATACAAAGAAAAACTGGATGCATTTCGCTCGCTGCGAGGTCCAAGAAAGTTGTCCCCGTATTCCATAAGCCCAGCCTCTTCTACCTCAATGTATGCTAAAGGAATAGTGGAGAGTGGTCATAAATTTTCAATGCAGCAAAAAATATGAAAATAAGTATGCGCGTGTGCGTGTGAATTTCTGCATGTATCTATATTTTCATATGTATACATGTGTGTATTTTGCGCATATGTATGCAAGTGTTTATTTATGTATTTACATATGTAAATGTTGTCCAGTATGGAAATTTTGTCCAAATAAAATCTTGTTTCGTAACCTGTGTTGTTTCTGCACAATGAATGAGAACACAAGTGAGAACCGTACATCAATTGTTCTCGTAGGACTACACCAGTAGTCCCACAGGTTTTTTTTATAAGGTAGACCTAATGCAGTGTTCCATCTGTTCATGTGTTCTCAACAGATGTAGTGTTGCATCTGTTTTTCTGGGGGGGGGTTCAAGGCCTACAGTGTTTCATTCCTTTTTAAATCTCTATGAAGGAAGAGGGAGAGATGATTGCATAAAACTGGTTGCAAAATGAATGAGAATGAAGGAAATGGAGTAGGAATGAGTGGTTAAGGGAGATGATGGAATGGGAAGGGATAGAGAGAAAATAAAACAGGGGTGGCTAAAAAAAAAGGGACAGAAACGAATATATTGCAGGTGGGAGGGAGATTAGGGAGTAATGGCGATATGAATAATGCACCGGTGAAGAAGGGAGAAGAATTACGAGAATGGATGGGGAAGATGAGCAGAGAGGGTGGGGTAAAAGAGGTTAAGAAGATTGTAGAAGAGACGGGGGGCGGAAACTTGTAATATAGAAGGAGAGGAAGAGAGAGAGAGAGAGAGAGAGAGAGAGAGAGAGAGAGAGGCAGAGTTGAACAGAGAAGACAGGCGGGGATACTAGCGAGAGAGAAAGAGGAAGCTCAAGACCGAAACACTGCAGCGACGAAATATCATTTACTCAGTGAACGAGGGAGGTGGGGAAAACATCGCGTGATCCGCCGATAATTTAGTGCTCTCCACACATCAAAACAAGAAAAACAAAACAAGACAAGAAAATCAACTTATGACAATCATTATATTTGGGCTGTGAAGGTTGCTTCATTCAGAGGTTTTGCTAAGCCTTCTAAATTAGATCACTCGTGAAAAAATGTGAGTTTGAAACATTTCTATGTTGATACAACTCTAATATTATTTTCCTTCACGCTATTTAAATACGCTATTTAAATCACTTCTCCATGGTTATGGGACCCCATATAGTGCACCAGAGACGTACCTTACATATATACGTATTGATGCATAATATATATGTATATGCAAAATAACCATAGGGGGAGCTGAATAATAGCCCTAGGCCTCTCGTGCTGCAATCAACACATCATCAGGAGCTTGCAAAGTTGCAGAAATGAGTAAGAAATCTCATCATGCTAAAATATTGAGAGAAATTCTGTCTCTGTTTCTGTGTGTCTGTCGTCTCCCTGTCTGTGTGTGTGTCTCTGTCTGTCTGTGTGTGTGTCTGTGTCTGTGTGTGTGTCTGTGTCTGTGTGTGTGTCTCTGTCTGTCTGTGTGTGTTTGTGTGTGTGTGTGTCTCTCTCTTAAACACACCCTGCCTAATCTTATGTATTTAAAGTATTAAATATTAGACAATGTAGTCATGTATAGAAGAAGTTAACTACACAAGTTTACTTAATGTTCTTTTATGGAGGTAATAAATGATTTTTAGAAATTAATAATTCACAAAATTCATTAAAGATAATGAAGAAAAGGTGATGGATTACCAAGGTTTATTTACAATTTATTTTCAGCCATTTTTGTTAACAGTTTTGTGATGTGAAATACATTAAAAAAAATGCATCAATGGCAACCATCGTTAAACACAATATGGCAGAAAATGCATTTAAAATTTATCATGACACTCAATTTTCTTCTCAAAATAAATTGCACACATTTGAAGCCACGTGACAAAATTAGTGTTATGCCACAAACTGCGCGATTCTGCATTTTCTCCATCGTGAGCAATAAATCCCCTCATGGATGAGACAGTAACTGAGTCAAATTTCTATCAACCTTGTGAGATGTTAAATTTAGTCTCTGATGCAATCACGGCTGACTCGAGGACTGTGCGTTTGTAAACACCACTGAAAGGTCCTGGGTTAGAATCCTGGACAACGGGAGGCAAATGAGTAAAGAGACCTTATACCTGTTACCCTTGTTCACTAAGCACTAAATAGTTAACATGGGCGTTAGTCGAGTCTTGTGGGTAATAAATCCTGGTGATACTTCCATGCTTGGCTGGTTAGAACTTAATAAACACAAGGGATACCTGTTCAAGTTATGATTATTATTATTATAATCAAGGGGGAAGCGCTAAACCCGGAGGATTATACAGCGCCTGGGGGGGATGTGGAAGGCATTCAGGCTTAATTCAGGGAACTGGAGCACAGATCCAATTCCCTAAATCAAGAGCCCCTCACCAACATCAAGGAACCTTCCTTGAGGGGTTTCAGGTTATGAGAATATACCTTCGACCACTGAAGCAATATGCTAATCACTATTATGATAAATGTTAATATGCTAAAATACTACTGGATTATTTTATTTACTATTTCATTTTTTTCTTAATAAAGGTAGAATTACCGAAAATGTTGGGTAAAAGGACACACGTGCAACTAATGTGACTATTTGGCAACGTTTCGCTCTCCAGGAGCTTTGTCAAGGTGTTACAAACAACAGAAGGACACAGAGGGTATATGAGAACTGCAGTAGGTCTACTGGCCCATTATATAGGTAGTATTCCAGTAGAGGTAACGCTGTCAACTCTACTGGAATACCTAATACCATTTGTTGCAGTGGTATAGGATTAACAGCTTATTATTGTCTTGCTTTATTGTGTTATTTTGTTCTTATTGGCTCCATAGTAACTAGCAGCGTCTCTGTAGTAACTAATGCCGACTACTGCTTAAGTTTTTTTTGTGTGTAAAATCATTAATCATAGCTATAACTTTTAAGTTATTCATTGATAATGCAGTTTTTCTGTTCTGTGTACAAGTAGAAACACTCCGTATACTACATTCGTTTCATTCTTAATAATAATAATAATAATAATAATAATAATAATAATACTAATAATAATAATAATAATAATAATAATAATAATAATAATAATAATAATTATTATTATTATTATTATTATTATTATTATTATTATTATTATTATTATTATTATTATTATTATTATTATTATTATTATTATTATTATTATTAACACATCTCAAAAATACACATAACTGGCAGAGAAGATACTCCATGCATACATACATACACACACATACACACACACACACTGCTATGCCTTCTTAACCGAGCTGTATCAAGCTCTGTTAACAAAGGTTTGCTCTACACACGGTGTCTCCCTACCATAATTCTCTTCACGTATTCCTTCTCAAACACTGTATACGGTGAAAAATATGCAACATAGCCACGGTGAAAAATGGTGATATTCCAAGCGCTTTTTCACATGTCAAGAAATAGATTCCTTGATAATTACCTGGGGTTTACCTGGAGAAGGTTTCGGGGGTCACCCCCCGAGGCTCGGGGGCGGTGGCCCCCCAGCCAGGGGTCTATTGGTTAAACCTCTTATGTATGCGGGGAGGCAGTTGAACAGTCTTGGGCCCCGGACACTAATTGTGTTGTCTCTCAATGATAATGTGAGAATTCGCAAAATTTCATGGCATATTACTGTTTCTCGCTGTGTTTATAATGCATATTAAGATACCACCTGTGTCATGTGATCTTACTGCATATATTAACATTTATACGAAATGCAGTAACCTGGGTATATCAGGCAGAAAGTTGGCTTCATAACGTGACACTCACGAATATAATAGTGTTATTACGATTTCGTGAGTCATGATAGCGGTTTTGAAGGGACTTGAGCTAGAACACGAAACAACCACGCTGGTGTGGGATTCGCCTGTAAAAACCTGCATTTGTGGTCGCAGTGGTGGCCCATGCTAACCTCTCTATGGTGTATAGAAATACACCTAGTTGGACGAATCATCTGGTCAAGTAGTTAACACACTGGCCTGTGAGTTATATGACTCACTTGCCATGGGTTCAAACGCCACCCGTTCCATGATTTGATTCGGTGTAACAATAGCACCAGATCATTTTTTTAATCTAATATACAGAGTAGAATATAAAAAAAAAAGATATACCTTGAGATATGTAAATTAGGTTATGAAGCTGACGACCTACGCTAAGATTTCAAAACATTTCCTCTTTGTATTGTAATGAACACATTAGTCTTGAACACTGTTCAAAAATATGGAGCTGAACTCGCCTCTATATTCCTTGGGAATTTTAATATTTTATACCACATCAAATAGCAGATGCCACAGAAAGTTCGTCTTTCTAGGAACATCAATCGCTAAGAAAATATTTAATTTGTCTGCATCACACACTACTGATCTTTTACCACACCAAATTTAATAAAAAAATGTTGTGATGAATGGTTTTGAAAACCGACAAGTTGAAGAATTGAGACACTTATGCAACACATGGGAATAGAAATATAAACACATATGCAGTATAATGTGATCCTTTATTGACAACGTTTCGCCCACGCAGTGGGCTTTTTCAAGTCACAAACAGATCTGTTTGTGACTTGATAAGGCCCACTGCGTGGGCGAAACGTTGTCAATAAAGGATCACATTATATTGCACATGTGTTTATATTTCCATTACCTGGAGGTTACCTGGAGTTTATTCCGGTAACCTCCAGGTAATGGAAATATAAACATATATGCAGTATAATGTGATCCTTTATTGACAACGTTTCGCCCGGTATTTTATACCATTTATTTCCAACACATGGGAATCTTTATAGAAGATTCCCATGTGTTGCATAAGTGTCTCAATCCTTCATAAAAAATTGATTTCAAGTATATACGTTGTACATATTCTTTGAATATTTAATATTGATTTTTTATTATTGAGTATACAATATATATTTATTAATGATAAATTATTAATGTTAAGACAGCAATACACAGACAAACTAACCTGAATAAAAAAATTATGTTACGTTTATTTGTACTCAAGATTATTACTGGTTTAGAAATTACAATAGAAAATTATTAAACAGCAAATAAGAATGTGACACTATACAACAAGATACAACAAGATACAACAACAACAACAACAACGAAACGTCGGGTGGGGTTTGAACCCCATTCATCAGCTGGGCGGTATTGTATACCACGGATAATATGATAAAAGACGGTGGTAAGCAAATGGTGGAGAGCGAACGCCGTGTTGATAGAAAAATCAGCTGAGCAAACAAGGGACATGGTAGGGATAAGGCGATAACGAGAGTGGATGAGAGAGAGAGATAGAGAGACAGGATGCCGCTTATGGTCTTATGCCGCTGTGAATCACTGACGTCATCACTAGACAAACAAGCTAATACTGTTTCTCTAATATTGGCATTCAAGATCTTTCTTTCTTTGAAGTAAGTTCTATTTTTTTTACCTGACACCGAACTTTTCACGAAGACAGAGTGGATGCTGCTGAAGAAAGAATGTAATATGCTGGTAAATATAAAGGGGGGAGAGACAGACAGAGAGACATAGAGAGACAGACAGAGACGGACACAGAGAGACAGAGACAGACATAAAGACAGATACACAGAGAATAAAACAGAAAATAGCTATATGACTGAGGAGCCGGAGAACGAGTAATGCAGTAATTAAATAAAGGGTGGGATGGAAATGAGTAAATATGCGATATATATTAAGAAAGGGAGGAGTAAAGAGAGTGATGAACCATGGGGAAAGGAGACGCAGGAGGAAGAAAAGGAGCAAGAGGAGTGTAGATGACAAAGGAACAGAGAATAATAAAACGGCAAGTCCATTCCCACTAATAGGATATTGTGAGGGATTTGAAAAAAGTATCGACGGCAACGCGAGGACAAGACGTCAGTGATTAATGAGTGAGGATGGTAACAACGCTGCTCCAGCGTGGCGCCCCCAGCAGCAACAACCTGGTTGACCTGGCAAGCACCAACCAAGCCTGGCCCAGGGCCGGGCTGTGAGACTAGGAAAACTAGTGAAACCAGTCAAAGGTAAAGGTACGGACCAATCACACTAGCCACTATGTGACGAAATCCGCTCACTTTAACCCCTGCCAGAGTGATCACGTCGCTTAACCATTCTTAACTTACCTGTTCTTGCCTATTCACCCTATATTTCGCTGCTCCACTTTTAACTTACCTATTGTTTTCCATTCACTCTATATTTCGCTGCTCTGTCTTGCCACATTCTTAACCCTCTGATGCTTGCAGGAGACTCTCATGGCTTGTCCGAAGTGCATTTGCATACCAGTGGCTTTCGTGCCCAGCAGTCCTGTCTTACGTGTAAACTCTATTATTTTTGCACAATGTATGAAGAAATAGGAATTTGAATGTCTTGCTAATTTCAAATTTAAGATGCTGTGACTAAAGGAGATGATAGGTTAGTCAGTCCTTTAAGAGAAATATACCTCATCAGTCCTGTGAGAGAAACATCACCTTATCAGTCCTGTGAGAGAATAATACCTTATCAATTCTTCAGTTGTAAACACCAGTGTTTCCTTGGCTCTCTGGTAATTCATTCTCATTGTTACACCGTTCACTTCCTTACGCATTATCCCAGAGTCAATTTCTGAACGTTTCTATGGTTACATATCTTTTTTTTATTTTTAGGTTTGGTTGCTGAAGGGGATGTATACCTATTAAAACTTACATTTACCCACAAATACGCGAATTGAAAGAAAAACACACGTGTGCGACGCTGCTGGCAGCGCAGTATCTTGAGGAATCCAGATAACGTTCAAATCAGGACACTTGTTACGCTTTGTGTGACGACGTGTTGATCCCAGGCAGGAGTACACCTGATCAGCTTAACACATTGAGTGGTAGACGATAAGAGTCCAGCTTCCGCCAAGAGCTGTACTCTGGCGACTCTTCACCAAGAGTGTGGTAGAGCGGTAGAATGGAGTCCAAGAAAAGGTTACCTGTTGTGCTTCCTGAAGTCATGGTCCCCGCGGCCCGGTCCCAGACCAGGCATCTTGGTTGCTGCTCTGATCGATCAGATTCACCGTCTGCAGCCGAACGTATGCACTGCAGCCCGGCTGATCAGCGACTTATTGGAGAAACCTGCCGAGATCCTCTTGAAGACACTCGAGGATCTCTTGGTAATCCTCCTTATACCCGAGGAGTATTGAAGAGTCATGCTCTTTTTACACTTATTGAGTTCTAAGTGTACTCAACGCTTCCTTCCTATTCATATGGGATATGTTGCACCGTCTGCCAGGCCTCTGGTGTGCTTTTGTTGTGATTTCGGTGTACAGATTTGGGACCAGTTCCTCCAGACGCTTCTACGTGTAGATTATCCTGTAAGTTTCTGGTCTAAGTTCTAAAGAGTAAACGGTGTCCTGTACCCTGGTAGGCAACACTCTTACCTCACACACTGAGTGTCCGTGGTCCGATCCCCGGCAAGGATGGAAACACCGGGCGTGTTTCCTTACATCTGTTGTCCCGTTTACCTAGCAGACAAGTCGGTACCTGAGTATTGGTCGACAGGTGTGGGTCGTCTCCTGGGGGACAATATTTAAGGACCCAGGTGGAAATACAAAAGACAGTCCTCGATGACGCATTGACTTTCTTGCGTTATCCTTAGTGGCTAACCCTCTGGGGTTAAAAATATGAACAAAATCTTAACTTACAGTTAGAGGACTTTAGGCACTTCCATTCATTTAGGTACTTGACTGAGCTTATTCAAGCTGTGAAGGTTCTCTGTACATTGTCCAGTTCAGCATTTTTTCCTGCTTTAAAAGGACCGTTAGAATGCAGCAATATTGCAATATAGAGAGAAACAGTGAAGTGAAGAGGTTTCATGGGCTTGGCATCTCTTGTTTTGAAAGTTCTAGTTTCCTTAACATTATTGTGTCCCTTGAATGTTAAATCTTCTACCATTATCACTCCCAGGTCTCTCACGTTACACTTACACACTACTGAATGGTTTTAGTTTCTCTTGTACTCCGATCTTGTTTTTATTTCTTCAGTCTATTCGAAAGGTACATTAAGAGTTATAACAACTGCAATAGGTAATATAATACACACACACACACACACACACACACACACACACACACACACACACACACACACACACACACACACACACACACACACACACAAACACACACACACCAAATAAGAACTTATCTCGAGTTAAAGATAAACACAAACCTAAACCAAATATGAGCAAGAAGATAAGGTGGGAGTGGCGGAGGCGTGACCATGAAGCACCAGTGGTGGCCTCCAACCATGATGGTGTAGTACAAGCTACACCAGTGGTGGCCTCCAACCATGATGGTGTAGTACAAGCTACACCATTGGTGGCCTCCAACTATGATGGTGTAGTACAAGCTACACCAGTGGTGGCCTCCAACCATGATGGTGTAGTACAAGCTACACCAGTGGTGGCCTCCAACCATGACGGTGTAGTACAAGCTACACCAGTGGTGGCCTCCAACCATGATGGTGTAGTGCAAGCTACACCAGTGGTGGCCTCCAACCATGAGGGTGTAGTACAAGCTACACCAGTGGTGGCCTCCAACCATGATGGTGTAGTACAAGCTACACCAGTGGTGGCCTCCAACCATGATGGTGTAGTACAAGCTACACCAGTGGTGGCCTCCAACCATGATGGTGTAGTACAAGCTACACCAGTGGTGGCCTATAACCATGACGGTGTAGTACAAGCTACACCAGTGGTGGCCTCCAACCATGATGGTGTAGTGCAAGCTACACCAGTGGTGGGCTCCAACCATGAGGGTGTAGTACAAGCTACACCAGTGGTGGCCTCCAACCATGATGGTGTAGTACAAGCTACACCAGTGGTGGCCTCCAACCATGATGGTGTAGTACAAGCTACACCAGTGGTGGCCTCCAACCATGATGGTGTAGTACAAGCTACACCAGTGGTGGCCTCCAACCATGATGGTGTAGTACAAGCTACACCAGTGGTGGCCTCCAACCATGATGGTGTAGTACAAGCTACACCAGTAGTGGCCTCCAACCATGATGGTGTAGTACAAGCTACACCAGTGGTGGCCTCCAACCATGATGGTGTAGTACAAGCTACACCAGTGGTGGCCTCCAACCATGATGGTGTAGTACAAGCTACACCAGTGGTGGCCTCCAACCATGATGGTGTAGTACAAGCTACACCAGTGGTGGCCTCCAACCATGATGGTGTAGTACAAGCTACACCAGTGGTGGCCTCCAACAATGATGGTGTAGTACAAGCTACACCAGTGGTGGCCTCCAACCATGATGGTGTAGTACAAGCTACACCAGTGGTGGCCTCCAACCATGATGGTGTAGTACAAGCTACACCAGTGGTGGCCTCCAACCATGATGGTGTAGTACAAGCTACACCAGTGGTGGCCTCCAACCATGATGGTGTAGTACAAGCTACACCAGTGGTGGCCTCCAACCATGATGGTGTAGTACAAGCTACACCAGTGGTGGCCTCCAACCATGAAGGTGTAGTACAAGCTACACCAGTGGTGGCCTCCAATCATGATGGTGTAGTACAAGCTACACCAGTGGTGGCCTCCAACCATGATGGTGTAGTACAAGCTACACCAGTGGTGGCCTCCAACCATGATGGTGTAGTACAAGCTACACCAGTGGTGGCCTCCAACCATGATGGTGTAGTACAAGCTACACCAGTGGTGGCCTCCAACCATGATGGTGTAGTACAAGCTACACCAGTGGTGGCCTCTAACCATGATGGTGTAGTACAAGCTACACCAGTGGTGGCCTCCAACCATGATGGTGTAGTACAAGCTACACCATTGGTGGCCTTCAACCATGATGGTGTAGTACAAGCTACACCAGTGGTGGCCTCCAACCATGATGGTGTAGTACAAGCTACACCAGTGGTGGCCTCCAACCATGATGGTGTAGTACAAGCTACACCAGTGGTGGCCTCCAACCATGATGGTGTAGTACAAGCTACACCAGTGGTGGCCTCCAACCATGATGGTGTAGTACAAGCTACACCAGTGGTGGCCTCCAACCATGAGGGTGTAGTACAAGCTACACCAGTGGTGGCCTCCAACCATGATGGTGTAGTACAAGCTACACCAGTGTTGGCCTCCAACCATGAGGGTGAAGTAAAAGCTACACCAGTGGTGGCCTCCAACCATGATGGTGTAGTACAAGCTACACCAGTGGTGGCCTCCAACCATGATGGTGTAGTACAAGCTACACCAGTGGTGGCCTCCAACCATGATGGTATAGTACAAGCTACACCAGTGGTGGCCTCCAACCATGATGGTGTAGTACAAGCTACACCAGTGGTGGCCTCCAACCATGAGGGTGTAGTACAAGCTACACCAGTGGTGGCCTCCAACCATGATGGTGTAGTACAAGCTACACCAGTGGTGGCCTCCAACAATGATGGTGTAGTACAAGCTACACCAGTAGTGGCCTCCAACCATGATGGTGTAGTACAAGCTACACCAGTGGTGGCCTCCAACCATGACGGTGTAGTACAAGCTACACCAGTGGTGGCCTCCAACCATGATGGTGTAGTACAAGCTACACCAGTGGTGGCCTCCAACCATGATGGTGTAGTACAAGCTACACCAGTGGTGGCCACCAACCATGATGGTGTAGTACAAGCTACAGCAGTGGTGGCCTCCAACCATGATGGTGTAGTACAAGCTACACCAGTGGTGGCCTCCAACCATGAGGGTGTAGTACAAGCTACACCAGTAGTGGCCTCCAACCATGATGGTGTAGTACAAGCTACACCAGTGGTGGCCTCCAACCATGACGGTGTAGTACAAGCTACACCAGTGGTGGCCTCCAACCATGATGGTGTAGTACAAGCTACACCAGTGGTGGCCTCCAACCATGATGGTGTAGTACAAGCTACACCAGTGGTGGCCTCCAACCATGAGGGTGTAGTACAAGCTACACCAGTGGTGGCCTCCAACCATGATGGTGTAGTACAAGCTACACCAGTGGTGGCCTCCAACCATGAGGGTGTAGTACAAGCTACACCAGTGGTGACCTCCAACCATGATGGTGTAGTACAAGCTACACCAGTGGTGGCCTCAAACCATGATGGTGTAGTACAAGCTACACCAGTGGTGGCCTCCAACCATGATGGTGTAGTACAAGCTACACCAGTGGTGGCCTCCAACCATGACGGTGTAGTACAAGCTACACCAGTGGTGGCCTCCAACCATGAGGGTGTAGTACAAGCTACACCAGTGGTGGCCTCCAACCATGAAGGTGTAGTACAAGCTACACCAGTGGTGGTCTCCAACCATGATGGTGTAGTACAAGCTACACCAGTGGTGGCCTCCAACCATAATGGTGTAGTACAAGCTACACCAGTGGTGGCCTCCAACCATGATGGTGTAGTACAAGCTACACCAGTGGTGGCCTCCAACCATGATGGTGTAGTATAAGCTACACCAGTGGTGGCCTCCAACCATGAGGGTGTAGTACAAGCTACACCAGTGGTGGCTTCCAACCATGATGGTGTAGTACAAGCTGCACCAGTGGTGGCCTCCAACCATGATGGTGTAGTACAAGCTACACCAGTGGTGGCCTCCAACAATGATGGTGTAGTACAAGCTACACCAGTGGTAGCCTCCAACCATGATGGTGTAGTACAAGCTACACCAGTGGTGGCCTCCAACCATGATGGTGTATTACAAGCTACACCAGTGGTGGCCTCCAACCATGATGGTGTAGTACAAGCTACACCAGTGGTGGCCTCCAACCATGATGGTGTAGTACAAGCTACACCAGTGGTGGCCTCCAACCATGATGGTGTAGTACAAGCTACACCAGTGGAGGCCTCCAACCATGATGGTGTAGTACAAGCTACACCAGTAGTGGCCTCCAACCATGATGGTGTAGTACAAGCTACACCAGTGGTGGCCTCCAACCACGATGGTGTAGTACAAGCTACACCAGTGGTGGCCTCCAACCATGATGGTGTAGTACAAGCTACACCAGTGGTGGCCTCCAACCATGATGGTGTAGTACAAGCTACACCAGTGGTGGCCTCCAACCATGATGGTGTAGTACAAGCTACACCAGTGGTGGCCTCCAACCATGATGGTGTAGTACAAGCTACACCAGTGGTGGCCTCCAACCATGATGGTGTAGGACAAGCTACACCAGTGGTGGCCTCCAACCATGATGGTGTAGTACAAGCTACACCAGTGGTGGCCTCCAACCATGATGGTGTAGTACAAGCTACACCAGTGGTGTCCTCCAACAATGATGGTGTAGTACAAGCTACACCAGTGGTGGCCTCCAACCATGATGGTGTAGTACAAGCTACACCAGTGGTGGCCTCCAACCATGATGGTGTAGTACAAGCTACACCAGTGGTGGCCTCAAACAATGATGGTGTAGTACAAGCTACACCAGTGGTGGCCTCCAACCATGATGGTGTAGTACAAGCTACACCAGTGGTGGCCTCCAACCATGACGGTGTAGTACAAGCTACACCAGTGGTGGCCTCCAACCATGAGGGTGTAGTACAAGCTACACCAGTGGTGGCCTCCAACCATGAAGGTGTAGTACAAGCTACACCAGTGGTGGTCTCCAACCATGATGGTGTAGTACAAGCTACACCAGTGGTGGCCTCCAACCATGATGGTGTAGTACAAGCTACACCAGTGGTGGCCTCAAACCATGATGGTGTAGTACAAGCTACACCAGTGGTGGCCTCCAACCATGATGGTGTAGTATAAGCTACACCAGTGGTGGCCTCCAACCATGAGGGTGTAGTACAAGCTACACCAGTGGTGGCTTCCAACCATGATGGTGTAGTACAAGCTGCACCAGTGGTGGCCTCCAACTATGATGGTGTAGTACAAGCTAAACCAGTGGTGGCCTCCAACAATGATGGTGTAGTACAAGCTACACCAGTGGTGGCCTCCAACCATGATGGTGTAGTACAAGCTACACCAGTAATGGCCTCCAACCATGATGGTGTAGTACAAGCTACACCAGTGGTGGCCTCCAACCATGATGGTGTAGTACAAGCTACACCAGTGGTGGCCTCCAACCATGATGGTGTAGTACAAGCTACACCAGTGGTGGCCTCCAACCATGATGGTGTAGTACAAGCTACACCAGTGGTGGCCTCCAACCATGATGGTGTAGTACAAGCTACACCAGTGGTGGCCTCCAACCATGATGGAGTAGTACAAGCTACACCAGTGGTGGCCTCCTACCATGATGGTGTAGAACAAGCTACACCAGTGGTGGCCTCCAACCATGATGGTGTAGTACAAGCAACACCAGTGGTGGCCTCCAACCATGATGGTGTAGTACAAGCTACACCATTGGTGGCCTCCAACCACGATGGTGTAGTACAAGCTACACCAGTGGTGGCCTCCAACCATGATGGTGTAGTACAAGCTACACCAGTGGTGGCCTCCAACCATGATGGTGTAGTACAAGCTACACCAGTGGTGGCCTCCAACCATGATGGTGTAGTACAAGCTACACCAGTGGTGGCCTCCAACCATGATGGTGTAGTACAAGCTACACCAGTGGTGGCCTCTAACCATGATGGTGTAGTACAAGCTACACAAGTGGTGGCCTCCAACCATGATGGGGTAGTACAAGCTACACCATTGGTGGCCTCCAACCATGATGGTATAGTACAAGCTACACCAGTGGTGGCCTCCAACCATGATGGTGTAGTACAAGCTACACCACTGGTGGCCTCCAACCATGATGGTGTAGTACAAGCTACACCAGTGGTGGCCTCCAACCATGATGGTGTAGTACAAGCTACACCAGTGGTGGCCTCCAACCATGATTCTGTAGTACAAGCTACACCAGTGGTGGCCTCCAAACATGAGGGTGTAGTACAAGCTACACCAGTGATGGCCTCCAACCATGATGGTGTAGTACAAGCTACACCAGTGGTGGCCTCCAACCATGAGGGTGTAGTAAAAGCTACACCAGTGGTGGCCTCCAAACATGATGGTGTAGTACAAGCTACACCAGTGGTGGCCTCCAACCATGATGGTGTAGTACAAGCTACACCAGTTGTGGCCTCCAACCATGATGGTGTAGTACAAGCTACACCAGTGGTGGCCTCCAACCATGATGGTGTAGTACAAGCTACACCAGTGGTGGCCTCCAACCATGATGGTGTAGTACAAGCTACACCAGTGGTGGCCTCCAACCATGATGGTGTAGTATAAGCTACACCAGTGGTGGCCTCCAACCATGAGGGTGTAGTACAAGCTACACCAGTGGTGGCTTCCAACCATGATGGTGTAGTACAAGCTGCACCAGTGGCAGCCTCCAACCATGATGGTGTAGTACAAGCTACACCAGTGGTGGCCTCCAACCATGATGGTGTATTACAAGCTACACCAGTGGTGGCCTCCAACCATGATGGTGTAGTACAAGCTACACCAGTGGTGGCCTCCAACCATGATGGTGAAGTACAAGCTACACCAGTGGTGGCCTCCAACCATGATGGTGTAGTACAAGCTACACCAGTGGAGGCCTCCAACCATGATGGTGTAGTACAAGCTACACCAGTAGTGGCCTCCAACCATGATGGTGTAGTACAAGCTACACCAGTGGTGGCCTCCAACCACGATGGTGTAGTACAAGCTACACCAGTGGTGGCCTCCAACCATGATGGTGTAGTACAAGCTACACCAGTGGTGGCCTCCAACCATGATGGTGTAGTACAAGCTACACCAGTGGTGGCCTCCAACCATGATGGTGTAGTACAAGCTACACCAGTGGTGGCCTCCAACCATGATGGTGTAGTACAAGCTACACCAGTGGTGGCCTCCAACCATGATGGTGTAGTACAAGCTACACCAGTGGTGGCCTCCAACCATGATGGTGTAGTACAAGCTACACCAGTGGTGGCCTCCAACCATGATGGTGTAGTACAAGCTACACCAGTGGTGTCCTCCAACAATGATGGTGTAGTACAAGCTACACCAGTGGTGGCCTCCAACCATGATGGTGTAGTACAAGCTACACCAGTGGTGGCCTCCAACTATGATGGTGTAGTACAAGCTACACCAGTGGTGGCCTCAAACAATGATGGTGTAGTACAAACTACACCAGTGGTGGCCTCCAACCATGATGGTGTAGTACAAGCTACACCAGTGGTGGCCTCCAACCATGACGGTGTAGTACAAGCTACACCAGTGGTGGCCTCCAACCATGAGGGTGTAGTACAAGCTACACCAGTGGTGGCCTCCAACCATGAAGGTGTAGTACAAGCTACACCAGTGGTGGTCTCCAACCATGATGGTGTAGTACAAGCTACACCAGTGGTGGCCTCCAACCATGATGGTGTAGTACAAGCTACACCAGTGGTGGCCTCCAACCATGATGGTGTAGTACAAGCTACACAAGTGGTGGCCTCCAACCATGATGGTGTAGTATAAGCTACACCAGTGGTGGCCTCCAACCATGAGGGTGTAGTACAAGCTACACAAGTGGTGGCTTCCAACCATGATGGTGTAGTACAAGCTGCACCAGTGGTGGCCTCCAACTATGATGGTGTAGTACAAGCTAAACCAGTGGTGGCCTCCAACAATGATGGTGTAGTACAAGCTACACCAGTGGTGGCCTCCAACCATGATGGTGTAGTACAAGCTACACCAGTAATGGCCTCCAACCATGATGGTGTAGTACAAGCTACACCAGTGGTGGCCTCCAACCATGATGGTGTAGTACAAGCTACACCAGTGGTGGCCTCCAACCATGATGGTGTAGTACAAGCTACACCAGTGGTGGCCTCCAACCATGATGGTGTAGTACAAGCTACACCAGTGGTGGCCTCCAACCATGATGGTGTAGTACAAGCTACACCAGTGGTGGCCTCCAACCATGATGGAGTAGTACAAGCTACACCAGTGGTGGCCTCCTACCATGATGGTGTAGAACAAGCTACACCAGTGGTGGCCTCCAACCATGATGGTGTAGTACAAGCAACACCAGTGGTGGCCTCCAACCATGATGGTGTAGTACAAGCTACACCATTGGTGGCCTCCAACCACGATGGTGTAGTACAAGCTACACCAGTGGTGGCCTCCAACCATGATGGTGTAGTACAAGCTACACCAGTGGTGGCCTCCAACCATGATGGTGTAGTACAAGCTACACCAGTGGTGGCCTCCAACCATGATGGTGTAGTACAAGCTACACCAGTGGTGGCCTCCAACCATGATGGTGTAGTACAAGCTACACCAGTGGTGGCCTCTAACCATGATGGTGTAGTACAAGCTACACAAGTGGTGGCCTCCAACCATGATGGGGTAGTACAAGCTACACCATTGGTGGCCTCCAACCATGATGGTATAGTACAAGCTACACCAGTGGTGGCCTCCAACCATGATGGTGTAGTACAAGCTACACCAGTGGTGGCCTCCAACCATGATGGTGTAGTACAAGCTACACCAGTGGTGGCCTCCAACCATGATGGTGTAGTACAAGCTACACCAGTGGTGGCCTCCAACCATGATGGTGTAGTACAAGCTACACCAGTGGTGGCCTCCAAACATGAGGGTGTAGTACAAGCTACACCAGTGATGGCCTCCAACCATGATGGTGTAGTACAAGCTACACCAGTGGTGGCCTCCAACCATGAGGGTGTAGTAAAAGCTACACCAGTGGTGGCCTCCAACCATGATGGTGTAGTACAAGCTACACCAGTGGTGGCCTCCAACCATGATGGTGTAGTACAAGCTACACCAGTTGTGGCCTCCAACCATGATGGTGTAGTACAAGCTACACCAGTGGTGGCCTCCAACCATGATGGTGTAGTACAAGCTACACCAGTGGTGGCCTCCAACCATGATGGTGTAGTACAAGCTACACCAGTGGTGGCCTCCAACCATGATGGTGTAGTATAAGCTACACCAGTGGTGGCCTCCAACCATGAGGGTGTAGTACAAGCTACACCAGTGGTGGCTTCCAACCATGATGGTGTAGTACAAGCTGCACCAGTGGTGGCCTCCAACCATGATGGTGTAGTACAAGCTACACCAGTGGTGGCCTCCAACAATGATGGTGTAGTACAAGCTACACCAGTGGTGGCCTCCAACCATGATGGTGTAGTACAAGCTACACCAGTGGTGGCCTCCAACCATGATGGTGTAGTACAAGCTACACCAGTGGTGGCCTCCAACCATGATGGTGTAGTACAAGCTACACCAGTGGTGGCCTCCAACCATGATGGTGTAGTACAAGCTACACCAGTGGTGGCCTCCAACCATGATGGTGTAGTACAAGCTACACCAGTGGTGGCCTCCAACCATGATGGTGTAGTACAAGCTACACCAGTGGTGGCCTCCAACCATGATGGTGTAGTACAAGCTACACCAGTGGTGGCCTCCAACCATGATGGTGTAGTACAAGCTACACCAGTGGTGGCCTCCAACCATGATGGTGTAGTACAAGCTACACCAGTGGTGGCCTCCAACCATGATGGTGTAGTACAAGCTACACCAGTGGTGGCCTCCAACCATGATGGTGTAGTACAAGCTACACCAGTGGTGGCCTCCAACCATGATGGTGTAGTACAAGCTACACCAGTGGTGGCCTCCAACCATGATGGTGTAGTACAAGCTACACCAGTGGTGGCCTCCAACCATGATGGTGTAGTACAAGCTACACCAGTGGTGGCCTCCAACCATGATGGTGTAGTACAAGCTACACCAGTGGTGGCCTCCAACCATGATGGTGTAGTACAAGCTACACCAGTGGTGGCCTCCAACCATGATGGTGTAGTACAAGCTACACCAGTGGTGGCCTCCAACCATGATGGTGTAGTACAAGCTACACCAGTGGTGGCCTCCAACCATGATGGTGTAGTACAAGCTACACCAGTGGTGGCCTCCAACCATGATGGTGTAGTACAAGCTACACCAGTGGTGGCCTCCAACCATGATGGTGTAGTACAAGCTACACCAGTGGTGGCCTCCAACCATGATGGTGTAGTACAAGCTACACCAGTGGTGGCCTCCAACCATGAGGGTGTAGTACAAGCTACACCAGTGGTGGCCTCCAACCATGATGGTGTAGTACAAGCTACACCAGTGGTGGCCTCCAACCATGATGGTGTAGTACAAGCTACACCAGTGGTGGCCTCCAACCATGATGGTGTAGTACAAGCTACACCAGTGGTGGCCTCCAACCATGATGGTGTAGTACAAGCTACACCAGTGGTGGCCTCCAACCATGATGGTGTAGTACAAGCTACACCAGTGGTGGCCTCCAACCATGATGGTGTAGTACAAGCTACACCAGTGGTGGCCTCCAACCATGATGGTGTAGTACAAGCTACACCAGTGGTGGCCTCCAACCATGATGGTGTAGTACAAGCTACACCAGTGGTGGCCTCCAACCATGAGGGTGTAGTACAAGCTACACCAGTGGTGGCCTCCAACCATGAGGGTGTAGTACAAGCTACACCAGTGGTGGCCTCCAACCAAGAGGGTGAAGTACAAGCTACACCAGTGGTGGCCTCCAATCATGAGGGTGTAGTAGAAGCTACACCAGTGGTGACCTCCAACCAAGAGGGTGTAGTACAAGCTACACCAGTGGTGGCCTCCAACCATGATGGTGTAGTACAAGCTACACCAGTGGTGGCCTCCAACCATGAGGGTGTAGTACAAGCTACACCAGTGGTGGCCTCCAACCATGAGGGTGTAGTACAAGCTGCACCAGTGGTGGCCTCCAACCATGAGGGTGTAGTACAAGCTACACCAGTGGTGGCCTCCAACCATGATGGTGTAGTACAAGCTACACCAGTGGTGGCCTCCAACCATGAGGGTGTAGTACAAGCTACACCAGTGGTGGCCTCCAACCATGAGGGTGTAGTACAAGCTACACCAGTGGTGGCCTCCAACCATGATGGTGTAGTACAAGCTACACCAGTGGTGGCCTCCAACCATGATGGTGTAGTACAAGCTACACCAGTGGTGGCCTCCAACCATGATGGTGTAGTACAAGCTACACCAGTGGTGGCCTCCAACCATGATGGTGTAGTACAAGCTACACCAGTGGTGGCCTCCAACCATGATGGTGTAGTACAAGCTACACCAGTGGTGGCCTCCAACCATGATGGTGTAGTACAAGCTACACCAGTGGTGGCCTCCAACCATGATGGTGTAGTACAAGCTACACCAGTGGTGGCCTCCAACCATGATGGTGTAGTACAAGCTACACCAGTGGTGGCCTCCAACCATGATGGTGTAGTACAAGCTACACCAGTGGTGGCCTCCAACCATGAGGGTGTAGTACAAGCTACACCAGTGGTGGCCTCCAACCATGATGGTGTAGTACAAGCTACACCAGTGGTGGCCTCCAACCATGATGGTGTAGTACAAGCTACACCAGTGGTGGCCTCCAACCATGATGGTGTAGTACAAGCTACACCAGTGGTGGCCTCCAACCATGATGGTGTAGTACAAGCTACACCAGTGGTGGCCTCCAACCATGATGGTGTAGTACAAGCTACACCAGTGGTGGCCTCCAACCATGATGGTGTAGTACAAGCTACACCAGTGGTGGCCTCCAACCATGAGGGTGTAGTACAAGCTACACCAGTGGTGGCCTCCAACCATGATGGTGTAGTACAAGCTACACCAGTGGTGGCCTCCAACCATGATGGTGTAGTACAAGCTACACCAGTGGTGGCCTCCAACCATGATGGTGTAGTACAAGCTACAAGAGTGGTGGCCTCCAACAGTGATGGTGTAGTACAAGCTACACCAGTGGTGGCCTCCAACCATGAGGGTGTAGTACAAGCTACACCAGTGGTGGCCTCCAACCATGATGGTGTAGTACAAGCTACACCAGTGGTGGCCTCCAACCATGAGGGTGTAGTACAAGCTACACCAGTGGTGGCCTCCAACCATGATGGTGTAGTACAAGCTACACCAGTGGTGGCCTCCAACCATGAGGGTGTAGTACAAGCTACACCAGTGGTGGCCTCCAACCATGATGGTGTAGTACAAGCTACACCAGTGGTGGCCTCCAACCATGATGGTGTAGTACAAGCTACACCAGTGGTGGCCTCCAACCGTGAGGGTGTAGTACAAGCTACACCAGTATTGGCCTCCAACCATGAGGGTGTAGTACAAGCTACACCAGTGGTGGCCTCCAACTATGATGGTGTAGTACAAGCTACTCCAGTGGTGGCCTCCAACCATGAGGGTGTAGTACAAGCTACACCAGTGGTGGCCTCCAACCATTAGGGTGTAGTACAAGCTACACCAGTGGTGGCTCCAACCATGAGGGTGTAGTACAAGCTACACCAGTGGTGGCCTCCTACCATGAGGGTGTAGTACAAGCTACACCAGTGGTGGCCTCCAACCAAGAGGGTGTAGTACAAGCTACACGAGTGGTGGCCTCCAAACAAGAGGGTGTAGTACAAGCTACACCAGTGGTGGCCTCCAACCATGAGGGTGTAGTACAAGCTACACCAGTGGTGTCCTCCAACCAAGAGGGTGTAGTACAAGCTACACCAGTGGTGGCCTCCAACCAAGAGGGTGTAGTACAAGCTACACCAGTGGTGGCCTCCATCTAAGAGGGTGTAGTACAAGCTACACCAGTGGTGGCATCCAACCAAGAGGGTGTAGTACAAGCTACACCAGTGGTGGCCTCCAACCAAGAGGGTGTAGTACAAGCTACACGAGTGGTGACCTCCAACCAAGAGGGTGTAGTACAAGCTACACCAGTGGTGGCCTCCAACCATGAGGGTGTAGTACAAGCTGCACCAGTGGTGGCCTCCAACCATGATGGTGTAGTACAAGCTGCACCAGTGGTGGCCTCCAACCAAGAGGGTGTAGTACAAGCTGCACCAGTGGTGGCCTCCAACCATGATGGTGTAGTACAAGCTACACCAGTGGTGGCCTCCAACCATGAGGGTGTAGTACAAGCTACACCAGTGGTGGCCTCCAACCAAGAGGGTGTTGTACAAGCTACACCAGTGGTGGCCTCCAACCAAGAGGGTGTAGTACAAGCTACACCAGTGGTGGCCTCCAACCATGATGGTGTAGTACAAGCTACACCAGTGGTGGCCTCCAACCATGAGGGTGTAGTACAAGCTACACCAGTGGTGGCCTCCAACCATGAGGGTGTAGTACAAGCTACACCAGTGGTGGCCTCCAACCAAGAGGGTGTAGTACAAGCTACACCAGTGGTGGCCTCCAACCAAGAGGGTGTAGTACAAGCTACACCAGTGGTGGCCTCCAACCATGATGGTGTATTACAAGCTACACCAGTGGTGGCTTCCAACCATGAGGGTGTAGTACAAGCTACACCAGTGGTGGCCTCCAACCATGAGGGTGTAGTACAAGCTACACCAGTGGTGGCCTCCAACCAAGAGGGTGTAGTACAAGCTACACCAGTGGTGGCTTCCAACCATGAGGGTGTAGTACAAGCTACACCAGTGGTGGCCTCGAACCATGAGGGTGTATTACAAGCTACACCAGTGGTGGCTTCCAACCAAGAGGGTGTAGTACAAGCTACACCAGTGGTGGCCTCCAACCATGAGGGTGTAGTACAAGCTACACCAGTGGTGGCCTCCAACCATGAGGGTGTAGTACAAGCTACACCAGTGGTGGCTTCCAACCAAGAGGGTGTAGTACAAGCTACACCAGTGGTGGCTTCCAACCAAGAGGGTGTAGTACAAGCTACACCAGTGGTGGCCTCCAACCAAGAGGGTGTAGTACAAGCTACACCAGTGGTGGCCTCCAACCAAGAGGGTGTAGTACAAGCTACACCAGTGGTGGCCTCCAACCAAGAGGGTGTAGTACAAGGTACACCAGTGGTGGCCTCCAACCAAGAGGGTGTAGTACAAGCTACACCAGTGGTGGCCTCCAACCAAGAGGGTGTAGTACAAGCTACACCAGTGGTGGCCTCCAACCATGAGGGTGTAGTACAAGCTACACCAGTGGTGGCCTCCAACCATGAGGGTGTAGTACAAGCTACACCAGTGGTGGCCTCCAACCAAGAGGGTGTAGTACAAGCTACACCAGTGGTGGCCTCCAACCATAAGGGTGTAGTACAAGCTACACCAGTGGTGGCCTCAAACCATGGTGGTGTAGTACAAGCTACACCAGTGGTGGCCTCCAACCAAGAGGGTGTAGTACAAGCTACACCAGTGGTGGCTTCCAACCAAGAGGGTGTAGTACAAGCTACACCAGTGGTAGCCTCCAACCAAGAGGGTGTAGTACAAGCTACACCAGTGGTGGCTTCCAACCAAGAGGGTGTAGTACAAGCTACACCAGTGGTGGCTTCCAACCAAGAGGGTGTAGTACAAGCTACACCAGTGGTGGCCTCCAAATAAGAGGGTGTAGTACAAGCTACACCAGTGGTGGCCTCCAACCAAGAGGGTGTAGTACAAGCTACACCAGTTGTTGCCTCCATCCAAGAGGGTGTAGTACAAGCTACACCAGTGGTGGCCTCCAACCAAGAGGGTGTAGTACAAGCTGCACCAGTGGTGGCCTCCAACCAAGAGGGTGTAGTACAAGCTACACCAGTGGTGGCCTCCAACCAAGAGGGTGTAGTACAAGCTACACCAGTGGTGGCCTCCAACCATAAGGGTGTAGTACAAGCTACACCAGTGCTGGCCTCAAACCATGGTGGTGTAGTACAAGCTACTCCAGTGGTGGCCTCCAACCATGAGGGTGTAGTACAAGCTACACCAGTGGTGGCCTCCAACCATTAGGGTGTAGTACAAGCTACACCAGTGGTGGCTCCAACCATGAGGGTGTAGTACAAGCTACACCAGTGGTGGCCTCCTACCATGAGGGTGTAGTACAAGCTACACCAGTGGTGGCCTCCAACCAAGAGGGTGTAGTACAAGCTACACGAGTGGTGGCCTCCAAACAAGAGGGTGTAGTACAAGCTACACCAGTGGTGGCCTCCAACCATGAGGGTGTAGTACAAGCTACACCAGTGGTGGCCTCCAACCAAGAGGGTGTAGTACAAGCTACACCAGTCGTGGCCTCCAACCAAGAGGGTGTAGTACAAGCTACACCAGTGGTGGCCTCCATCTAAGAGGGTGTAGTACAAGCTACACCAGTGGTGGCATCCAACCAAGAGGGTGTAGTACAAGCTACACCAGTGGTGGCCTCCAACCAAGAGGGTGTAGTACAAGCTACACGAGTGGTGACCTCCAACCAAGAGGGTGTAGTACAAGCTACACCAGTGGTGGCCTCCAACCATGAGGGTGTAGTACAAGCTACACCAGTGGTGGCCTCCAACCAAGAGGGTGTAGTTCAAGCTACACCAGTGGTGGCCTCCACCCAAGAGGGTGTAGTACAAGCTACACCAGTGGTGGCCTCCAACCAAGAGGGTGTAGTACAAGCTACACCAGTGGTGGCCTCCAACCATGAGGGTGTAGTACAAGCTACACCAGTGGTGGCCTCCAACCAAGAGGGTGTTGTACAAGCTACACCAGTGGTGGCCTCCAACCAAGAGGGTGTAGTACAAGCTACACCAGTGGTGGCCTCCAACCATGATGGTGTATTACAAGCTACACCAGTGGTGGCTTCCAACCATGAGGGTGTAGTACAAGCTACACCAGTGGTGGCCTCCAACCATGAGGGTGTAGTACAAGCTACACCAGTGGTGGCCTCCAACCAAGAGGGTGTAGTACAAGCTACACCAGTGGTGGCCTCCAACCAAGAGGGTGTAGTACAAGCTACACCAGTGGTGGCCTCCAACCATGATGGTGTATTACAAGCTACACCAGTGGTGGCTTCCAACCATGAGGGTGTAGTACAAGCTACACCAGTGGTGGCCTCCAACCATGAGGGTGTAGTACAAGCTACACCAGTGGTGGCTTCCAACCAAGAGGGTGTAGTACAAGCTACACCAGTGGTGGCTTCCAACCATGAGGGTGTAGTACAAGCTACACCAGTGGTGGCCTCGAACCATGAGGGTGTAGTACAAGCTACACCAGTGGTGGCTTCCAACCAAGAGGGTGTAGTACAAGCTACACCAGTGGTGGCCTCCAACCATGAGGGTGTAGTACAAGCTACACCAGTGGTGGCCTCCAACCATGAGGGTGTAGTACAAGCTACACCAGTGGTGGCTTCCAACCAAGAGGGTGTAGTACAAGCTACACCAGTGGTGGCTTCCAACCAAGAGGGTGTAGTACAAGCTACACCAGTGGTGGCCTCCAACCAAGAGGGTGTAGTACAAGCTACACCAGTGGTGGCCTCCAACCAAGAGGGTGTAGTACAAGCTACACCAGTGGTGGCCTCCAACCAAGAGGGTGTAGTACAAGGTACACCAGTGGTGGCCTCCAACCAAGAGGGTGTAGTACAAGCTACACCAGTGGTGGCCTCCAACCAAGAGGGTGTAGTACAAGCTACACCAGTGGTGGCCTCCAACCATGAGGGTGTAGTACAAGCTACACCAGTGGTGGCCTCCAACCATGAGGGTGTAGTACAAGCTACACCAGTGGTGGCCTCCAACCAAGAGGGTGTAGTACAAGCTACACCAGTGGTGGCCTCCAACCATAAGGGTGTAGTACAAGCTACACCAGTGGTGGCCTCAAACCATGGTGGTGTAGTACAAGCTACACCAGTGGTGGCCTCCAACCAAGAGGGTGTAGTACAAGCTACACCAGTGGTGGCTTCCAACCAAGAGGGTGTAGTACAAGCTACACCAGTGGTAGCCTCCAACCAAGAGGGTGTAGTACAAGCTACACCAGTGGTGGCTTCCAACCAAGAGGGTGTAGTACAAGCTACACCAGTGGTGGCTTCCAACCAAGAGGGTGTAGTACAAGCTACACCAGTGGTGGCCTCCAAATAAGAGGGTGTAGTACAAGCTACACCAGTGGTGGCCTCCAACCAAGAGGGTGTAGTACAAGCTACACCAGTTGTTGCCTCCATCCAAGAGGGTTTAGTACAAGCTACACCAGTGGTGGCCTCCAACCAAGAGGGTGTAGTACAAGCTGCACCAGTGGTGGCCTCCAACCAAGAGGGTGTAGTACAAGCTACACCAGTGGTGGCCTCCAACCAAGAGGGTGTAGTACAAGCTACACCAGTGGTGGCCTCCAACCATAAGGGTGTAGTACAAGCTACACCAGTGCTGGCCTCAAACCATGGTGGTGTAGTACAAGCTACACCAGTGGTGGCCTCCAACCAAGAGGGTGTAGTACAAGCTACACCAGTGGTGGCTTCCAACCAAGAGGGTGTAGTACAAGCTACACCAGTGGTAGCCTCCAACCAAGAGGGTGTAGTACAAGCTACACCAGTGGTGGCCTCCAACCAAGAGGGTGTAGTACAAGCTACACCAGTAGTGGCCTCCAACCAAGAGGGTGTAGTACAAGCTACACCAGTGGTGGCCTCCAACCAAGAGGGTGTAGTACAAGCTACACCAGTGGTGGCCTCCAACCAAGAAGGTGTAGTACAAGCTACACCAGTGGTTGCCTCCAACCAAGAGGGTGTAGTACAAGCTACACCAGTGGTGGCCTCCAACCATGAGGGTGTAGTACAAGCTACACCAGTGGTGGCCTCCAACCATGAGGGTGTAGTACAAACTACACTAGTGGTGGCCTCCAACCAAGAGGGTGTAGTACAAACTACACTAGTGGTGGCCTCCAACCGAAAGGGTGTAGTACAAACTACACTAGCGGTGACCTCCAGCAGGCGTCTACACTATCCCCTGTGGGATCTGTCCCAAGAAATATGTAGGCGAGACAGGGAGAGATCTTACAGTCCGCCTGAATGAGCATCGAAATGCCTCTAACATAGACAATGTAAGGTGCGCCTGTGTCCTCCACAGAGACTCCACGGGGCATTTGATGAACTGGAATAAGGCACAACTCGTTCTCACCGAACCAGACCTCAGACGCCGACGGTGCCTAGAAGCCTCACTAATCGCCTTCACCGACACTATAGAACGCAACACTGGAAACTACAAAATTTCAAAAACATTGGCATACATGATACTTAAGCAGCACCAACCCAACAACACAGGAGTCACATGATTTCATCGTCTACCCGTCCTCATCATAGGTAGAGGTTGTTTTGATAAAGACCTGCCTCGCATGAGCCAGTAGACCTTCTACAGTGTTCCTCCATTCTTATGTTCTTATGACATTCCTCAGGTCACGTGCGTCACATCTCACTCTCCGCCTATATATATAGTCTTTCTACCTCTGTATGTTAGAAGTGATCAAGGTCCCAGGACCGAAACGTTTTCTAATAAATATGTTATAGTGTTTGCTTACGTGTCTTTCTAAACCCACACCAGTGGTTGCCTCTAACCAAGAGGGTTTAGTACAAACTACGCCAGTGTTGGCCTCTAACCAAGAAGGTTTAGTATAAGCTACACCAGTGGTGGCCTCCAACCATGAGGGTGTAGTACAAACTACACTAGTGGTGGCCTCCAACCGAAAGGGTGTAGTACAAACTACACTAGCGGTGACCTCCACCCAAGAGGGTGTAGTACAAACTACACTAGTGGTGGCCTCCAACCAAGAGGATGTAGTACAAACTACACTAGTGGTGGTCTCCAACCAAGAGGGTGTAGTACAAACTACACTAGTGGTGGCCTCCAACCAAGAGGGTGTAGTACAAACTACACTAGTGGTGGTCTCCAACAAAGAGGGTGTAGTATAAACTACACTTGTGGTGGCCTCCAACCAAGAGAGTGTAGTACAACGTACACCAATGGTGGTCTCCAACCAAGAGGGTGTAGTACAAGCTACACCAGTGGTGGCCTCCAGCCAAAAGGGTGTAGTACAAGCTACACCAGTGGTGGCCTCCATCCAAGAGGGTTTAGTATAAGCTACACCAGTGGTTGCCTCTAACCAAGAGGGTTTAGTATAAGCTACACCAGTGGTTGCCTCTAACCAAGAGGGTTTAGTACAAGCTACACCAGTGGTTGCCTCTAACCAAGAGGGTTTAGTACAAGCTACACCAGTGGTGGCCTCCAACCAAGAGAGTGTAATGCAAGCTACACCAGTGGTGGCCTCCATCCAAGAGGGTGTAGTACAAGCTACACCAGTGGTGGCCTCCAGCCAAAAGGGTGTAGTACAAGCTACACCAGTGGTGGCCTCCATCCAAGAGGGTTTAGTATAAGCTACACCAGTGGTTGCCTCTAACCAAGAGGGTTTAGTATAAGCTACACCAGTGGTTGCCTCTAACCAAGAGGGTTTAGTACAAGCTACACCAGTGGTTGCCTCTAACCAAGAGGGTTTAGTACAAGCTACACCAGTGGTGGCCTCTAACCAAGAGGGTTTAGTACAAGCTACACCAGTGGTGGCCTCCAACCAAGAGAGTGTAATGCAAGCTACACCAGTGGTGGCTTCAAACCAAGAGAGTGTAGTACAAACTACACCAGTAGTGACCTTCAAACTCCAGTGTGTGGTTACAAACCGTACTAGCAGTGACCTCCGACCTACAGGCTGTGGTACAAACGACTTCATGACGGTCCACTAACTACGTACAGTGTATAGAGCGGCTTGTTACTGGCCACGGCTCTCAACGCCGCAGAACCTCATCAGTTTTTCATGTCAACGGGCACCTCTACACTGATGATTCACTCTACATCAGACTAATCATCATCCATTGTATCATCTTTCAGGCTCTCTCTCTCTCTCTCTCTCTCTCTCTCTCTCTCTCTCTCTCTCTCTCTCTCTCTCTCTCTCTCTCTCTCTCTCTCTCTCTCTCTCTCTCTCTCTCTCTCTGTCTCTCTCTCTCTCTCTCTCTCTCTCTCTCTCTCTCTCTCTCTCTGTCTCTCTCTCTCTCTCTCTCTCTCTCTCTCTCTCTCTCTCTCTCTCTCTCTCTCTCTCTCTCTCTCTCTCTCTCTCTCTTTCTCTCTCTCTCTCACACACTTGCGCACACACACACACACTCACACATGCACAGAAAGTGCAATGGTTTACAACAAGACTAGTCCCGGAGCTGAGGAGTGTCGCCTACGTGGAGAGGTAAAGGGAAATCAGCCTGACGACACTGGAGGACAGAAAAGATAGGAGGGACATGATAACGACATACAAAATACTGAGAGGAATTAATAAGGTGGATAGGGACAGCATGTTTCAGAGATGGGACACAGCAACAAGGGAAAACTCAGATGAGTCACAGGGATCTTAGGAAGTATTTCTTCAGTCATAGGAAGCGGAACAATCTGGAGGCAGGATCTATACATAGCTTTAAGAAGAGATACGATAAATCTCATGGAGCAGAAAGAGAGTGGACCTAATAGGGACCAGCGAAGAGGCGAGGCCAGAGGCTGTGACTCGACCCATCACAAATAGGCGAGTACACACTCCTATAAACACATTTTTAACATCAATAGAAAATGCATCCAAATTTATATGAAAGAATACAATACCTACCCACAATACATATATACTTCGTTATCCTAACAACGTGAGGAACTACACACATGTGCAACACTTGGGTATCTTTATTTGGAGATGTTTCGCCACCAAGGACTTTTTTTTCGGTTTAATACAGAGATGATATACGAAGACATTACAGGATGAGGTAATCAGTCCCTCAGCCTGGAAGACTTGAGAGAGCTTCGGGGGTCAAAGCCCCAGCTGCCCGGTCTGTGACCAGGCCTCGGTGTTCAATACCTTAGTCTAATTCCTTATATTATCGGTATTGAATAGTGTTATTGTAATAACAATTACATTAATAAAATAAGTATCTGTGTTACCAATTACATCAAAGAAACGAACCAGTTTTGATGTGCTGGTCATGAAATTTTTAGAACCATCTTGTCGCGTCCCCGCTGAAGGGATGGCACCGTCACACCCAGCGAACCCGTCACCTTATGGCACAGTCGTGTGCCAGATGATTTTTTTTTGCTATTGACGGATAAAATCAACAACAATATACACCAGAAATGTCACTTCCACCCCTACCAAAAAACATTACCGTCGCCGCCGCCACAATCACCATCACTACCAGCACATAACACTGCCACCACCATCACTACCAGCACATAACACTGCCACCACCATCGCTACCAGCATATAACACTGCCACCACCATCATTACCAGCATATAACACTGCCACCACCATCACTACCAGCACATAACACTGCCACCACCATCACTACCAGCATATAACACTGCCACCACCATCATTACCAGCATATAACACTGCCACCACCATCACTACCAGCACATAACACTGCCACCACAATCACTACCAGCACATAACACTACCACCACCATCACTACCAGCATATAACACTGCCACCACCATCACTACCAGCACATAACACTGCCACCACCATCACTACCAGCACATAACACTACCACCACCATCACTACCAGCACATAACACTACCACCACCATCACTACCAGCACATAACACTGCCACCACCATCACTACCAGCACATAACACTGCCACCACCATCGCTACCAGCATATAACACTGCCACCACAATCATTACCAGCATATAACACTGCCACCACCATCACTACCAGCACATAACACTGCCACCACCATCACTACCAGCATATAACACTGCCACCACCATCATTACCAGCATATAACACTGCCACCACCATCACTACCAGCACATAACACTGCCACCACCATCACTACCAGCACATAACACTACCACCACCATCACTACCAGCATATAACACTGCCACCACCATCACTACCAGCACATAACACTGCCACCACCATCACTACCAGCACATAACACTACCACCACCATCACTACCAGCACATAACACTACCACCACCATCACTACCAGCACATAACACTACCACCACCATCACTACCAGCACATAACACTACCACCACCATCACTACCAGCACATAACACTACCACCACCATCACTACCAGCACATAACACTACCACCACCATCACTACCAGCACATAACACTACCACCACCATCACTACCAGCACATAACACTACCACCACCATCACTACCAGCACATAACACTACCACCACCATCACTACCAGCACATAACACTACCACCACCATCACTACCAGCACATAACACTACCACCACCATCACTACCAGCACATAACACTACCACCACCATCACTACCAGCACATAACACTGCCACCACCATCACTACCAGCACATAACACTACCACCACCATCACTACCAGCACATAACACTGCCACCACCATCACTACCAGCACATAACACTACCACCACCATCACTACCAGCACATAACACTGCCACCACCATCACTACCAGCACATAACACTACCACCACCATCACTACCAGCACATAACACTGCCACCACCATCACTACCAGCATATAACACTACCACCACCATCACTACCAGCACATAACACTACCACCACCATCACTACCAGCACATAACACTACCACCACCATCACTACCAGCACATAACACTACCACCACCATCACTACCAGCACATAACACTACCACCACCATCACTACCAGCACATAACACTACCACCACCAACAACAAAACCACAACAGAACAACAAGGCAACAAACACTTGGTCATCTCACCAGGACTAGGAAGAGCCGGGTCCTCACGTAGCGACTTCCTGCAAGTTGCAGCATCACCAGCTGCGTGAAGCTCACCGAACACCACGTGAACACAAAAAAATGGCATTGTAGCACTCCGATAGGTGTGTCATCCTGGTGGATGTACCACCTGGGATGTAGCATCCTGGTGGATGTACCACCTGGGATGTAGCATCCTGGTGGATGTACCACCTGGGATGTAGCATCCTGGTGGATGTACCACCTGGGATGTAGCATCCTGGTGGATGTACCACCTGGGATGTAGCATCCTGGTGGATGTACCACCTGGGATGTAGCATCCTGGTGGATGTACCACCTGGGATGTAGCATCCTGGTGGATGTACCACCTGGGATGTAGCATCCTGGTGGATGTACCACCTGGGATGTGGCATCCTGGTGGATGTACCACCTGGGATGTGTCACCCTGGTGGATGTACCACCTGGGATGTGGCATCCTGGTGGATGTACCACCTGGGATGTGGCATCCTGGTGGATGTACCACCTGGGATGTGGCATCCTGGTGGATGTACCACCTGGGATGTGGCATCCTGGTGGATGTACCACCTGGGATGTAGCATCCTGGTGGATGTACCACCTGGGATGTGGCATCCTGGTGGATGTACCACCTGGGATGTGGCATCCTGGTGGATGTACCACCTGGGATGTGGCATCCTGGTGGATGTACCACCTGGGATGTAGCATCCTGGTGGATGTACCACCTGGGATGTGGCATCCTGGTGGATGTACCACCTCGGATGCGGCTTCCTGGTGGATGTACCACCTGGGATGTAGCATCCTGGTGGATGTACCACCTGGGATGTGGCATCCTGGTGGATGTATCACCTGGGATGTGGCATCCTGGTGGATGTACCACCTGGGATGTGGCATCCTGGTGGTTGTACCACCTGGGATGTGGCATCCTGGTGGATGTACCACCTGGGATGTGGCATCCTGGTGGTTGTACCACCTGGGATATAGCATCCTGGTGGATGTACCACCTGGGATGTGGCATCCTGGTGGATGTACCACCTGGGATGTGGCATCCTGGTGGACGTACCACCTGGGATGTAGCATCCTGGTGGATGTACCACCTGGGATGTGGCATCCTGGTGGATGTACCACCTGGGATGTGGCATCCTGGTGGACGTACCACCTGGGATGTAGCATCCTGGTGGATGTACCACCTAGGATGTGGCATCCTGGTGGATGTACCACCTGGGATGTGGCATCCTGGTGGACGTACCACCTGGGACGTAGCATCCTGGTGGATGTACCACCTGGGATGTGGCATCCTGGTGGACGTACCACCTGGGATGTAGCATCCTGGTGGATGTACCACCTGGGATGTGGCATCCTGTCGGATGTACCACCTATGATGTGGCATTCTGGCGGACATTACTATTTTTCTTTATTGTTTTCAGCATTAAAAATGGTAAATTATTGTGGTAAGAGTTGGAGGAATCGTTGCCACGTCGTCTACGACGCCAGAGACGGACTCCCCGACAATTACACGCAACCTTCAAAAATTTTACGGAAAATATATTTCCTTTTGTCTCGCCGAAATTGCTGATAATGATGTGGTCTTCCTGTTATGTACGATTTTTGAACGGATCTGTGTGTGTGTGTGCATTTGTTGGTTGTGTCTGTTGAGTACGTATAGCTGTGGGACGCGTCTGTTGTGTGTGTGATTGTTGGTTGTATTTGTTATGTGATTGTTGGTTATGTTTGTTGTGTGATTGTTGGTTGTATCAGTTGTGTGTGTGTGTGTACTCACCCATTTATACTCACCCATATGCAGTTGCAGGGGTCGATTCGTAGCTCCTGGCCCCACCTCATCGCGGGTCGTAACTAGGTTCCTTTTCCCCTTGCTGCAAGAGCTTTATCGTACCTCTTCTTAAAGCAATGTATGGATCCGGCCTCCACTATATCACTCTTCAGACAACTATATCACTTCCTGACAACTCTATTAATGAAGAAATACTTTCTAACATCCCTGTAACTCATTTGAGTTTTCAACTTCCAGTTTTGTGTATGTGTGTGTCTGTCTGTCTGTTGAGTGTGTGGCTGTTGGACGTCTGTGTTGTGTGTGGCTGTTGATTGTGTCTGTTGTGTGATGTGACTGCTGGTTTGTCTGTTGTGTGGTGCTATTGGACGTATCTGTTATGAGTGTGTTTGACTTTTGGTTTTGTGTAGGGCTGTTGAACCTATCTGTTGCGTGTAAGTGTGTACGTGATTGTTGGTTTCGTCTGTTGTTTAAGACTAATAATGTGTGTTATATTCAACTGTTATAAACGAGATACATAAATAATACTGAAAGAGAAAGAGACATGTATTCACCTTTAGACAACATTATGGGAACGTCTCGCCTACCGTATATATATATACATATATATATATATATATATATATATATATATATATATATATATATATATATATATATATATATATATATATATATATATATATATATATATATATATATATACATATATATATATATATATATATATATATATATATATATATATATATATATATATATATATATATATATATATATATATATATATATATAAATATATGAGCTATGTGTAGAAAGAAATTTGGTAATAAGTAATACATATTTTACGAAAAAGAGGATAAATAAATATACAAGGTATGATGTAGCACGTAATGAAAGTAGTTTGTTAGATTATGTATTGGTGGATAAAAGGTTGATGGGTAGGCTCCAGGATGTACATGTTTATAGAGGGGCAACTGATATATCGGATCATTATTTAGTTGTAGCTACAGTTAGAGTAAGAGGTAGATGGGAAAAGAGGAAGGTGGCAACAACAAGTAAGAGGGAGGTGAAAGTGTATAAACTAAGGGAGGAGGAAGTTAGGGCGAGATATAAGCGACTATTGGCAGAAAGGTGGGCTAGTGCAAAGATGAGTAGTGGGGGGGTTGAAGAGGGTTGGAATAGTTTTAAAAATGCAGTATTAGAATGTGGGGCAGAAGTTTGTGGTTATAGGAGGGTGGGGGCAGGAGGAAAGAGGAGTGATTGGTGGAATGATGAAGTAAATGGTGTGATAAAAGAGAAAAAGGTAGCTTACGAGAGGTTTTTACAAAGCAGAAGTGTTATAAGAAGAGCAGAGTATATGGAGAGTAAAAGAAAGGTGAAGAGAGTGGTGAGAGAGTGCAAAAGGAGAGCAGATGAAAGAGTGGAAGAGGCACTGTCAAGAAATTTTAATGAAAATAAGAAAAAATTTTGGAGTGAGTTAAACAAGTTAAGAAAGCCTAGGGAAAGTATGGATTTGTCAGTTAAAAACAGAGTAGGGGAGTTAGTAGATGGGGAGAGGGAGGTATTAGGTAGATGGCGAGAATATTTTGAGGAACTTTTAAATGTTAAGGAAGAAAGGGAGGCGGTAATTTTATGCACTGGCCAGGGAGGTATACCATCTTTTAGGAGTGAAGAAGAGCAGACTGTAAGTGTGGTGGAGGTACGTGAGGCATTACGTAGAATGAAAGGGGGTAAAGCAGCTGGAACTGATGGGATCATGACAGAAATGTTAAAAGCAGGGGGGGATATAGTGTTGGAGTGGTTGGTACTTTTGTTTAATAAATGTATGAAAGAGGGGAAGGTACCTAGGGATTGGCGGAGAGCATGTATAGTCCCTTTATATAAAGGGAAAGGGGACAAAAGAGATTGTAAAAATTATAGAGGAATAAGTTTACTGAGTATACCAGGAAAAGTATACGGTAGGGTTATAATTGAAAGAATTAGAGGTAAGACAGAATGTAGAATTGCGGTCGAACAAGAAGGTTTCAGAGTGGGTAGGGGATGTGTAGATCAAGTGTTTACATTGAAGCATATATGTGAACAGTATTTAGATAAAGGTAGGGAAGTTTTTATTGCATTTATGGATTTAGAAAAGGCATATGATAGAGTGGATAGAGGAGCAATGTGGCAGATGTTGCAAGTATATGGAATAGGTGGTAAGTTACTAAATGCTGTAAAGAGCTTTTATGAGGATAGTGAGGCTCAGGTTAGGGTGTGTAGAAAAGAGGGAGAATACTTCCCGGTAAAAGTAGGTCTTAGACAGGGATGTGTAATGTCACCATGGTTGTTTAATATATTTATAGATGGGGTTGTAAAAGAAGTAAATGCTAGGGTGTTCGGGAGAGGGGTGGGATTAAATTATTGGGAATCAAATTCAAAATGGGAATTGACACAGTTACTTTTTGCTGATGATACTGTGCTTATGGGAGATTCTAAAGAAAAATTGCAAAGGTTAGTGGATGAGTTTGAGAATGTGTGTAAAGGTAGAAAGTTGAAAGTGAACATAGAAAAGAGTAAGGTGATGAGGGTATCAAATGATTTAGATAAAGAAAAATTGGATATCAAATTGGGGAGGAGGAGTATGGAAGAAGTGAATGTTTTCAGATACATGGGAGTTGACGTGTCGGCGGATGGATTTATGAAGGATGAGGTTAATCATAGAATTGATGAGGGAAAAAAGGTGAGTGGTGCGTTGAGGTATATGTGGAGTCAAAAAACGTTATCTATGGAGGCAAAGAAGGGAATGTATGAAAGTATAGTAGTACCAACACTCTTATATGGATGTGAAGCTTGGGTGGTAAATGCAGCAGCGAGGAGACGGTTGGAGGCAGTGGAGATGTCCTGTCTAAGGGCAATGTGTGGTGTAAATATTATGCAGAAAATTCGGAGTGTGGAAATTAGGAGAAGGTGTGGAATTAATAAAAGCATTAGTCAGAGGGCAGAAGAGGGGTTGTTGAGGTGGTTTGGTCATTTAGAGAGAATGGATCAAAGTAGAATGACATGGAAAGCATATAAATCTATAGGGGAAGGAAAGAGGGGTAGGGGTCGTCCTCGAAAGGGTTGGAAAGAGGGGGTAAAGGAGGTTTTGTGGGTGAGGGGCTTGGACTTCCAGCAAGCGTGCATGAGCGTGTTAGATAGGAGTGAATGGAGACGAATGATACTTGGGACCTGACGATCTGTTGGAGTGTGAGCAGGGTAATATTTAGTGAAGGGATTCAGGGAAACCGGTTATTTTCATATAGTCGGACTTGAGTCCTGGAAATGGGAAGTACAATGCCTGCACTTTAAAGGAGGGGTTTGGGATATTGGCAGTTTGGAGGGATATGTTGTGTATCTCTATACGTATATGCTTCTAAACTGTTATATTCTGAGCACCTCTGCAAAAGCAGTGATAATGTGTGAGTGTGGTGAAAGTGTTGAATGATGATGAAAGTATTTTCTTTTTGGGGATTTTCTTTCTTTTTTGGGTCACCCTGCCTCGGTGGGAGACGACCGACTTGTTGAAAAAAAAAAAAAAAAAAAATATATATATATATATATATATATATATATATATATATATATATATATATATATATATATATATATGTACTCACCTATTTGTACTCACCTATTTGTGGTTGCAGGGGTCGAGTCCTAGCTCCTGGCCCCGCCTCTTCACCGGTTGCTACTAGGCCCTCTCTCTCCCCGCTCCATGAGCTTTATCAAACCTCGTCTTAAAACTGTGTATGGTTCCTGCCTCCACTACGTCATTTTCTAGGCTATTCCACTGCCTTACAACTCTATGACTGAAGAAATACTTCCTACTATCTCTCTGACTCATTTGTGTCTTCAACTTCCAATTGTGGCCTCTTGTTTCTGTGTCCCCTCCCTGGAACATCCTGTCTTTGTCCACCTTGTCTATTCCACGCAGTATTTTATATGTCGTTATCATGTCTCCCCTGACCCTCCTGTCCTCCAGTGTGGTCAGGCCGATTTCCCTTAATCTTTCCTCATAGGACATTCCCCTTAGCTCTGGAACTAACCTTGTCGCAAACCTTTGTACTTTCTCTAGTTTCTTGACGTGCTTTATCAAGTGCGGGTTCCAAACAGGTGCTGCATACTCCAGTATGGGCCTGACATACACGTTGTACAGTGTCTTGAATGATTCCTTACTAAGGTATCGGAATGCTGTTCTCAGGTTTGCCAGGCGCCCATATGCTGCAGCAGTTATCTGATTGATGTGTGCTTCCGGAGACATGCTCGGTGTTATACTCACCCCAAGATCTTTCTCCTTGAGTGAGGTTTGCAGTCTTTGGCCACCTAGCCTATACTCTGTCTGTGGTCTTCTGTGCCCCTCCCCCATCTTCATGACTTTGCATTTGGCAGGATTAAATTCGAGAAGCCATTTGCTGGACCAGGTGTCCAGTCTGTCCAGGTCTCTTTGAAGTCCTGCCTGGTCCTCATCAGATTTAATTCTCCTCATTAACTTCACATCATCTGCAAACAGGGACACTTCTGAGTCTAACCCTTCCGTCATGTCGTTCACATATACCAAAAATAGCACTGGTCCTAGGACCGACCCCTGTGGGACCCCGCTCGTCACAGGTGCCCACTGTGATACATCATTATGTACCATGACTCGTTGTTGCCTCCCTGTCAGGTATTCTCTGATCCATTGCAGTGCCCTTCCTGTTATATGCGCCTGATGCTCTAGCTTCTGCACTAATCTCTTGTGAGGAACTGTGTCAAAGGCCTTCTTGCAGTCCAAGAAGATGCAATCAACCCACCCCTCTCTCTCTTGTCTTACTTCTGTTATTTTATCATAAAACTCCAGAAGGTTTGTGACACAGGATTTGCCTTCCGTGAATCCGTGCTGGTTGGCATTTATACTCCTGTTCCGTTCCAGGTGCTCCACCACTCTCCTCCTGATAATCTTCTCCATAATTTTGCATACTATACACGTCAATGACACAGGTCTATAGTTTAGTGCCTCTTTTCTGTCTCCTTTTTTAAAAATGGGAACTACATTTGCCGTCTTCCATACCTCAGGTAGTTGCCCAGTTTCCAGGGATGTGTTGAAGATTGTGGTAAGTGGCACGCACAACATATCTGCTCCCTCTCTAAGGACCCACGGGGAGATGTTGTCTGGTCCCATTGCCTTTGAGGTATCGATGTCCCTTAGCAGTTTCTTCACCTCCTCCTCATCTGTATGTATGTCGTCCAACACTTGTTGGTGTATTCCTTGCTGGTGTCCCCATCTGGTCTGTCCCCCCAGAGTCCTTCCTGTCTCTACTGTAAATACTTCCTTAAATCTCGTGTTGAGCTCCTCACATACCTCTTGATCGTTTCTTGTGAGTTCTCCACCTTCTTTCCTCAGCCTTATCACCTGGTCCTTGACTGTTGTCTTCCTCCTAATGTGGCTATACAGCAGTTTCGGGTCAGATTTGACTTTCGATGCTATGTCGTTTTCATACTGTCGCTGGGCCTCCCTCCTTATCTGTGCATACTCGTTTCTGGCTCTTCTACTAATCTCCTTGTTTTCCTGGGTCCTATGCCTCCTGTACCTTTTCCATTCTCTGTTGCACTTAGTTTTTGCCTCCCTACACCTTCGGGTAAACCAAGGACTCGTTTTGGTCTTCCTATTATTTCCGTTTCCCTTGGGAACAAAACTTTCCTCTGCCTCCTTGCACTTTGTTGCCAAATATTCCATCATCTCGTTTACTGATTTTCCTACCATTTCTCTGTCCCACTGAACCTCCTGCAGGAAGTTTCTCATACCTGTGTAGTCCCCCCTTTTATAGTTTGGCCTGTCCCCTTCAGTTCCTGTTACCTTCTCCACTTGTAACTCTACTATATAGTCAAAACTCAGAACCACATGATCGCTAGCTCCAAGGGGCCTCTCATAAGTGAAGTCCTCAATGTCTGAACTGCTCAGGGTGAACACAAGATCCAGTCTTGCTGGCTCATCCTCCCCTCTCTCTCTGGTTGTGTCCCTGACATGTTGATGCATGAGGTTTTCAAGTACCACATCCATCATCTTGGCTCTCCATGTGTGTGTGTGTGTGTGTGTGTGTGTGTGTGTGTGTGTGTGTAGTGCCGAATATGTAAAATTGGTCAATTAGCAAGAACTCATTTAAAATTAAATCCTTTCTAAAACTTTCTCTTATTCGTTTAAAGATATATTTTTTCATTAATGTTAATGTAAAAATTTTTAATTTTGCTCCAAAAGAATTTTAGAAAACTTACCTAACCTTATTATAACAAGAACAATTTATTTTAACCTAACCCAACAAAATATATTTTAGATTTGTTTACAGCAATTTAATACTAAACAAACAGAGTGAAATAAAATTTTTTCGTTAGGTTCAGAATGATTTTGGCGAAATTATTGCATACACAAATTTTCACTTGTCCATACATGGAAAGATGAGTGTTGCTATTTAAGCCAAGATCGCAAGTTCTGCCTATTCTGCACGACATATTCAGGAAGGATATAGGAAAGTACTGGTTTGGTAATAGAGTTGTGGATGAGTGGAACAAACTCCCAAGTACCGTTATAGAGGCCAGAACGTTGTGTAGCTTTAAAAATAGGTTGGATAAATACATGAGTAGATGTGGGTGGGTGTGAGTTAGACCTGATAGCTTGTGCTACCAGGTCGGTTGCCGTGTTCCTCCCTTAAGTCAATGTGACCTGACCTGACTAGGTTGGGTGCATTGGCTTAAGCCGGCAGGAGACTTGGACCTGCCTCGCATGGGCCAGTAGGCCTTCTGCAGTGTTCCTTCGTTCTTATGTTCTTATGTTCTTATATATATATATATATATATATATATATATATATATATATATATATATATATATATATATATATATATATATATATATATATATATATATATATATATATATATATATATATATATATATATATATATATATATATATATATATATATATATATATATATATATATATATATATATATATATATATATTATATATATATATATATATATATATATATATATATATATATATATATATATAAAATATAATATAATATAATATATTATAATATAATATAATATAATGTGCGTGTGTGTAGTAGTAGTAGTAGTAGAGCGGAAATCAGGCGGCTGTGTACTGCCGACATAAAATCAACTTAGCTAAAACTGGAGAAATGATATTCTCTGTTTTATGTACAACTGTATTGCCAAGCCTAGTGATTCAAGACACTAGTCAGCCACGTCTCTGAAAAATCTCTTGAGAGGTTTTGGCGTCACGCCAGTTCATTAAGTAGGTGAGGCTATTTTTTTCTGACAAACATAGGAATTAATTATTAACATTATCAGAACGGCGGGTGTATTATGCTTATCGATATGTGTGTGCAGATCTCTAGCTGCCTCATCCACATATTTTTTTCGCATCCTGCACGTGGTATAACAAACTCCACCTTTCGTTTTAAGTAGACTTGGGGGTTTCTTGCAGGTTAGATATGGTCTTGAAAACTAATTAGACAAATAATTATATAAAAATCTAAGTAGCTTGTAAATTGTGATATACTTCGGTGCAGCAGATGTAGATAATTCATATACATTACTTGTAGTATTAGTGGCAGAAGCTACTCTTAAGGCTGCACTTATAGAAATCAGTGGAAATAATATTCGTTATCTTACTGTCGGGGAAGATGACAGATTATTCCGGAGATCTGTCAAGCTTGAGGGATGTTGATGATCCTCAGAGCAAGACGTCTTCAATCACTAGTAAAATAAAGTTAGTTTCTAGGAGACCCGGTGAGTGTAGTCATGTTCCTCCTCAAAGTATTCAGGGCGATATATTCTACAGCTCCTCAGATAGACCCTGATGACAACTCGACATTTCATGTTGTTTTACTGGTCAGAGGGGATGTGCATTAAATCGTCCTTATTGATCTGTTTCCCTTACATTTTGAGAGACATCTTACCGTCTAGCTTATACTGCATGCAAGTCTTCATGTATATCAGTGGTTGAATATACTGACAGATGTTAAATAAATCCCAACATGCAGTTAATGTCGCTTTGAGAAGACGTTTCATCCACTAGGGATTTAATCAGTCCTCACCAGTGTGGACACTGATGTGGACAAAAAGTCATCTCACTATATGCCTATTACAACCCAGGAGTCCCAAAGGCCTGTTATCCTGGAAGTAAAGGGAGCAAAATAAACACAGCAGAAAAACTTTTGACTTGTATTATCCTTCACCAATTTAGAACAGAAGTATGTACACTATATACACTATGTACAACAATAAGTATTAGTGCACTCCACGGTAAGCAAGGCAGAATAGAAGCCACTAGAGAGCAGACGGTGCTTTAACCAGCTCTAGAATGGGAATGACAAGGACAGACAGGTGAGTGGTACCCACATCACCTCTGCGATTGCCAAAACCATCTTCTCATTGGCTGGAACCTGGGTACTGATTGAACGACGGGGCCCCATCGTTAACCCTTAGCACCTGGTTCGCTGGTTGAGGGAAATAGCCTTTCAATGAGGGTGTGTACATGTGCCGAATAAAGGTTACATACTCTTTGCATACCACAATGCCTTTAATAGCATATTCCCTTACCAACATAAGCGAATTTCGAAGAAAGAATGAGCTGTTCATACTACATTTAACTTTCTGATGAAAGTATTCATCACTGAATTCCATCAGTGGTGGCAACATATGACAGGATTACAACAGTGATTTCAGCCACCGGAAGCTGTGGGCTTGTCTTCTAAGAAAGTGTGAACAATGTTGATTGGGAGTTTTGTTAAAAGTGAGTCAGTGTCAAAACTACATTTTTGTGTTGTGTAGCTGTAAGTGCTTTATTTTTTGGATGTATTCTTGTTAATGAATGATGTGATGATAATAATCATAATAATAATAATAATAATAATAATAATAATAATAATAATAATAATAATAACTATAATAATAATAATAATAATAATAATAATAATAATAATAATAATAATAATAATAATAATAATAATAATAATAATAATAATAATAATAACAATAATAATAATAATAATAACAATAATAATAATAATAATAATAATAATAATAATAATAATAATAATAATAATTACTATTATTATTATTATTTTTATATTTCATTTCAGCATGACACAATCAGTCTTCTCTCCAAGCAGAGAGACTGATTACCTTATTCTCCTCCTCATCTTTCACCGTTCTTCTCTGTATTGGACTGAAGAAGCCACTGGCTGGTGAAACGTTTCCTCAGTAAAGATTCCCAAATGTTGCACAAGTATCTCAGTCTTCATACAATGTTTGTACAGAAATAGGTTATGCAGAACATTTCTGGCAACCTTAAACCTAACTTAAGACTACAACGGTAATAACTAACAGGGTATATGAACAATAAATTTAGGAATTACAATGTTTATATTCAAGAATTTACCCCCAAAAATGGGAAGACTAAATTGCTAAACAATTTAAATAGTTTGGATGAAAGTGACTCACTTTTTGATATGATGTTCTTCAAGGGGAGAACAGATAGAAACTGTATTCACAAGAGTAATTAAGCATTGGATATGGTGGATTTGCATAAGTCATTTCCACAATTTTCATGAACGTTAGAGTTCATAACCAAAGTATTCAATGAAGCTGCTGCCTTTATTTATAGAACAAACTGCAAGAGTTCTTACAAAATCTCTGAGTCGACTATGATTGCATCACAGTACACAGTACACCGTTAATACCTTACAGAGCCAGAGGAAACCTGATTCTCTAACTACCCTTGAGCTACAGTCATCCTTCCCTTCCCCTGACTTAGATTGGGTGACCTAACTTGGCTTATATGTTCTAACTTTTGCCCTGTGACTCAACTTATGTCACTTTGCGTACCTTCGTATGTTAGCTGCGTCTCATGTACACCTTTTAGACGAGGGCGTCAAACTGAGGTCTAATTATACAATACTTTTATGTTATTGTATCAGACGAAGCTCATTACTCAACTACATCGTCTACCTCAGCAAGCATATAAACTTATAGTAGTGAATATTATGTTAAAATGATTATTAAGTGTTTGACATTAAGTCGTATCATTGACTTCCAAAGCATAAATTGTACATATTTATTTAAGTACATAAACAATTATATTTTTTTCCAGTGTTTTATGTAATTTATTGTGTTACACAACGGTCTACATATTACATTTTCCTTTTACCTCAAATGTAGCCCCACAAATGTAATTACATTATTTTATTAAAAGTAATTTGAACGATTTTGCATTACAATAGCAAACAGGCGATATTTACAACGCAGGACAAGTCACACTGGGATGGAAATCTTTAGCACGAGATCTTTTGCACACTCTGTGCGTCGTCACGAGCTATGCAATGTTGCAAGGCTAGCAACAATCTGTGACATGGCCTGATGCTTTACGCTTCTGCCTTGCCTTAAAGCGAATTTTTCCTCCTACTATCTGTTACTGGCCTTGCAACATTGCATAGCTCCTGACGACGAACAGAGAGTGCGTAAGATCTTGAGCTAAAGGTTTCCATCCTCATGTGGCATGTTCTACATGATTTTTATATGAAACATAAATACTGATGAATGAGACACATATGAAGCATTTGGGTATCTATATTGTTGAAACGTTTCGCCTACACGACAGGCTCTTTTCCAGGCGAATACAAGTGAATACAACACTGCAAAACTGCAGATACATCCAAGTCGGACAAAAACGTTGTTGCACGCTTCTCTCTCCTGTGTGCGGGTTATCTGTACTGTAGAAGTAGTTTTAACGTGATCAGTCCGTCAGTCCCTCAAGCCTAAAAGGGTCAGTCTCTCAAGCCTAAAGGGGTCAGTCTCTCAAGCCTAAAGGGGTCAGTCTCTCAAGCCTAAAGGGGTCAGTCCCTCAAGCCTAAAAGGGTCAGTCCCTCAAGCCTAAAAGGGTCAGTCCCTCAAGCCTAAAGGGGTCAGTCCCTCAAGCCTAAAGGGGTCAGTCCCTCAATTCTAAAGGGGTCAGTCCCTCAAGCCTAAAGGGGTCAGTCCCTCAAGCCTATAGGGGTCAGTCCCTCAAGCCTAAAAGGGTCAGTCCCTCAAGCCTAAAGGGGTCAGTCCCTCAAGCCTAAAGGGGTCAGTCCCTCAAGCCTAAAAGGGTCAGTCCCTCAAGCCTAAAGGGGTCAGTCCCTCAAGCCTAAAGGGGTCAGTCCCTCAAGCCTATAGGGGTCAGTCCCTCAAGCCTAAAAGGGTCAGTCCCTCAAGCCTAAAGGGGTCAGTCCCTCAAGCCTAAAGGGGTCAGTCCCTCAAGCCTAAAGGGGTCAGTCCCTCAAGCCTAAAGGGGTCAGTCCCTCAAGCCTAAAAGGGTCAGTCCCTCAAGCCTAAAGGGGTCAGTCCCTCAAGCCTAAAAGGGTCAGTCCCTCAAGCCTAAAGGGGTCAGTCCCTCAAGCCTAAAGGGGTCAGTCCCTCAAGCCTAAAAGGGTCAGTCCCTCAAGCCTAAAGGGGTCAGTCCCTCAAGCCTAAAGGGGTCAGTCCCTCAAGCCTAAAGGGGTCAGTCCCTCAAGCCTAAAGGGGTCAGTGCCTCAAGCCTAAAGGGGTCAGTCCCTCAAGCCTAAAGGGGTCAGTCCCTCAAGCCTAAAGGGGTCAGTCCCTCAAGCCTAAAGGGGTCAGTCCCTCAAGCCTAAAAGGGTCAGTCCCTCAAGCCTAAAGGGGTCAGTCCCTCAAGCCTAAAGGGGTCAGTCCCTCAAGCCTAAAGGGGTCAGTCCCTCAAGCCTATAGGGGTCAGTCCCTCAAGCCTAAATCATAAAGCTGCTTACATCAATATCCTAAGCTTTCTCAAGATTTATTAATGTTTCTTCTTTTTTTTTCATGTATATTCTACAGCTCATCGAGCTTTCATTTCTATCTACTTACCTGGAGTGTATTCCAGGGATCAGCGCCCCCGCGGCCTGGTCCACGACCAGTCTTCCAGCTTTAAGCTTTATTCTCCAGTCTTTTTTTCTAATTTAAGCTTTCTAGACATTTTTAGTTTTTTTTTTTTAAGCTTTTTCACACTTTAAAAAAAATCTTAAAATTTTGAAAATTTCGAGATTTATTAAGATTTCTAAAATTTTCTCAAATCTTTCTCAAGCTTTCTCGCTATTTCCCGCAAATTTTCCGCCTTTGTAACAGACGGTGAAAAAAAATTTCAAGCTTTCATAATTGTTTCTCAAGCTTTTTCGCACATTTATAAGCTTTCTCAAGTTCTTTTTTTTTCCAAAACTCCTCAACTTTTCTCATTTTCTCACATTCTTAAGTTGCTATAAACTTTTAATCATTCTTCAAGATATTAAGAATTTGAAAGCACTCTTTGTTTTCTCTTTCTTTCTCCTCCATCTTCCTTACTTTCTCTCATGCTTTCTCCAGTTTTCTGAAACCTTCAAGATTTGTATGGATTCTGAACCTTTCTCACACTTCCTTATACACCTTTACTTTCTTATGCCCTTTTAAGCTTTCCTGTACTCTTTAAGTGGCGTTATTAAATACATTTAAAAAGTGAGTAGGAGGAAGTTGTGTGTGAGTAAGACGTCCCTAGCATGGGCCAGTAGTCCTACTACAGTGCTCCTTTATTATGTTCTTATGTTCTTATTGAGTTTAGTAAATGGATATGTTGAAGCCATATTCTTTGCGGGGAAGAGAGGAAGCCTTGGTGGGCAGGTGTTCCAAGAAGCAGTGAAGAGGCCCTCCAGGCATCACGTGGCACTAATAGTAGTTGTTGCAGTAGTAGTAGTTGGGGCAGTAGTAGTAGTAGTTGTTGTAAAAGTAGTTGGTGCAGTAATAGTTGGGGCAGTAGCAGTAGTAGTAGTGGGGGCAGTAGTAATAATTGGTACAGTAGTAATAATTGGCACAGTAGTAATAATTGGTAGAGTAGTAAAAGTTGGGGAAATAGCAGTTGCGGCCGTAGTTGTAGTAGTGGAAGTAGCAGCAGTAGTAGTAGTAGCAGTAGTTGGGAAGTACTGAGAGTAAAAGATATAAAAATTACTGATAGTCAGTTAGGTAAGTGCACATAAACGCGTCTTTCTTTGACCTGCCGAGCATGGGCCAACAGGCCTGCTGCAGTGATCCTCCTTTCTTATGTTCTTATGTTCTTTCTGAATGCCCTATAAAGGCAACGCTTCGCTCTACGGAGCTCGACAAAGCTTGGGTAAAGGTCTAACAGTACTGAGAGAATGTCAAAATGTACACACGTACGGTCATTTAGGACATTTTATGGAAGGAGACGCATCACCACTGGTGACTTTCAATAGAGGGAATTAGTAACACATCTATAGCGGGGAGAGATCAGGAGAAACAAAGTCGATAATGATACTTAATCTAAAGCTGAAAGGGTGTGACTGACTAGTCTGTGCCACCGATTCATCTCACCACGGTGTCCTGGATAAGTAAGATCATTCTAGCCACAGTTTCAGAGATGGAGACAAAAGAAACGAATTCCGTGTTGTCACAGCCGCCTACAAACAACGAGATGGGATACGCAGAACTGGTGCTGAAGAAGGATGACATATGCAAACGTCGTTGTGTAGAGGCGGATAGGATCGTTGCAATCAAACATGTTTACATGGGATCAGGTAAACACGTTTACACGAGATCAGGTAAACACGTTTACACAGGATTCAGGTGGTGTTTGTATCTCTGGAACTCTGGCGGCTAGTATCCAGGACACTGGCCAGTGGGACCCGTGAACTCCAGGGCCACGCGCCCCACCCCCCATCAACTTCAGGTCATTAAGTCGCGGAACGGGTGGGGTTTGAATACATGGCAAATGCTCTCTAAAACTCAGATCTTTACCTGACCCATTGTGTCTCCTGACGTCTTCCACACTCTAGCTCTCATATTTCCACTTCTCTGTGTACTAAGACTGAAAAAGTCACTAGTAGAGAAACGTCTCATTGAATAAAATGACGTAAATGTGGTGCACGTCTTTATTTCTACATTCTGTTAGTATTATTGTATCTTTACCCAAGTTTTGACAAGCTCTTGGTGGGCGAAACGTTGCCTAAAATATAAAATATTCACAATGCTGCTGGTATGTACAGTCATATAGTGACAGTAGTGGTAGTAGTAGTTGTGGTAGCAGTGGTATCGGTAGTAGTACTTTCAGGGTTAATAGATGTGGTTTACCCGGAGAGGGTTTCGGGGGTCAATGCCCCCGCGGCTTGGTCTGAGACCAGGCCTCATGGTGGATCAGGGTCTGATCAACCAGGCTGTTACTGCCAGCCGCAAGCAAACTTACGTACGAACCTCAGCCAGGTTGGTCGGGTACTGACTTTAGGTGCCTGTCCAGTGCCTTCTTGAAGACAGTCAGGAGTCTATTGGTAATCCCCCTTATGTATGCTGGGAGGCAGTTGAACAGTCTTGGGCCCCGGACACTTATTGTGTTGTCTCTCAGTGTACTCGTGGCGCCCCTGCTTATCATCGGGGGAATGTTACATCTCTTGCCGAGTCTTTCGTTTTCATAGGGAGTGATTGTCATGTGCAAGTTTGATACCATTCCCTCCAGGACCTTCCAAATGCATATTATCATGTATCTCTCTCGCCTGCATTCCAGGGAATACAGATCAAGGACCTTCAACCGTTCCCAGTAAGTGGGTAGTTCCGGTATTAAACGATGTGGTGGTACTGGTAGCAGCAACCACTACCACCACCATCACCACAACCACTACCACCACCATCACCACAACTACTTTCATCACAACCACTATCATCACAACCACTACCACCACCATCACCACAACCACTACCATCACAACCACTATCATCACAACCACAAACACTACTATCACCACAACCACTACTATCACAACAACTACCACCACCACCATCACCACAACCACTACCATCACCACAACCACTACTATCACAACCACTACCACCACCACCATCACCACAACCACTACCATCACCACAACCACTACTATCACAACCACTACCACCACCATCATCGCCACAACCACTACCATCACCACAACCACTACTATCACAACCACTACCACCACCACCATCACCACAACCACTACCATCACCACAACCACTACTATCACAACCACTACCACCACCACCATCACCACAACCACTACCATCACCACAACCACTACTATCACAACCACTACCACCACCACCATCACCACAACCACTACCATCACCACAACCACTACTATCACAACCACTACCACCACCACCATCACCACAACCACTAGCATCACCACAACCACTATCACAACCACTACCACCACCACCATCACCACAACCACTATCATCACCACAACCACTACTATCACAACCACTACCACCACCACCATCACCACAACCACTACCATCACCACAACCACTACTATCACAACCACTACCACCACCACCATCACCACAACCACTACCATCACCACAACCACTACTATCACAACCACTACCACCACCACCATCACCACAACCACTACCATCACCACAACCACTAATATCACAACCACTACCACCATCACCACAACCACTACCATCACCACAACCACTACTATCACAACCACTACCACCACCACCATCACCACAACCACTACCATCACCACAACCACTACTATCACCACCACTACCACCACCACCATCACCACAACCACTACTATCACAACCACTACCACCACCACCATCACCACAACCACTACCATCACCACAACCACTACTATCACAACCACTACCACCACCACCACCACCATCACCACAACCACTACTATCACAACCACTACCACCACCACCACCATCACCACAACCACTACCATCACCACAACCACTACTATCACAACCACTACCACCACCACCATCACCACAACCACTACCATCACCACAACCACTACTATCACAACCACTACCACCACCACCATCACCACAACCACTACCATCACCACAACCACTACTATCACAACCACTACCACCACCACCATCACCACAACCACTACCATCACCACAACCACTACTATCACAACCACTACCACCACCACCATCACCACAACCACTACTATCACAACCACTACCACCACCACCATCACCACAACCACTACTATCACAACCACTACCACCACCACCATCACCACAACCACTACCATCACCACAACCACTACTATCACAACCACTACCACCACTACCACCACCATCACCACAACCACTACTATCACAACCACTACCACCACCACCACCATCACCACAACCACTACCATCACCACAACCACTACTATCACAACCACTACCACCACCACCATCACCACAACCACTACCATCACCACAACCACTACTATCACAACCACTACCACCACCACCATCACCACAACCACTACCATCACCACAACCACTACTATCACAACCACTACCACCACCACCATCACCACAACCACTACCATCACCACAACCACTACTATCACAACCACTACCACCACCACCATCACCACAACCACTACCATCACCACAACCACTACTATCACAACCACTACCACCACCACCATCACCACAACCACTACCATCACCACAACCACTACTATCACAACCACTACCACCACCACCATCACCACAACCACTACCATCACCACAACCACTACTATCACAACCACTACCACCACCACCATCACCACAACTACTACCATAATCATCACTACAATCATCACCACCAAATTGAAGAATAAGACACTAGTGCAACATTTTGGGAATCTTTATTGAGGAAACGTTCCGCCAGCAAGTGGCGAAACGTCCAATACAAAGAAGAACGGTGGTAGAAGAGGAGGACTGATCACCTCAAATTCCTCCTCTTCTTCCACCGTTCTTCTCTGTATTGGACTGAAGAAGTCACTGGCTGGCGAAACGTTTCCTCAGTCAAGATTCCCAAAATGTTGCACAAGTGTCTTATTCTTTAACTTACCGGTTTTCTAAATCATTTATCACCACCACAGTCATCACCTTCATCACCATCACCACCACAGTCATCACCATCACCACCATCACCACAACAGTCATCACCTTCATCACCATCACCACCACAGTCATCATCACCACCACAGTCATCACCATCACCATCACAGTCATCATCACCACCACAGTCATCACCATCACCACCATCACCACAACAGTCATCACCATCACCACCACAGTCATCATCGCCACCAAAGTCATCACCATCACCACCACAGTCATCATAACCACCACAGCCATCACCATCACCACCATCACCACAACAGTCATCACCATCACCACTATCACCACCACAGTCATCATCGCCACCAAAGTCATCACCCTCATCACCACAGTCATCATCACCACCACAGTCATCACCATCACCACCACAGTCATCACCATCATCACCATCGCCACAGGCATCACTACCACCACAGGCATCACCATCACCACCACAGTCATCACCATCACCACCACAGTCACCAGTATCGCCACAGTCGTCATCACCACCACAATCATCACTATCACCACCACAGTCATCATCATCACCACAGTCGTCATATCACCACCACAATCATCATCACTTCTCTCATCACATTATGATGTAATTTACTATAAAGACAACCAGTATTGTCTTCGATTCAAATTAAACATTCTGGAAGACAAAAATATAATGTTTGGGAACTGAACAGTGAATGACTTGTGTGTGAGCGAGGCGGTAAGTGCCTGGTGTGTGAGCGAGGCGGTAAGTGCCTGGTGTGTGAGCGAGGTGGTAAGTGCCTGGTGTGTGAGCGAGGCGGTAAGTGCCTGGTGTGTGAGCGAGGCGGTAAGTGCCTGGTGTGTGAGCGAGGCGGTAAGTGCCTGGTGTGTGAGCGAGGCGGTAAGTGCCTGGTGTGTGAGCGAGGTGGTAAGTGCCTGGTGTGTGAGCGAGGTGGTAAGTGCCTGGTGTGTGAGCGAGGTGGTAAGTGCCTGGTGTGTGAGCGAGGCGGTAAGTGCCTGGTGTGTGAGCGAGGCGGTAAGTGCCTGGTGTGTGAGCGAGGCGGTAAGTGCCTGGTGTGTGAGCGAGGCGGTAAGTGCCTGGTGTGTGAGCGAGGCGGTAAGTGCCTGGTGTGTGAGCGAGGCGGTAAGTGCCTGGTGTGTGAGCGAGGCGGTAAGTGCCTGGTGTGTGAGCGAGGCGGTAAGTGCCTGGTGTGTGAGCGAGGCGGTAAGTGCCTGGTGTGTGAGCGAGGCGGTAAGTGCCTGGTGTGTGAGCGAGGCGGTAAGTGCCTGGTGTGTGAGCGAGGCGGTAAGTGCCTGGTGTGTGAGCGAGGCGGTAAGTGCCTGGTGTGTGAGCGAGGTGGTAAGTGCCTGGTGTGTGAGCGAGGCGGTAAGTGCCTGGTGTGTGAGCGAGGTGGTAAGTGCCTGGTGTGTGAGCGAGGCGGTAAGTGCCTGGTGTGTGAGCGAGGTGGTAAGTGCCTGGTGTGTGAGCGAGGCGGTAAGTGCCTGGTGTGTGAGCGAGGCGGTAAGTGCCTGGTGTGTGAGCGAGGCGGTAAGTGCCTGGTGTGTGAGCGAGGCGGTAAGTGCCTGGTGTGTGAGCGAGGTGGTAAGTGCCTGGTGTGTGAGCGAGGTGGTAAGTGCCTGGTGTGTGAGCGAGGTGGTAAGTGCCTGGTGTGTGAGCGAGGTGGTAAGTGCCTGGTGTGTGAGCGAGGCGGTAAGTGCCTGGTGTGTGAGCGAGGCGGTAAGTGCCTGGTGTGTGAGCGAGGCGGTAAGTGCCTGGTGTGTGAGCGAGGCGGTAAGTGCCTGGTGTGTGAGCGAGGCGGTAAGTGCCTGGTGTGTGAGCGAGGCGGTAAGTGCCTGGTGTGTGAGCGAGGCGGTAAGTGCCTGGTGTGTGAGCGAGGCGGTAAGTGCCTGGTGTGTGAGCGAGGCGGTAAGTGCCTGGTGTGTGAGCGAGGCGGTAAGTGCCTGGTGTGTGAGCGAGGTGGTAAGTGCCTGGTGTGTGGGCGAGGCGGTAAGTGCCTGGTGTGTGAGCGAGGTGGTAAGTGCCTGGTGTGTGAGCGAGGCAGTAAGTGCCTGGTGTGTGAGCGAGGTGGTAAGTGCCTGGTGTGTGAGCGAGGCGGTAAGTGCCTGGTGTGTGAGCGAGGCGGTAAGTGCCTGGTGTGTGAGCGAGGCGGTAAGTGCCTGGTGTGTGAGCGAGGTGGTAAGTGCCTGGTATGTGAGCGAGGCGGTAAGTGCCTGGTGTGTGAGCGAGGTGGTAAGTGCCTGGTGTGTGAGCGAGGCGGTAAGTGCCTGGTGTGTGAGCGAGGTGGTAAGTGCCTGGTGTGTGAGCGAGGCGGTAAGTGCCTGGTGTGTGAGCGAGGTGGTAAGTGCCTGGTGTGTGAGCGAGGCGGTAAGTGCCTGGTGTGTGAGCGAGGTGGTAAGTGCCTGGTGTGTGAGCGAGGCGGTAAGTGCCTGGTGTGTGAGCGAGGCGGTAAGTGCCTGGTGTGTGAGCGAGGTGGTAAGTGCCTGGTGTGTGAGCGAGGTGGTAAGTGCCTGGTGTGTGAGCGAGGCGGTAAGTGCCTGGTGTGTGAGCGAGGTGGTAAGTGCCTGGTGTGTGAGCGAGGCGGTAAGTGCCTGGTGTGTGAGAGAGGCGGTAAGTGCCTGGTGTACGAGAGAGGCGCTAAGTGCCTGGTGTGCCAGCGAGGCAATAAGTGCCTGGTGTGTGAGCGAGGCGGTAAGTGCCTGGTTTGCCAGCGAGGTAATAAATGTTTGGTGTGCCAGCGAGGCAGTAAGTGCCTGGTGTATCAGCGAGGCAGTGAGTGCCTGGTGTATCAGCGAGGCAGTGAGTGCCTGGTGGTGAAGGACAACAGTGTCAGGGTTTCCTCGGCTGTCAGACTAAGCGTCAGCAGTGTATACATGATGGCTGCAGAGTGTCAACAGTGAAGGTGGAACTGAACACAGGAAGAGCCAGATTAGGTGTACAGGGTGTTACTAGGCTTTGGATTGCTGCCTTTATACTTATCTCTACTCATATTATTCGGTTTGAACATAGCTCTCAGAGTGTCAAGAGTGCCTGGTGCAGGTAGTATCTGTGAGAGCATCAGGGTAATAGAGAGCACAGAGAACTTCCAATATTATTTTTCTTGATATTATTGACTCGTTTTTAACTTTAGAAGACAGTGATTTAAGCCTAGACACTAGAAATTACCTAGGGAGAAGATACGCAGCAATACCACGAAATTCAGACAAGACTTTGGTGAATAATGTCGTTCTTCTGACGGAAGAACCCGTAAACATAATTGTTGGGCTGTACTGTATTACCCACAAAGCTCTGCTGCTGCTTTCTGTCATAAGCCTTATACACTCTGTCATGTTGTTTGTTGTGGTTAAAGGCCGTGCCAGTCCGAGTTGTTGGCTCCTACAAACTACATTAAGTTGGTGTACTACGAAAGACGCCATCCCAACTTGGTCCTAGCTACATCATTTGCGTTGAATACTTACAGTTAGTTACGTAGTAACTAGGTTTCTCCTCGCAGAGTGCTCCATGCTACAAATATATAAATATTGTCTTAACCTTCCAAGCAGAGGTTTGCTAGAGTTCGGTCGGTCCAGTTTGCCCAAACTATAACTGATCATAGGTATATAACGATGACAAGATAGGGAATATGATACATGTTCAACACCTGGGTACCTTAGGACACGTTTCACCCAAGTGTTTAATCAGTCAAATACACAAACATGTAAGGAGGAAACTTACATGGGAATCAGAGATACAGTGTTACCCACGTACTGCATTGGTATCTTATTCATCATCTTCAACCATTTATCAAATTTTAATTAGATCGCCTACCCGTTTATTGACTCTTAAAAAATATTTAATTACCAACAGAAATTAATTTAAAAGATCGAGGGGAAAAAGGGGAAGCAGGATATTAATATCTTACAGCAAGATCATTATTGTTCTGAGCCTGTAAAAAAAATCCCCAGGAGTGTGATGTGTAGACAGAGTTGGGCTAAGCCAGGAGAGAAGCAGAAGTATCTGATCCGATACACAGACAAGGCAGATCTCAAAGTGAATATCTGAAGACGTGAGCCAAGATTTCGGATTGCCTTTATGATGCCGTGTCATGCCAAACAAATATCCTCTAGAAATGTCGACGCTTGTGGATTTACGCAGCTGCCTGAACCTTAACCTTAATCGGAGCTGTCTGTTAAGAAATTGCCATCACAGCACTGCTTCCACTCCCCCTTCCCCTCTCCCCCTCCCCTTTCCCTTCTCCCCTTCCCTCCCCTCCGAAGCTGAGTCACCTTCACATGCAGAGAGAAGAGGCTCCTTGGACAGTGCTTGATAAATTACTCTCCCAAACACAGTCCGTGGACGAAGTTGGACCACCTTTACGGGTTGGGAAGAAAGGAGGAAAGAGACTACTGGCTCCTAACCGCACGTTTATTAAAGGAAAGTCCTTCAGTGAGTTTAACGTTTTTTCGCTAATAAATAAATACAAATCAAGTAATCACAGACTTCGCTTTTGTTTTATCTCAATCCTTTTTGTAAATTATATTGCCAGCCACGTTGAAAATGTAATTAATTACAGTATACACATACCGATTATTTATGCCCAGTGTTAGGATATCCTCTGATAAAATTATAATTGCGTATGTTCCATTAAGTCTTCTTATCACTTGTGCAAATGATTATCTTTTTTCCCTTGCAAATCTACATTACTGTTTTTTGCTGTATGATATATAATTACACTATTTTCTAAGTGTATCCATCTCCCATGTTACCTTGGGAATGATGTTAAGTGTCTAGGTTCCTCCATGTTTCAATTTAAAATTATCATGTATATTTTTCACTTATGATTTATTCGAATAAGACCGGGTATTGGGTATCTTTTAAATGGTGAGCACCTAACTCAATGGTAATTTATATATATATATATATATATATATATATATATATATATATATATATATATATATATATATATATATATATATATATATATATTAATTGTAATGAGCATGATACATTTACTTAAACAGGTTGTACTTGAGCTTCCTAATGTAAAGGTGTCCCATGGCTCAGTTGGTAACCCACTCAGTTCACATACTGAGTGTCCCTGGTTCGATCCCCAGTACGGGTGGAAACGATGGGTATCTTTCCTTATACCTGCTGCCCCTCTGTTCACCTAGCAAGTAAGTAGGTACCTGGGTGTTAGTCTACTGTTGTGGGTGGCATCCCGGGGGAAGTGGGAGTATACCTTACACAGGGCTGGGCTTTGAAATGAGCTGAGGAAGGATAACAGATCTTAGCTTGTAAAACTGATCTGCGTAAATAAAGAGTGTAAATGTTTTTAGTAAAGTCTTCAACGGTGTAATATGAGGAAAGATTGTCTACCATGTCATGCCTCATTATTTCCTCATATTGGAGGTAAAAAAGATACACTACTTCCTGATCGCTATATGATGATGATGATCATAATAATAATAATAAAATTAATAATAATAATAATAATAATAATAATAATAATAATAATAATAATAATAATAATAATAATAATTATTATTATTATTATTATTATTATTATTATTATTATTATTATTATTATTATTTTTATTATTATTATTATTATTATTATTATATTATTATTTGTATCAACTAATCATCTCTCTTTTATGACAGGAAGTTTGTGTTAACGTTACGAGTATGTACATACTTATATACATAAGTGTTCTATAAATCTATAAATCTTTAGCTCAGTGGTTGTAAGGACTTACCCAGTATGGGCCAGTAGGCCTGCTGCAATGTTCTTCCTTTCTTATGTTCTTATGTTGGGCATTCGACTCACAACGAAATAAACGTGGATTCGATTCCCAGGCGGAGCGAGACATGGATGCAAATCACCTTAAACTTGCTTCCCCTGTTAAATTATAATAAATAAGTAGATGTAACCCTGAGTTAGTGAACTCATGTGAATGCCATCCTGGGGTGAGGTAATTTAAGATAGTTTAAGATATTGATGGATTTTCTGACGAGCTGATGTAAGACAACAGCTCTTACTTTTTTTATTCTGTAAATTCAACTGTACAAAGATAAGAAATATGCAGTGAATAAATTACGCCGCCATTTTTTTTTTTGTAAATTGGCTGTAAATGTATACATGAATATACATGAAATCACGTGTGTGTCATTATGTATACGCTGTATTCTTATCCTGACTCTAAATCTTCATCTACAGCCTCAGTAAAAATAAAATTACAAATCCTCTCTCGGGTATCTGAAATTACTGAGATTACCCCATTGTACCCAAGTAAACGCGTTGAATATACAGTGTGTTGAATGAACGTTGTGGTCGTGTCCTGTCATCGTATATTGTAACGCTGTGGAATGTTACATTCGTGTCGCTGCCTCACAAATGTCTGCTTCCACTTTAAAAGAAGAAAAAGAAGGGAGAAATAATAAGGAAAGAAAGAGGAAAGAAGAATGAAAGGAGGAGAAGAAATCCAAGCAATGTAGCTTATATCTGTGGGGTCCTCTGGGCGTCTCCAATGATATTACCTACAATCCGACGAATTCCTAGCCGTCTACTCATTGACAGGTGATATTTACACTATCTGTTATCATTTAAAATGTAGTTATATGAATAGCTTAAACATATAAGTATTCTGACTGGGTGTGGGAGGAGTGTCCTGTAGTCATCTTTGTGACTGAAAACCTGTAGCATCCTGTGTGTTTGTGGTGGTGCCCATGTGTTAGAAACTCTAGACTCACTAAAAGGATTTAATTCATAAATAACCCGCACATAGGGGAAAGAAGCTCATGGTGACGTTTCGGTCCGACTTTAACCATTGTGTAAGTACCGTCATAGAAGCTAAAACGTTGTGTAGTTTTAAAAATAGTTTAGATAAATACATGGGTGGGTGTGAGTTGAACCTGACTAGCTTGTGCTAATGGGTCTGATGCTGTGCTCGTTCCTTAAGTGGATATGACCTGACCTGATTAGGTTGGGTCATTGGCTTGAGCCAGTGGGAGACTTGGACCTGCCTCGCATGGGCCAGTAGGCCTGCTGCAGTGTTCCTTCTTTCCTATGTTCTTATTTATGCATTGTTCCAGCCACGGTATTGTGCCTTTTTATTCTTTTTTGGAAAGATTTAAGTTGAACTGGTAGTTAAGGCAACGAAAATATTGTACAATCAACCATCCTGCGTGATTGATATGTTAAATTAAGCAAAATTAGTTCTAATAATAACATTGTACAACGTCAGATTGGTCATGATAGCTAATAAATAAGGGGGTTGTTATACTGTAAAACTATATGGCATTAGCACCGAAATATATTTCTCAATTCTATATATATATATATATATATATATATATATATATATATATATATATATATATATATATATATATATATATATATATATATATATATATGCAAGGAATTCACAAGAGCAGGCGAAATGAACACAAACACTGATCTCTGGCCGAAGGAGACTCGAACCTACGAACCTTGGAACAAGGTACGCAGTGCTTTACCAATCTACCCACACTGGACCAATACCTTGGAGTCCAGCTTGCGCTAGACTTTGATCCAAGGCAGCCAGCTTTCAGGGAGAAGGCGTACAGCTTTTCGTCTCATCCCCTGCATGCTGGACTCCAAGGTATTGGTCCAGTGTGGGTAGATTGGTAAAGCACTGCGTACCTTGTTCCAAGGTTCGTAGGTTCGATTCGAGTCTCCTTCAGCCAGAGATCAGTGTTTATATATATATATATATATATATATATATATATATATATATATATATATATATATATATATATATATATATATATATATTTAACAAGTCGGCCGTCTCCCACCGAGGCAGGGTGACCCAAAAAGAAAGAAAATCCCCAAAAAGAAAATACTTTCATCATCATTCAACACTTTCACCTCACTCACACATAATCACTGTTTTTGCAGAGGTGCTCAGAATACAACAGTTTACAAGCATATACGTATAAAGATACACAACATATCCCTCCAAGCTGCCAGTATCCAAAACCCCTCCTGTAAAGTGCAGGCATTGTACTTCCCATTTCCAGGACTCAAGTCCGGCTATATAAAAATAACCAGTTTCCCTGAATCCCTTCACTAAATATTATCCTGCTCACACTCCAACAGCTCGTCAGGTCCCAAATTCCATTCGTCTCCATTCACTCCTATCTAACACGCTCACGCACGCTTGCTGGAAGTCCAAGCCCCCCGCCCACCAAACCTCCTTTACCTCTTCCCTCCAACCTTCTCGAGGACGACCCCTACCCCGCCTTTCTTTCCCTACAGATTTATACGGTCTCCATGTCATTCTACTATGATCCATTCTCTCTAAACGACCAAACCACCTCAACAACCCCTCTTCTGCCCTCTGACTAATACTTTTATTAACTTCACACCTTCTCCTAATTTCCACACTCCGAATCTTCTGTATAATATTTACACTACACATTGCCCGTAGACAGGACATCTCCACTGCCTCCAACCGTCTCGCTGCAGTATTTACAACCCAAGCTTCACACCCATATAAGAGTGTTGGTACTACTATACTTTCATACATTCCCTTCTTTGCCTCCATAGATAACTTTTTTGTCTCCACATATACCTCAGCGCACCACCCCTTTTTTCCTTCATCAATTCTATAATTAACCTCATCCTTCATAAATCCATCCGCCGACACGTCAACTCCCAAATATCTGAAAACATTCACTTCTTCCATACTCCTCCTCCCCAATTTGATATCCAATTTTTCTTTATCTAAATCATTTGATACCCTCATCACCTTACTCTTTTCTATGTTCACTTTCAACTTTCTACCTTTACACGCACTCCCAAACTCGTCCACTAACCTTTGCAATCTTTCTTTAGGATCTCCCATAAGCACAGTATCATCAGCAAAAAGTAACTGTGTCAATTCCTATTTTGTATTTGATTCCCCATAATTTAATCCCACCCCTCTCCCGAACACCCTAGCATTTACTTCTTTTACAATCCCATCTATAAATATATTAAACAACCATGGTGACATTACACTTCCCTGTCGAAGACCTACTGTTACCGGGAAGTAGTCTCCCACTCTTCTACACACCCTAACCTGATCCTCACTATCCTCATAAAAACTCTTTACAACATTTAGCAACTTACCACCTATTCCATATACTTGCAACATCTGCCACATTGCTCCCCTATCCACTCATATGCCTTTTCTAAATCCATAAATGCAATAAAAACTTCCCTATCTTTATCTAAATACTGTTCATATATATGCCTCAATGTGAACACTTGATCTACATATCTCCTACCACTCTAAAACCTCCTTGCTCATCTGCAATCCTACATTCTCTCTTGTCTCTAATTCTTTCAATAATAACCCTACCGTACACTCTTCCTGATATACTCATTAAACTTATTCCTCTATAATTTTTACAATCTCTTTTGTCCACCTTCCCTTTATATAAAGGGACTATACATTCTCTCTGCCAATCCCTAGGTGCCTTCCCCTCTTTCATACATTTATTAAACAAAAATACCAACCACTCCAACACTATATCTCCCCCTGCTTTTAACATTTCTGTCATGATCCCGTCAGTTCCAGCTGCTTTACCCCCTTTCATTCTACGTAATGCCTCACGTACCTCCCCCACACTTACATTCTGCTCTTCTTCACTCCTACAAGATGGTATACCTCCCTGGCCAGTGCATGAAATTACCGCATCCCTTTCTTCGTCGACATTTAAAAGTTCCTTGAAATATTCTCGCCATCTACCCAGTACCTCCATCTCCCCATCTACTAACTCCCCTACTCTGTTTTTAACTGACAAATCCATTCGTTCCCTAGGCTTTCTTAACTTGTTTAACCCACTCCAAAAAATTTTTCTTATTTTCATTAAAATTTCTTGACAGTGCCTCTCCCACTCTATCATCTGCTCTCCTTTTGCACTCTCTTCACCTTTCTTTTACTCTCCATATACTCTACTCTTCTTATAACACTTCTGCTTTGTAAATACCTCTCATAAGCTAACTTTTTCTCTTTTATCACACCCTTTACTTCATCATTCCACCAATTACTCCTCTTTCCTCCTGCACCCACCCTCCTATAACCACAAACTTCTGCCCCACATTCTAATACTGCATTTATATATATATATATATATATATATATATATATATATATATATATATATATATATATATATATATATATATATATATATATATATATATATATATATATATGTCGTGCCGAATAGGCAGAACTTGCCATCTTCGCTTAAATAGCAACGTTCATCTTGCCATATAGGACAAGCAAAAATTTGTGTATGCAATAATTTCGCCAAAATCATTCTGAACCTATCGAAAAAAATATATTTCACTGTGTTTGTTTAGTATTAAATTACTGTAAACAAATCTAAAATATATTTAGTTGGGTTAGGCTAAAATACATTGTTCTTGTTATAATAAGGTTAGGTAAGTTTTCTAAGATTCTTTTCGTGCAAAATTATAAATTTTTACATTAACATTAATGAAAAATATATATTTTTAAACGTATAAGAGAAAATTTCAGAAAGGAATTAATTTTAAATGAGTTCTTGCTAATTGACCAGTTTTACATATTCGGCACGACATATATATATATATCTATATATATATATATATATATATATATATATATATATATATATATATATATATATATATATGTATATATATATATATATATATATATATATATATATATATATATATATATATATATATATATATATATATATATATATATATATATATATACATATGTCGTGCCGAATAGGCAGAACTTGCGATCTTGGCTTAAATAGCAACGTTCATCTTGCCATATAGGACAAGTGAAAATTTGTTTATGAAATAATTTCCCCAAAATCATTCTGAACCTAACGAAAAAAATACATTTGATTGTGTTTGTTTAGTATTAAATTACTGTAAACGTATTTGAAATATATTTAGTTGGGTTAGGCTAAAATAAATTTCTCTTTTTATAATAAGGTTAGGTAAGTTTTCTAAGATTCTTTTGGTGCAAAATTAAAAATTTTTGCATTAACATTAATGAAAAAATGTATCTTTAAATGTATAAGAGAAAATTTCAGAAAGGACTTAATTTTAAATGAGTTCTTGCTAATTGGCCAGTTTTACATATTCGGCACGACATATATGTATATATAATATATATATATATATATATATATATATATATATATATATATATATATATATATATATATATATATATATATATATATATAGATATATGCAAAACAACCACTCTGAAAGAATAGAGAAATTCCAAGCGCTTTCGTGACTACTCACAAGATATATATATATATATATATATATATATATATATATATATATTCACCTCACAAAACCACCATAGATACCATCACCACCATCATAATCACCACTGCCATCACCATGATCATCACCACCGCTATCACCATCATAATCACCACTACTACCACCACCATGATCATCACCTCCTTAACCACTAACATCATTATCCTCATGGTTACTCGACGTGTGGCACTTAAGTTAAAATTTATTAGTATCTTTGTTTATTAAGAACAAGATGTGTGAAGGAGCTTTACCATCAGAAGTCGCACACTATCCTCAGTGGAGCTCCCCCGAGGTGACGCGTGTGAGGGCGGGGGAGTATTGCGTCTTACACCCAAGGCCATGATTCCTTCTCCAGTTTTTTTTTTCCAGTTTGTACGAACGTTTAATTTGGTTGTTTTACAAACATAACATATTTTTTTGCAATGTTCTTGAGGACACTAACATATAAATTTAACCTGTGACAAGCAATAGAATAATAAAAAATATCCAACTTATGTTTTTATACATTTTTCGTAGTTTATAGTGAACATTTGCACGGAGATATCGTGATACGTAGCCACGTAGGATCGCAGATGCGTCAGTGGACTCGACTTAAATGGCGGGAAAGAGGGAAATACATGGGTAAAAGCGATTCATGCATGGGTAAAAGCGATTCATACATGGGTAAAAGCGATTCATACATGGGTAAAAGCGATTCATACATGGGTAAAAGCGATTCATACATGGGTAAAAGCGATTCATACATGGGTAATAGCGATTCATCGTTGACCCAGATTACAAACATGTCTAAAATGGCTTTGTTTACGTTATTGACAGGAAGGATGGGAGGGGAAGTTGGGAAGGAACGATGGGTGGAGTTGGCCAACAACTACTGGAACCTTGAAGGACAGAAGGGAGGGGAGGGTTAACATGTGACACTTTTGTATATGTAGTATCAAACGTTAAAATGTGTTATTATGTTTGTATATTTAGTGTGCCATTATTTTTGTGTATGTAGTGTCAGTCGTTAACATGTGACATTATTTTATTGTTGAAAATTAAGACACTTGTGCAACATCTGGTTATCTTTATTGCAAACGTTTCGCTATCCAGTGGCTTTATTAGTACAGATTCTAGGACATAATTAAAAGACAGTAGAACTATATACAAAGATTACCAGATGTTGCACATGTGTCTTAACTTTCATCTTGTCGGTAATGTATACCTTTTTTGCACATTTTATTGTTCTTTATTTAGGACTGTATTTGAAATATCAGTGAAACTTATTTTCCTGGGAAATAACTTCTCGCAGTAAGAGATTATCTGATTGAAAAATTAAGAGTATTTCAAATAATGTATAACAACGCTAACAGATTCCTCGATTAAATATAAAACTATATGAGTAACAGGAGTTCAGAGGTTAAACTACCCTTTTATACACTATTAACTAAGACCTCACTGGATTATGCAGTTCAGTTCAGGTCTCCACATTACAGAATAAGGAACTTGTATGAACTTGTATGAGTAAACGAGGCACTGAGGAGGAGAAACGATGGGTAAACGAGGCACTGAGGAGGTGAAACGATGGGTAAACGAGGCACTGAGGAGGTGAAACCATGAAACTACTCGAAATAAAGAATTCGAATTGAATTAATTTAGATTTAGAAAGGATGCAGGAAACCTCTGGTTCTGCAGTAGATTAACAAGAGGAACAATCCGCCAAATAGTGTTACTGACGTTCCAACATCAGGATGCTCTGAGAATAGGCTATACCAATACATGAGTGAAAATAAATGGATATGTGCAACATCTGGTATTTTTATTTGCATACCTCTCGCCAGTGACTTTATCAGTTCAATATAAAGATGGGACAATATGAGAAGACAATAGAAGATAAGGTAGTCAGTCCCTCAGTCTAGAAGTCAATTTACAGTACCACTCTGGATGAATGTTCAGTATGCAGTAGGCATTGTATTGAACACCATGATTCTAATTATACATGTTTGACACAACAACACTAGTCTTGTTGCTGAGGCTCTCTCCTACATCCTATTTGCTATGTTCTGGCTCAACTTTAGGGCCTGACCTACTTCCACTAGTGGGTTCCGCCCACCTTTGATGTGACTTCAGTGCAGCAACTTAATTGATTCTACTATATAAGAGTTTATCTTCCTATCTTCTGTATAATTCATATTCATTAAGACTATGGGTACTGAACACCGGTTTCCAGACTGAGGGACTGATTACCTCATCTGTCATCGCATATCATCTCTCTTTTGAACTGATATAATCACTGAAGACCGTTATTATAATGATGGGTTTGGAGGGTTATTGAAGATCATGATGGATAAATGCTTAAGTAAGAGGGAGGGTTGGATTTGAGGAGAACCTGCCTAGTAAGGGCCAGTAGCCCTGCTGCAGTGTTCCTTCATTCCTGTGTTCTTATGTACACTGGGTTGCACACTGCTACGTGCTTCATCCACCGTGCCAGCTTCACTAGTTTCTCAAGTACACACTTACGCTGGAGAGTGGGCTACAGGCCCACACACATATATGAGTACACACTCATGTGTACACAATCGTGTGTACATAATCGTGTGTTCATACGTGTAAACGCTCACTTGTATTTTCTCAAGAGCACGTAAGAATATTTATACAGTAACGTGAACACTTGTATATATAATCAAGTGTAGATATGTACGTATGCTCACGTACGTGTACGTACATGTACATAATTGTGTGCGTATAATCAAGTGTACATATACATACAGATGTGTACACAAGCATATGTAAACACATGTACATATGCATACGCACATGTACACACATCTACTCTAGAGAGCACAATCACAACTACACGTGCAAATGTACACGTATACGTGAGATAGTGATATGTGTGTGTGTGTACTCACCTAGTGAGTGTGCGTGTGTGTGTCTAGATCCATTTGCATCTTTTCTTTTTCCTCGGCTGTTGTTATTCTCATTAGTCTTACATGGTTATCAAGCGAGCACAGCTGACACGGTCTCATCTGATATGTTATTAAGACCTGTAGAAACAATCGTTGCTGACACCAGTTGTTACTCTTTCCTATTCCGACAATCGCTCTCTGCTTCCTTCCCATAAGGTATTCTCTAATTCACCAGAGTACATTCGAATGCCTTCTTGTAGGCTAAGAAAATACGAGCCACCCTTCCCTTTCTCTCTCTCTCCTCTCTCAGTTCCGTTACTCTGTGGTAGAATTCTAAAAGGTTAGCAAGAAAAGATTTACCATCTCTGAACCAGTTTTCGTTATTGTTCATGAGACCAACTCACATCAAGTGTTCTACCTCTCTCTCTCTGGTTATCCTCTCATTACCTTGAGTATTATGCATGTCAGTGAAACTGGTCTGTAGTTCAGTACTACCTGCCTGTCTCCTTTCTTGAGTAAAGGGACTTCACTGTCTTCCATTGACTTATAGGAAATCTTACCTAGTGGTTTAGACAGTCCTTCTCCCCCTCGCAGAATCCATGGTGACCTTTGTCGGATTCCTTTGCCTTTAATGTATCCAGCTCCACCAGAAGTGCTTGTACCTCTTCTCCTGCTCTTCGTATGATGTCCAGTACCTGTCTCTGTACTCTTTGCCCTTGGCTTTCTGGCAATGCCCCTGATTCCTCTCAGAAGACCAATTCAGATCGTTTGTTCAACACTTTGCAGACTTCCTTGTCATTTTTCATGATCTATCCTTCTTCAGTCAAAGCACCTGATCTTTTATTGTTGTCTTTCTTCTGACGTGCCTGTGAAGTTTTTTTTCAGTCTTGGCCTTTGCTGCAAAGTCATTCTCGAATTGTAGCTCAGCCTCTCTCCTCACCCTTGAATTTTCGTGTCTGGCAAGTCACTTCTCTGTTATCGTCTGTTCTTCGTTTGGGATTTTCCCCATGCTCTCATGCTTCTCTTTTTATTAATTTTGCTTACAAGCAGTTACCAGTTCCCTTTCCCACTGCACTGCATTCAGGAATTCCTTCATCTTATCGAAGTTCCCTCTTCTAAATTATTATTATTATTATAATCAAAAAGAAGCGCTAAGCCACAAGGGCTATACAGCTCCCTCTTCTAAAGCTTGGCTTCTCGCGCCCTCCACATGCTGTTCTTCCTTCACGAGGTACTTCTGGCACTATATTGTCGAAAATACCCAAGGATTTCTCATATTTCTTTTTGTCTCTACCAGATGTATTTGTGGTACATATTAGGTCCAGCTTTTCTGGCTCATCTCTGTCTTTTTATGTTCTTAACATGGTGGCACACGACTTTTTCCCTAATCACCTCCATCAGTAACTTAGCCAGCCATGTTTCCGGTCCCTCCATTGAGGTTACAGTTCTTCCGATCAGTTTCCATGAGGCTCAAATCACCCATGGTAAGTTGCTTTGTTTTAGCTCTATGTGCGCTTCTAGCTCATTCTGCTCTGTTGTGATCGTCCTGTTTCTGCCTCGGTCACCTACTGAAACAATTTCTTTGGGTTCCCCAGTCTTAATGTATGGGGCAAGTAGACATACTTGCCGCATGTCTGTTTTACACATTTTAAAACTCATTGATTCCTGACTAACAGTGTTACTCCTCTGCCTCTCCTGTTTTTCTCTATCTCTGCATATAACTTGGGAATATAGCATTAGATGCCATTTCAGTCAACTTTGTCTCTGTAATAATTACAATGTCTGGTATTGCTTCTTTTTCTTTTATGTCAGCGCTCTTGTTCAAAAACTCACTTTCATTTGTATGTCACATGCTGAGCTTTCTTTATCACACCATACACCGGCTTGTGTTGGCTAGACTTTCTGCATTTTACTCATTTGGCAGGAGTGTGGAGGTAAAGCTGGGGTTGATATTCGCATCACTTCCAGGATAGGGGTCATGGATGAGTTTCCGTGCAAGTGAAAGCTTAGGGATAAGGAGGATGAGCAATGGTTGGTGTTGGTGTTTGCATCTGAAAAATTGGGAAGGGCTTTGAATTGAGCCCCTTGGGGTTAAAGCCTTGAGAAGTTTCTTGAGTTTAGATGCTCACTTAGACCTCTTCTGCCTGTACATCTACTTCTCTCCACTGTGTTATCAGGCTTTCACGTACTCTTCAACTGTTCTATCTTCGTTGCCAATTTGTCTCAGTTCAAGTATACACGACTGTAGCATTGAACATAAGAACATAAGAAAGAAGGAACACTGCAACAGGCCTACTGGCCTATGCGAGGCAGATCCAATTCTCCTACCGGCTTAAGCTCACTGACCGTCTGACCTCACTGACCTAGTGAGGTCAGACACGTCACTTAGGTCCAACTCACACCCACCCGCACCCACTCATGTATTTATCCAACCTATTTTTAAAACTACACAACGTCTTAGCTTCTATGACGGTATTAGGGAGTTTGTTCCACTCATCCACAACTCTATTACCAAACCAGTGCTTTCCTATATCCTTCCTGAATCTGAATTTTTCCAATTTAAAACAATTGCTGCTAGTCCTGTCTGTGCTAGATATTTTTAGCATGCTATTTACATCCCCTTTATTAATTCCTGTTTTCCATTTATACACCTCAATCATATCCCCTCATAATTCTACGCCTTTCTAGAGAGTGCAGATTCAGGGTACAGTCTATCCTCATAGGGAAGATTTCTGATACATGGGATCAACTTTGTCATCCTCCTTTGTACGTTTTCCAATGTAATACGGTGACCAGAACTGAGCAGCATAATCTAAATGAAGCCTAACCAAAGTTATATAGAGTTGAAGAACAACCTGAGGACTTCTGTTATTTATACGTCTTGCTATGAAGCCAAGGATTCTGTTAGCTTTATTGCGAACACTTATGCATTATTGTCTTGGTTTCAGATTACTGCTGACCAGAACTCCTAAATCTTTTCGGAATCCGTAATATTAAGATCTACATTATTTAGTTTATATGTGGCATCGTTGTTTGCCTGTCCAACATTTAAAACTTTGCATTTGTCTATATTAAACTGCATCTGCCACTTCTCCGACCACTGCATCAGTCTATTCAAGTCATCCTGGAGTGCTCTAATGTCATCATTAGAATTAATTGGACGGCCTATTTTGGTGTCATCAGCAAATTTGCTTATCTCGCTATTTATTCCCTCATCTATGTCGTTTATGTAGATTGTGAACAACAAGGGGCGCAACACTGACCCCTCTGGAATACCACTTGTGACGTGCCCCCATTCTGATTTCTCCTCATTTATACAAACTCTCTGCTGCCTATTTGTCAACCATGCCTCTACCCAGGAAAATATTTCTCCTCCTATTCCGCGTGCCTTAAGTTTCCTCAATAGTCTCTGATGTGGAACTCTATCGAAAGCCTTACTGAAGTCCATATACACAATATCATATCCATTACCATGATCTACCTCCTCAAATACCTTAGTGAAGAAAGTTAGTAAATTCGTAAGACAGGAACGCCCCTTTGTAAAACCGGGCTGAGATTCATTAATCAATTTATGCCTTTCAAGATGTTTACGAATTGCTTCGGCAGTTATCGATTCCATAAATTTACCAACTATGGAAGTAAGGCTTATCAGGTGAGCTTTCCATCAGGGCATCCTGTCCCGAGCTATGTGTCACCGGAAGGTTAGTTTTATCAGGCGTTTTTTGTTCTGGGAGAAATACTGGATCTTCTGAAGATTTGTCATCTGAGTTTCTCTCTCTCTCGTAAGCACCCGCTGAATGTTACGATCTCGTGTTCCTCAACGTCTCGTCTCCTACTTCCTGGCCGTCCTTCAGCTTCCTTGCGTCTGTAGATCATCAGTGACCCACCTATTTTCTTCCATTGCCTTTCCGGATTTTTTTTTCACCATCTCCCTCGTCGTCTTTCTAACCACCTCCGGATCTCTCTCTGCTCCTTCTCCTTCCCTGTTTACCGCCTCCTTCCTTCATTTCTTCAAACTTTGCATTATAGTCCCCGGTGCGACCCATACCAAGTTATTTGTTATCATCATACATTGCATCTAGGGGTTGGTTTTCCCCCAACTCGTAATGCTCTTGACATAAAATCCAAGTAATACGAGCCTCTGCAGTCCTATAATGTACTGAGTTGCAAGATGTCTTGCACGGAGACGCTACATGTATTGCACTAGTCTGGTGCAGTGACGAACCGGGAAAAGAACTACAAGGAAATGCACCCTCGGGCAGTTTTATTTATTTTTCGCATAGTTAAACTTCACCGAGACGTTTCGACCGTTGACGAGGCTTCTTGGGAATCCTGTCCACGGAGAGTGGACCGTAATGCATCTATGGGTGCTACCATGGTGATGTACCTATGGTTGTTACCATGGTGATGTACCTGTAGTTGTTACCATGGTGATGTACCTATGATTGCTACCTTGGTGATAGACTTATTATTGTTACCATGGTGATGGACCTATGGTTGTTACCATGGTGATAGACTTATTGTTGTTACCATGGTGATGGACCTATGGTTGTTACCATGGTGATAGACTTATTATTGTTACCATGGTGATGTACCTATGGTTGTTACCATGGTGATGTACCTATGGTTGTTACCATGGTGATGCACCTATGATTGCTACCTTGGTGATAGACTTATTGTTGTTACCATGGTGATGGACCTATGGTTGTTACCATGGTGACAGACTTATTGTTGTTACCATGGTGATGTACCTATGGTTGTTGCCATGGTGATGTACCTATGGTTGTTACCATGGTGATGCACCTATGATTGTTACCATGGTGATAGACTTATTGTTGTTACCATGGTGATGTACCTATGGTTGTTACCATGGTGATAGACTTATTGCCGTTACCATGGTGATAGACTTATTTTTGTTACCATGGTGATAGACTTATTGTTTTTACCATGGTGATAGACTTATTGTTTTTACCATGGTGATAGACTTATTGTTGTTACCATGGTGATAGACTTATTGTTTTTACCATGGTGATAGACTTATTGTCGTTACCATGGTGATAGACTTATTGTCGTTACCATGGTGATAGACTTATTGTTATTACCATGGTGATAGACTTATTGTTGTTACCATGGACCTACTCTCTAGATAATGCATTGTCAGAAAATCTCTTTAACCCCTATCTCTCCCTATCTCTCTCTCTCTCTCTCTCTCTCTCTCTCTCTCTCTCTTTCTCTCTCTCTCTCTCTCTCTCTCCTCTCTCTCTCCCTGTCTCTCTCTCTCTCCCTCCCTCTCTCTCCCTCTCTTTCTCTCTCTCTCCCTCCCTTCTCCGTATAACTATGTGAGCAAACATTATCGTAATTGTGCATAGATAAATCTTAATTATAATACACGCCACTTTGAAGGTCAGGTAAAATTTAATGTCTGCAGCTACCACACAGGTGTGCCAAGACACAGCGAAAGTGGCTAACTCATTTCCTGCTGTTTATCATGGAAAACAAAGATAATAACACACCATGAAATTGCAAAGAGAGGTTATGCATGATACGGTGTAAGTCACTGTTGCTGGGGAACTGTGCACGATACAACTTACATCGCTGTTGCTAGGGAAATATGCATGACATAGGATAAATCACTGTTGCAGAGGAACTGTGCATGATACAGGATAAATCACTGTTCCTGGGGCGCTGTGCATGATATAGGATAAGTCACTGTTGCAGGGGAGGTGTGCACGATACAACATAAATCATTGTTGCATAGATACTGTTAATGCTGCAAGACGTCATTGTACAAATAAAATGAGATTACTTCAACGTTAAATCACTGATGCAAAGGAACTTAGATTGCTGTAAGCAAAATCACTGTTACACAAGAACTATGAAAGTAACAGGCTAAATCACTGTTACAAAGTCACTGTGAAAGTAACAAGCTAAATCACTGTTACAATCACTGTGAAAGTAACAGGCTGGATCACTGTTTCAAAGGAACTGTAAAAGTAACAAGCTAAATCACTGTTACAGTCACTGTGAAAGTAACAGGCTAAATCACTGTTGTAAAGTCACTGTGAAAGTAACAGGCTAAATCACTGTTACAAAGGAACTGTGAAAGTAACAAGCTAAGTTACTGTTGTGATTTTCTGCTGGCAGTGTAGTGTGACGCCTTGAATATGTTAAAAGGCTTATGTAAATGAACGGCAATATTGGTTAAAAGGGGTATTAGCTGCGGATATATGGGCCACAAATCAAACAAAAAATGGAGCTAAAAAGATCGTATATAGAGACCAGCAAGTCATTACGGTCAGATTTTTATCCATAAACTTCTGTTTAAAGGGATTGCATATTTTTCAACTATTTTTTTATATTTTTTTATTGAAGTGAGACTATCGCGTTACACTGGCATAAGTGCCCTTAATCCCTGTGTCCACTCTGTGTCCCCTCTACCTGTGTCCACTCTGTGTTCCCTCTACCTGTGTCCACGCTGTGTCCCCTCTACCTGTGTCCACTCTGTGTCCCCTCTACCTGTGTCCACTCTGTGTCCCCTCTACCTGTGTCCACTCTGTGTCCCCTCTACCTGTGTCCACTCTGTGTCCCCTCTACCTGTGTCCACTCTGTGTCCCCTCTACCTGTGTCCACTCTACTTGTGTCCCCTCTACTTGTGTCCACTCTACCTGTGTCCACTCTACCTGTGTCCACTCTACCTGTGTCCACTCTGTGTCCCCTCTACCTGTGTCCACTCTACTTGTGTCCCCTCTACCTGTGTCCACTCTACTTGTGTCCCCTCTACCTGTGTCCACTCTATCTGTGTCCACTCTACCTGTGTCCACTCTACCTGTGTCCACTCTACCTGTGTCCACTCTACCTGTGTCCACTCTACCTGTGTCCACTCTACCTGTGTCCACTCTACCTGTGTCCACTCTACCTGTGTCCATTCCACCTGTGTCCATTCCACCTATGTCCACTCCACCTGTGTTCACTCCAACTGTGTTCACTTCACCTGTGTTCCCTCTACCTGTGTACGCTCTACTTGTGACCACTTACCAACTACCACCGCCCCGACCACTAACCACTGGGTGTTCATACCCATTTCCACTGTTTTCGTAACGTGTGGGAATGGTAAGTTACAGACCACAAACACCCACCTTGTGTGTGCGCATCTGAAGTCTCGCCCACTCTGATATGTACACATACGCCCGCGAATACCCCAATATCAACAAATACATAAATAATTATGTGAGTATTCATGCATATATAATGTCATACATGTGTTCATGGATACGTATACATAAGGATGCGCATGCATATGCACATAATGCACATGTATCACGACTCACGGCTATGAGAGTTAGTGTCGGAGGAAATGCCTGCACACACGCTAATGTAAGTGATAAGTATATTTTCCAGTTCCCTCTTCAACGCTGATGACAAGTGCACAAACACTGATAAGATAAGCTCTTCGCAGGATATCTACAGCTGATTCTACCGATAATAAGCTCTTCGCAGGATATCTACAGCTGATTCTACCGATAATAAGCTCTTCGCAGGATATCTACAGCTGATTCCACCGATAATAAGCTCTTCGCAGGATATCTACAGCTGATTCTACCGATAATAAGCTCTTCGCAGGATATCTACAGCTGATTCTACCGATAATAAGCTCTTCGCAGGATATCTACAGCTGATTCTACCGATAATAAGCTCTTCGCAGGATATCTACAGCTGATTCTACCGATAATTCTACAATATGAAGACACAGAGATATAGCAGGCATTCGAAAATTATATATTATGTACATTTATCGTACGGTTACCAGATAGTTACTGTGTGACTTCCATCATTGTTCTTACTGTGTGAGAATATTTACCAATATGTCGAGAGATCGCATGTGTGGGTGATTTTTTTTTTTTTTTTTGACATTTTAAATAAAATTGTGTACATCAACAGTGTGTTGCTACGCTATTCTATGGAATAGTTACACAATAGGGGAGGGTAAGGTTAGTTATATTTCCTTGTCATGTTCCGTCACACATGATGGGCTACATAGCAATGAAATCTGTAAGCCTGATACGAGAGAGTGTGAGAGGGAGATGAGGAGGAGAGCGAGGGAGAGAGAACAGAGCTAGGGACGGACTGGAAGAGAGAGGAAGAGGATAGTAAAGAAAAGAGAAAAAATTATTATCTCTTCAGTTGCCTCTTAATATTCTTTACACCCCCAAGTTTCCGTATTTTTTTGTCGGACGACTGATTGTTGCAACCGTGATGTTGCTGGTGTTGCAACCGTGATGTTGCTGGTGTTGCAACCGTGATGTTGCTGGTATTGCAGTGAGGGGAAGTGGGGTAGTTACTTGTGGTGGTGGGGAGGCGAGTTGGGGGCGAGTGGTGGTGGACGAGAGGTGAGGTGGGGGAAGGTGAGGAGTGGTGGAGAGGATTTAAAGGCTTGTGAAGGGGAGATGAAGTAGAAGGAAGGAGAGAGGAAGTGGGAAGGGAGAAGAGATATGAAACAAAAACAGTAGAGGAGACGTGAAGGAGAGAAGAAGAGATGTGTTTAAGAAAAACAAGACAAGATATATTCAACACAGTCTATCATAATCAACAAAAATTCGAAGTATATAACAACTTCATCCTACCAATCACAACACAAAAGTTTCTCTGCTTTTTTTCTACAACAGACAAAATACAATTTATTTCGAAAATAAACACCCAGAATGTTTTCAGATGAATTCTGGAGTTACGCCTCTGTATAAGTGACATCCATATCACTATAAATATGGGCATTACTCTATAAATATGCTTGGTTCGACTTACGTGTTCAATGTTGCTACAGATCTGGTCCCTTCATGGAATATTTAGTCTAGATGATGCCCTAATGTCCTTATTATTCTTGTATTCATTCGTGTTATTCGTTAAGTATTGTAAATAAAGAATGATACTCATACTGTATTATTTTATCAAGAGCCAGAGCTGTAAGAGTTTCTTTACCAGCAGAGAGGGAAATTTATTTGCTATCAATCTCAGCCTCTGTTATATTCCTAGCAGAGTAAGATGTGAATCCTGAGAGCCAGGGAAAGGTTATAGTGTTACTTGACCTCTTGTTTTTGTGTGTGTGTGGCAGTAAACTGTGTGTTCAGGAGATCACAGATACACTGAACGTGTCGTCTGCTCATGCTGAAGGATCCAGCAGTGACCAACACGCAAACTATCTCCGTCACCTCCGTGATGTTCTTGCTTATATAAAACTTATAGGCGACACTTCTAGCGTCGTCGTGCTTAATCTACATTAGCTATTTTTTTTTAGCAAACGATTTGGTATAAATTTGAACTTATATATGTTTTTTGTACATCAACATGCTTTAAAATGTGATAACAGCATTTTTCCATTCTGTTTTTTCCCCACTGTAGGACATGTTATTAATAAAGATGGATGCTTGTTGACATCCTGAATGGCTTTGACTGACCTTCCAGTGTAGTGACATCAAGAGCATCCTTGCCAGGGGCTCTGCCATCACACATGAGCTCTTAATTTCCGAATAATTTTGTCTTATGAAACCCATTCTTATGAAAACTAGTCTATATTTATCTTATGTAATGACATACAGAAAAAGCCATATGTTTACTGTATGAAACTGTAGTTAAATCTTACATGTATGTTGTCTATGTTTAAATTAGCTGTCTGTATATTATATACATGTCAGCGGGGAAATATAATTTCTACAACTATAAACGAGATATGTAGAATCGCTCGCACGCTAAACACAAGGACAAAAAAAATTCACTCTCATACTTGGAAAAATACATGACGCTTTAAAACGACCACAAACTTATAGAATAGCATTCTTCTACGAGAAAAGAGATGACAGTATCTGTCCAGCTTTATCCATGCGCTCTCATACGCACATTTATTCTCATATCGGACAAAACTATTCTTGGGTCTTACCCTAGACATCAGTCTACGCATTCGTACACATGATCACCAAACGCGCAATAATTACAAAAGCAATAAGCAACTTAAACAGATTAAGAGCACCACAACAAAGGCCAACATGCACTTACTGTGTTCACCTCCCTCATTCTTGCACTCATGACATATGCATCCCTCATACTCTCCCTCACACCAAAATAAAAAAGAAATATAAATTAAAACTTCAAATGTGTACAGAAGAAAGTATTGATATTCAACACAGACTAGCGGGTCTTTCTGACAAGCAATTCCCTCCACGTTCATGGGAATTTTCCAGCCATAAACGTTTGCTGGAAGACGAGTAGTGACCTTGAGCTCCACCTCATAAACGTAAACAGAATTCCTCACAATATATATGCAACACCCCACAGCCTTTACGAACCTGCCCCACACCTCATTATTATAACATTCACAGGAAAGCAGTAAACCTGAATGGGTCATATAAACTACACCCCCCTCCCCCCACCATCCTCCTAAATACACACTATCTTGATCTCCACAGGAAAGCAATAATCAAATACAGAGTATAAAATAAAACGTAATTGCCCTACCTATTTCTTGACCTAGGTCCGTGTCCACGGTCCACGGACCTTGAAAATGTCATCTGCTGTTTTGTTTTAAAGTGCCGCGAAGATGAGCTGAATGCTGAATGAGTTGAATACTTTGTACCCATTGATCTTTGCCCCAGAGTCGAGACCAAATGTTCATACCAAAGTATCTTGAAGCTGAGTTAAGACTTAGCAAATCTACTTTGACATATCTACCCTGCAGCCAATCCAAGCCCCATCAAAACTACTAACTCATATCTACCCTGCAGCCAGGCTAAATCCAGGTAAAACTACCCTGTCATATATACCCTGCAGGTAGGTCCAGCCTTGTCACGTAGCTACCCTAACATATCTAATCCGACACTTTCTCTTACTAAATTTTACGATTATTTAATCTATTCCACATCCTTTTACACAGTTGTCTTTCATGTTCGTTAGTTCACTGTGATGACCAACGAGACAGTGAGGCGCCACAGCTGCTGTGTCGGAAGATGTGACTCCTGCAGTGAGCGTTGATGACTACTGTGACGTCTACAGTGAGCGTTGATGATTGTTATGACTCCTGCAGTGTGCGTTGATGACTACTGTGACGCTTGCGGTATGCCTTGATGTCTGTTGTGATGTCTGCAGTGTGCGCTGATATCCGTTGTGACGCCGGCAGTATTCACTGATGCCTGTTATGAAGCCTGCAGTATGCGTTGATGCATGTTGTAATATTTGCAGCGTGAGTTGATGCCTGTTGTGATGTTTGCAATGTGCGTTGATGCCTGTTGTGTGTCTGCAGTGTGCGATGATGCCTATTGTGTGTCTGCAGTGTGCGTTGACCCGTTGTGGTGTCTGAAGTGTGCGTTGACGCCTGTTGTAGTGTCTGCAGAATGCGATGATGCCTGCTGTGGTGTCTGCAGTGTACACTGATGCCTGTTGTGGCGTCTGCAGTGTACGATGATGTCTGCTGTGGTGTTTGCAGTGTGCACTGATGCCTGCTGTGGTGTCTGCAGTGTGCGATGATGTCTGCTGTGGTGTCTGCAGTGTGCACTGATGCCTGTTTTTTATGACTGCTGCAATGCTTGTTGTGTGATGTGACGCCTAATGCTGACGTCTGTTGTGGCTGTGTATCGCCTGCTGTGTGTAGGTGCTCGTTGTGACATCTGCTGTGTGTAGGTGCTCGTTGTGACATCTGCTGTGTGTAGGTGCTCGTTGTGACATCTGCTGTGTGTAGGTGCTCGTTGTGACATCTGCTGTGTGTAGGTGCTCGTTGTGACTTCTGCTGTGTGTAGGTGCTCGTTGTGACATCTGCTGTGTGTAGGTGCTCGTTGTGACATCTGCTGTGTGTTGTGGTACTTGTTGTGACGCCTGCTGTGTGTTGTGGTACTTGCTGTGATACCTGCTGTGTGTTGTGGTACTTGTTGTGATACCTGCTGTGTTGTGGTACTTGTTGTGATACCTGCTGTGTGTTGTGGTACTTGCTGTGACACCTTCTGTGTGTTGTGGTATTTGTGAGACCTGCTGTGTGTTGTGGTACTTGTGAGACCTGCTGTGTGTTGTGGTACTTGTGATACCTGCTGTGTGTTGTGGTACTTGCTGTGATGCCTGCTGTGTGTTGTGGTGCTTGCTGTGATACCTGTTGTGTGTTGTGGTACTTGTTGTGATACCTACTGTGTTGTGGTACTTGCTGTGATACCTGCTGTGTGTTGTGGTACTTGTTGTGACACCTGCTGTGTGTTGTGGTACTTGTTGTGACACCTGCTGTGTGTTGTGGTACTTGCTGTGACACCTGTTGTGCGTTGTGGTACTTGCTGTGACACCTGCTGTGTGTTGTGGTACTTGCTGTGATACCTGCTGTGTGTTGTGGTACTTGTTGTGACACCTGCTGTGTGTTGTGGTACTTGCTGTGATACCTGCTGTGTGTTGTGGTACTTGCTGTGATACCTGCTGTGTGTTGTGGTACTTGCTGTGATACCTGCTGTGTGTTGTGGTACTTGTGAGACCTGCTGTGTGTTGTGGTACTTGCTGTGATACCTGCTGTGTTGTGGTACTTGTTGTGACACCTGCTGTGTGTTGTGGTACTTGTTGTGACACCTGCTGTGTGTTGTGGTACTTGCTGTGACACCTGCTGTGTGTTGTGGTACTTGCTGTGATACCTGTTGTGTGTTGTGGTGCTTGTGAGACCTGCTGTGTGTTGTGGTACTTGCTGTGATACCTGCTGTGTGTTGTGGTACTTGTTGTGACACCTGCTGTGTGTGGTGGTACTTGCTGTGATACCTGCTGTGTGTTGTGGTACTTGCTGTGACACCTGCTGTGTGTTGTGGTACTTGCTGTGATACCTGCTGTGTGTTGCGATACTTGTTGTGATACCTGCTGTGTTGTGGTACTTGCTGTGATACCTGCTGTGTGTTGTGGTACTTGTTGTGACACCTGCTGTGTGTTGTGGTACTTGTTGTGATACCTGCTGTGTGTTGTGGTACTTGCTGTGACACCTGCTGTGTGTTGTGGTACTTGCTGTGATACCTGCTGTGTTTTGTGGTACTTGCTGTGACACCTGCTGTATGTTGTGATACTTGCTGTGATACCTGCTGTTTGTTGTGGTACTTGTTGTGACTCCTGCTGTGTGTTGTGGTACTTGCTGTGATACCTGCTGTGTGTTGTGGTACTTGTTGTGATACCTGCTGTGTTTTGTGGTACTTGCTGTGATACCTGCTGTGTTTTGTGGTACTTGCTGTGACACCTGCTGTATGTTGTGGTACTTGCTGTGATACCTGCTGTGTGTTGTGGTACTTGTGACTCCTGCTGTGTGTTGTGGTACTTGCTGTGATACCTGCTGTGTGTTGTGGTACTTGTTGTGATACCTGCTGTGTTTTGTGGTACTTGCTGTGATGCCTGCTGTGTGTTGTGGTACTTGTGAGACCTGCTGTGTGTTGTGGTACTTGCTGTGATACCTGCTGTGTGTTGTGGTACTTGTGAGACCTGATGTGTGTTGTGGTACTTGCTGTGATACCTGCTGTGTGTTGTGGTACTTGTTGTGACACCTACTGTGTGTTGTGGTACTTGTTGTGATACCTGCTGTGTGTTGTGGTACTTGTTGTGACACCTGCTGTGTGTTGTGGTACTTGCTGTGATACCTGCTGTGTTGCGGTACTTGCTGTGATACCTGCTGTGATGTGGTACTTGCTGTGATACCTGCTGTGTGTTGTGGTACTTGTGAGACCTGCTGTGTGTGGTGGTACTTGTTGTGACACCTGCTGTGTGTTGTGGTACTTGTTGTGACACCTGCTTTGTGTTGTGGTACTTGTTGTGTCACCTGCTGTGTGTTGTGGTACTTGCTGTGACACCTGCTGCGTGTTGTGGTACTTGCTGTGATACCTGCTGTGTTGTGGTACTTGTTGTGAGACCTGCTGTGTGTTGTGGTACTTGTTGTGATACCTGCTGTGTGTTGTGGTACTTGTGAGACCTGCTGTGTTTTGTGGTACTTGTTGTGATACCTGCTGTGTGTTGTGGTACTTGTGAGACCTGCTGTGTGTTGTGGTACTTGTTGTGATACCTGCTGTGTGTTGTGGTACTTGTTGTGATACCTGCTGTGTGTTGTGGTACTTGTTGTGATACCTGCTGTGTGTTGTGGTACTTGCTATGACAACTGCTGTGCTGTGGTGCTTGCTGTGACGCCTGCTGTGTGTTGTGTTGCTTGCTGTGACGCCTGGTGTGTGCTGTTCCGCCAGGTTGTGATGATCAGCAATGCAGCTGGGAACTACGGCCTTGAGAGCACAACAGGAAACCCGAGCCTGAGAGGGAGAAAAAGAGAACCTGTTTACCATGTAAAGGAAAAAGTTGTACCATTGTCTCAGTACTGAACGACTCCTAGCACCAGTGTGTGTGTGTGTGTGTGTGTGTGTGTGTGTGTGTGTGTGTGTGTGTGTGTGTGTGTGTGTGTGTGTGTGTGTGTGTAGAAGCTTGTAGTTTCCCCGTCTTCAGTGCTCAGACTTTTGTAAGAGAATTAAAAGTTCCATTGACTGTAGCGCTCACTGCTTCCTCTTATATTCTAATTTATTCTCTTACCACACTCTGCAAGAAAAAAATATTTCCTAGAATCTTTGCCTGCAGCTCTTCTTCCTAAGTTTATGGCTATGACTTTTTGTTCTGCCTGTTATTGGAGTTAGGAAATCTTCCTTGCCAATTATATCGTATCCTTTCATGATTGTGAATGCGGTTAGCACGTCATTTGTTTTTCTTCTGGCAGACAATTTTGGTATATCCAAGACTCGCAACCATTCTCAGTACGTCGTATTTCTCATTCGCTGGAGGACGTCTCAGCCGCTGATCCTGCATCACATGGGCCCTATCAGAACTATTCTTGAAACTCTGTGTTAAGTTTACCTCTAGTACATTCTCATCTACCTCATTCCACTTATTTCCCACCCTTAAACTGACAAGATCTTTCCTAAATTCATGTGGCTCATCCGTGTCTTTAGCTAACCAAACCATACCCCGGCCGGGATTGAACCCGCGGTCAGAGAGTCTCAAAACTCCAGCCCGTCGCGTTAGCCACTAGACCTTGACGGCAGTGAAGGGACTTGAGCTAGAGTTCGTCACGACCACGCTAGCTGGAGATTCGTCTGTAAAATCTTGCATTTGTGGTCACAGTGGTGCCTGTGCTAACCTTCCTATGGTGTAGAAATATACCTAGTTGGACGAATCTTATTGTGGCTAGCTGGTCTAGTGGCTAACGCGACGGGCTGGAGTTTTAAGAGTCTCTGACCGCGGGTTCAATCCCGGCCGGGGTATGGTTTGTTTGCAATCGTGTCATTACGATTTCGTGAGTCGTGTCTTTAGCTTTCAACACAATTATCTATCTCGACGGTGGAGGCTATGATGTTGGGAAATGCAAGAGAGAAGAGTTGCTGGCGAAATACAAAACAGCTACTGATCTAATTAGGTCTAAGAAAGGAATTCCGACCATATGTAGTATTTTGCCTGGAGGAGAAATGAGCGAATATCTAGAATGATGTAAATTGTTGGTTAGATAAGTGTTGCAAGCAACTTGTAACTTCAGTCACTGACAGAAGAGATAATTTCTGTGACAAACATGTGCACAGGATTGGTGCATCTTTCTGGGGCAGGTGTGATAAAGCAGGGGGTGATCGAGTAGGGTTAGAGCTGTTGTGATAGGGGAAGGATGATGGGGCGGTGGTGATGAAGCAAGAGTGCCCCCATTCTCTGGTATAGTGATCCCGTCATATTTTTATATACTGGTACTATTTGCCCCATCTTATGTTTGTCTGCTAATTTTGCCAATTTACCATCGTATAGTGAGATCCTAAACGGTTTAATGTGAATAACAATATCCTGAATATTCCTTAGACGCCCAATGAGACGGCTTGTTAAATCTTATTGATTTTTCTTGTTAGTATCTAGTAATAACTGTTGTTTGGCCGGAGGTTATGCATAACTTCTCTTGTGTATTTATCTAAATCTTTCTTGCTCAACCCTTCTACCACATTGAAAAATCTACTGATTTCTGACCACTACTATACCTGTTAACTCTGTCTGTGTAACTCTTAAAATGTTAGACCATGTTTCTGTTATCCAACTTTTTTTATTCTCTATTTTTGTCTGAGATTAGATATGCACTCTTGTATCAAAAACTGATATTACTGTGTCTCATCTTGTTACGTTTCTGGTACGACTTGTTTGTTGTGGTTAAGCAATACAGCTTGGTTGTGGGTGGTTGTGATGGATGGTGTAGATGTTGGGGTGGTTGTGATGGATGGTGTAGATGTTGGGGTGGTTGTGATGGATGGTGTAGATGTTGGGATGATTGTGGTGGATAGTGTAGATGTTGGAGTCGGTTGTGATGGATGGTGTAGATGTTGGGGTGGTTGTGGTGGATGGTGTAGGTGTAGGGGTGATTGTGGTGGATGGTGTAGATGTTGGGGTGGTTGTGGTGGATGGTGTAGATGTTGGAATTGGTTGTGATAGATGATGTAGATGTTGGGGTGGTTGTGATGGATGGTGTAGATGGTGGGGTGGTTGTGATGGATGGTGTAGATGTTGGGGTGGCTGTGATGGATGGTGTAGATGTTGTGTCGGTTGTGATGGATGGTGTAGATGTTTGGATGGTTGTGGTGGATGGTGTAGGTGTTGGGGTGGTTGTGATGGATGGTGTAGATGTTGGGGTGGTTGTGGTGGATGGTGTAGAAGTTGGGGTGGTTGTGGTGGATGGTGTAGATGCTGAGGTGGTTATGGTGGATGGAAGCGGTGCTGATAATTTGAATCATCTGAGTGGATCGTGAAGGTAATTGGGATAGGGAAATCGGATCATTGGTGGTGGTGATGGTGGAGGGGATGGATGAGACGGGATATATGAGGGATAGTGGTGGATGGGGTGTAGATCAGCAGGGACAGGAACGAAAGTAAGAAAGAAAAAAAGGATTGTGTGGTATCGAATAAGGAACTGGAGCGCGACAGGTCTGGAGCTGGTTAAAGGAAGATCTTAAGGAAGAGAGTAATATGGGAATATGATACCAGATGATATATTTGGAACTCGGCTGGATGGGAGGTGACATTGCAGGTGAGTAAAAGAGATATAAGTCAAGAAGAATGGAAGGGAATGGGGATTGTACGGTGGTATCAGTTTGAGGTAGCTTGTAGGGATTAGAAAATATGAATATTGGTTTTGGAGATAATTTTATATTAAAAAATATGGATACATCAACATTGTGTTGCTTCCTTTCTCTAATTGATAGTTACATAGTGGAAACAAAACCTAGCAATATTCCCCAGTCATATTCCACCACACAGATTGTTTCTTGTATCATGTTACGGAACAGTGAAAACGACGGTTTATGATGGTATAGAAAAGGGCATGTAGGGGGGATGCAGTGGGGGGGTGGCCGTAGATAGAGGTGATGTGATGTAGATGGATTAGGAAGGAGGTTTGAGGAGAGGGCGGTACGTAAGTTTTTAGTCTCAACGCAAAGGAGGAAAGATGAGAGGAAATGTAATGGGACACAGTGGCGATCATGTCAGTGAGGTGAAAAGTGGTGATGGGGTGGAGAGGGAAAAAGTAAGAAGAGGGGCAAGTTTTGATTAGTAGGGAGAGTACGTGATTATTTAGAAGAGGTTGGTACTGGAGGGACTGGCATGTGAGGAATGAAGATAGAGTATATGAGGAACTGACTCTGTGGAGTTGGTCTCTGTTACCCTTCATTTTGGCATCAGGGACTACCGTCTTCCACATGTCGGCACTAAATTCTTTTGAATCTTGACTTCTCTGCGAGTCCCAGGGAATGGATTCTCGTCTCACATTCATTTATTGCCTGTCGCTTTCCGTCTTCCTCAAACCGATAAATAAAACTGGCTGTACCTCTTTTAGCTCCTCGGTTTACATTTTTGACACTTCGAGGTTAACCTACTAGGATTGTACTTGTCATGGGTACATGCCCCAATTTTCCTATTATCTTGTATTTCACTTAGTTGTTTCTCACAGTTTCAGACATCATTTGTTTTAATATCACCTATTCCACTCTTCATCTGCCATATCGTCTCTCTACCCTCAACTTCTCAAACCCTGTCAAAGATATGTTAGTCTCTTATCTTTCTAGTCTCAAAGAAATCTCCCGAACGCTATCTCGCCAAGATTTGAGTCATTTCAAATATAGAAGAAAATATTTTGGAATGGGACTAGGAAAAGTGAAATAAGGCAATCAGAAAGCAAGAAAAGAATATAAAAATGATGGAGCTTGATGCTGACATCTGAGGAAAGAAATTCCTAAGAGCGAAATATGTAAATAGTGTAGTGAATATTCTAGGAGTTACAAGAAAATGGTATTTTGTCATTTTTTAAACTGTAAATTGTTTCATTCTTGAATTATTTCATTTTGTTGAGAGTGTAGAGGATTTGTGAAATAAATTCTGCCAAAATTATACAAAACTCAAAATTAAAAAAAAAAAAAACACCCTAGGACCTCTAACATAATGGCACGCACAGTTGCCACTTGTGAAATTATGCCGCTATCAGAATAACAACTATAATCATTAAAGGGCGTTACGAAATTGTCAGCAGGCCCCTGGCTAAGATGCTAGTCAGCCGAGTTTTTCCTTTTTCCCAGTCCCTCTCGTCCCCCTTCTCATGGTCTTTCCATTTATCTTTCTGAGCCTCTAGTTGTTCTATTTTTTTTCTTCTCTTTTCTCAATTAATTCTTCCACGATTCTTAATAGAACTGCCGTCTTCTCTTCTCATTCTTACAATTCATCCTCTCGTTTCTAAGCTAAAATTAGCTTTTAAGCTTGTTATCAGTAAGTCAAGGTGATTTCACCCGCTACGTCAACCTCTTATGTTACATATCACGCTTCCTTGAGATTGTCATCTAATATCTGGTCCAATTCTTCCTCTCCTTTATCTTATCCCTTCTGCCCTATCACTCAATTCCCTCCTCATTTCTTCTTTCCTATCACTCCATTCCCTCCTCATTTCTTCTTCCTTATCACCCCATTCCCTCTTCATATCCCTACTTATACTGCACCTCAACCTGCCTAAGTTTCACAAGATCCAAGCCAAAGCCATTTTTACCTGTAACCAGGGGAATATTATGCTATTTTCTCGTATCCTCTTATCGTGGATCTCTGGGTTAACTCTAGGGTGGTGTCCCACGGTGGTTTCAGCTTTCTAGTGACTGTGGCTCTTATAATAATATTGTATATGTGCTGACAAGAGCGAGAGGAAACAATGTCTCGTTCTAGTATGACTGGAGTGATAGCAAGGTGTTGTACACGAGGTGTGCCATGTTTGTAGTGATGGATGTGAAACTAAAATATGGAATAAACCCTGAAGATGTAATGAACATTCATGTGTTTCTTAAAACAAATGAATATCATCGGAGGCCGAATTGTGTGCGACGTAAGTGACGTATTTCTAGCACACACTGAAGTCCGTAAGGAAAAACACAAGTGCACGTGGTACAATTAAAAATTGGATAAGAATCTGATTATGTGATGATCAAAAGAAGTAGTATGTTAAAGTATATAAGATAACAGGGTAGATAAAGACGTATTTGGAAAAATGTCTGATATGGCATTATTTTCATAGATAAAATCAGCATTTACTTATATGGTTGTGCCTACCCAAGTTACAAGAGAGAGATATTTGTAAAAGCTTAGAAGTTGGGAATAAATGAGTTACGTGATAAATGCAGAAGGATGAATGGTAATGATCCAGATCTTTATATACGTTATCCTTTATGTGAAACTCTAAACCCATGTGGATTTTTCGTCATAATAAGTGATAGAGGCCCACTCCCATTCCAATAATCTCCTCAACTTCTTGAGCTGTATGACCCACAAGTGTTGAAGCTCTCATGTGAAGCAAACAGCAGTGGGACAAATGAATGTGAATGACATGAGGAATGAATACAAAGAATGTTTAGGTAACAGCGGTGGTGGTATTCGTCAGGAGAAATAGGAAAAATTCTCCTGGCGTGAGGATGATCTGAATGATAGAACGAATGAGACAACGGGCAGTAAATGAGAAAATAAGTGAATCCTGTGGATTGACGTTAAAGAGGAATGTGAAGCATGTAACGTACATGTGTACATTATTTGGCTCTTTGGTTCAGTGTTTAAAATTATTAATGTTTTATGTTTAGTTAATGGGACTTTACTTCTGCACTGTCCTGTGTGGATTAAATCTAAGGACAAGGTTTGCTTCTGTATATAATAAGTGGACTTAGTGTTTGTCTATCTTTGTATAAACCAAGCCTATACTAGGACTGACTGGACTTAGTCTTTGGTTACCTTGTTGATGTCCACACACTGTATTTTGTGGACTGGATGGTATCTGTCTGTGTTAACCTGGGGTCGAGTGCAAGCCAGTAGCACATCGTGTTACTTGTCCGGGTTTTAAGAGTCTTGACGTCATGTGATTAGTTCAACATTTTGGAATAATTATCATCTGTGGGTTGATTAACATTTGGCATATATGACAAAGATTATATATTCCAATTATATATTCCATCATGTGACTATTATTCCTTATGCAGACTGTAAAAGTATTTGTACCAAATGTATTTATTCAGTTGACATAGTTGCATTGTACACTTCGTGTTTTACTGATTCCCATGACTGGTGAATAAAGTAGAAATATCACTTTAAAACCGTGAGATAGTTTGCCTACAACAAAACCTGTTTTGGTAGGAGAGGGAAGCATGTCACTAAAAGTGTAATGAAAAGAAATGGGGGTTAGAAAACTAGAGAAACAGATGTTTGAAGACAGGTGCAGCTTATGTTAGGAGTCTTGCTCTATAGGGTGTTAGAAAACAAATGCAGGTGATGTTAGAAAATAAGGGCATTTGATGAGAGAAGACTAATGATGTGTTGTTAGACAGAAAATGCTCAGAATATCAGAAGACAAGTTCAGTGGATGCTAAAGAGCAAGCACAGTATTAGTTTAATAAATGTTAAATAACTTTAGCAGTAGGCATAAAAATACCATCATTAAGTGTTAGATGGAATGGCCAGTTGGTAATAGAAGACTAGAGTTTGTCGCCCCCTCCTCACAGGATCTTGCTTAGCCCTGCTTATGTGATGTGGTGATTTTTAGCTTTTGGATTGCTAATTCACGCACCGACGTGATAACTACTCAGATGGCAAGCCAGGTGAGTTATGCTGCTCACCGCGCTCACTGTGGACAGAATAATGCCTCGGCAGAAACAAGAGGGATACTAGCATGTTGATTCCCACAAGCAAGTGCAGTGGCAACAGACATCACTGAACCAACACAACTAGAGTCGCTCCACATCACAAGTCGTGCAGACATCGGGAGGAACCGCTAAGCAAACTGCACGTATCCTGAAGAAATTAAAGAAGGAATATTCGCTGTTTACGTGTTCCCTTGAGTTTGTTGAGTATGCGTTGTGCTTTTCGTTTGCACTCACAGATAAAATAGGTGGGTATTTTGGTTTCACGATTATCTTAATGGTGTTGAAATCGCCACAGAGAAACTCTCGGCTGCAAATTGTAAGTGCTCTCAGGGGTAAAATAAAAAAAAACAGTGAATACATCACTTTTTGTGGGTTTGTCGTGAAGGGAAAAGAAGCAAATAAGAGCATCTCTTTTGAAGCTTTTTTATTTCTTGTGCATCTGGATTTAGGTTGTTGTTGACTTGGAGTAATTCAGTATCCAGGGAGGGAGTAGAATTATTTTGACCAGTTTTAAGGATGAACTGAGAGGCGTGTTCAGTCGTGTTGGTTGCGGGAGTTTCAGCCTGAAGTGCTGTCGGCAAGTCTTACCATGTAACATGTGGAGTGTGTGTTAGATGACTTGTATAGTGTAAGTCAGAAGAATTATGCAGTGCGTTTTAGAAGATGTATGCAGTGGATGTTAGAAGACTTGTATAGTGTGGGAGTTAGACGACTAGCCCAGTGGAAGTTAGAAGACTTGTGCAGTTGAAGTTAGAAGACTTGTGCAGTTGAAGTTATAAAAATTGCACAGTGAAAGTTAGAAAATTTATGGAGTGTGAGTCAGAAGACTAATGCAGTGAAAGTTAGAAAACAAATACAGTGGCAGTTAGAAGATTTTTGCAGTATGTGTTAGAGGCAGTGTGTGTGTGTGTGTTAGAAAACATGTGCAGTGGGTGTGAGAGGGCGTGGGCAGTGTGTTACAGAAAACTTTTGCAGTGTGTTTGAAGACTAATGCCGTGTGTGTTTGTGTGTTAGAAGACTTATGCAGTGCGCTTGTGCTAGAAAACCTGTGCAGAAGATTTTTACAGAGTATTGCAGGACTAGTGAAGCAAGTGGCAGACAACTGGTGCATATGGTGACAACCTGAGGAGCTGTCTTCTACACTGACCTTGGTGGAGTGTCCAATATTTTTCTTTAGTCTTTTATTTATTTATTTTTTTTTTTTTTTTTTTTTTTTGCCTACTCGGCATTCTGCTTAGAGCGTTAAGCAGCAGATTCTGTTCTCCACACTGTGGATATTCTACGTCTTTTGGGATTAAGCCTGTTAAGGGCATACTAGAGTGTGGGCGTTTCACTCTCTCTCTCTCTCTCTCTCTCTCTCTCTCTCTCTCTCTCTCTCTCTCTCTCTCTCTCTCTCTCTCTCTCAGTATTTGTCAAAGATGGCCAGCTCCAGTATTACTGCTAGTAATTTCTTTTCCTAGCAGTTAAGAGATAAGATAAGATTTTGTACACAGATGTTTAACCCTGGAGGGTTAGCCACCCAGGATAACCCAAGAAAGTCCGTGCGTCATCGAGGACTGTCTATGTTATTTCCATTGGGGTCCTTAAATCTTGTCCTCCAGGATGCGACCCTCACCAGTCGACTAACACCCAGGTACCTACTTGCTAGGTGAACGGGACAGTAGGTGTGAGGAAAACACGCCCAGTGTTTCTACCTTTGCCGGGGATCAAACCACAGTGTGTCAGGCGAGAATGTTGCCTACCAGGCCACGGTTACATATCAAAGATTGTTGTGCGTAAGATTCATAATGCATTAACACCTGATGAGGCCATGACACAGCCAGAATTAAAGAAGCAATGAGAAAAACACAGCAAAGAGCTGTGTCGTCTGCAGCTTAGATTTCCCAACGAGTTTGAACGCTTGATACTGGCACTGGCTTCGCCCACAACATGAACGTGAACCCCCACCAAATTTCACTCTCGAATACTATCAAATTATTTGGGAATTCAGAACTTCTTCGTGAATATAACACAACACTTTACCATGCATCTGAATTATCTAACCAACTATTATTTCCTCGACAAATGTAGTGCAGTGGATGGGACTAAGAATTCACTCTGCTTACCAGAATATGTGACAGTAATTTTTGGTGTACATTTCTCTCCCTTGCATTATTTATCAAAGACACTTGTACGTACGACTCATATTGTAATCTGTTGTTAACAAAGGAATGAAACTGCAAATGTATTTACTCTTGGTCTGGCAAAAATGCTTACAGGTACTTGTTATTTTACTTTATCCTGTTATCTTGTTATTACACTTTATCCAGTTTTTAATATATAATGAATATGAAAATAGTCTCAGTGACGTGATGTGTTCTGTCAAACTATCAGCGGGTGTATACATACAGTGTTGTCAGTGATAGTCACAACCGAGCCTCAGGCAGCATTCCAGTGTAAAAACTACCATTGAATATATGCATATATATATATTTATATGTATAAATGAATATATATATATATATATATATATATATATATATATATATATATATATATATATATATATATATATATATATATATATATATATATATATATATATGTCGTGCCGAATATGTAAAACTGGTCACTTAGCAAGAACTCATTTAAAATTAAGTCCGTTCTGAAATTTACTCTTATACGTTTGAAGATATATTTTTTTCATTAACGTTAATGTAAAAATTTTTAATTTTGCACCAAAAGAATCTTAGAAAACTAACCTAACCTTATTATAACAAGAACAATTTATTTTAACCTAACCCAACTAAATATATTTTAGATTTGTTTACAATAATTTAATACTAAACAAATACAGTGAAATATATTTTTTTCGTTAGGTTCGGAATGATTTTGGCGAAATTATTGCATACACAAATTTTCACTTGTCCTATATGGCAAGATGAGCGTTGCTATTTAAGCCAAGATCGCAAGTTCTGCCTATTCGGCACGACATATATATATATATATATATATATATATATATATATATATATATATATATATATATATATATATATATATATATATATATATATAGGTTACAGGGAGGGGGTAAAGGAGGTTTTGTGTGCGAGGGGCTTTGACTTCCAGCAAGCATGCGTGAGCGTGTTAGATAGCAACGAATGGAGACAAGTGGTTTTTGAGTCCTGGAGATGGTAAGTACAGTACCTTCACTCTCAAGGACGGGTGCTAATGTTGCAGTTTTATAACTGTAGTGTAAGCATGCTTCTGGCAAGATAGTGATGGAATAAATGATAATGAAAGTTTTTTCTTTTTCGGGCCACCCTGCCTTGGTGGGAGAAGGCCGATGTGTTAATAAAAAAGAATCAAATATATTTATGTACGTGTGTGTGTGTGTGTGTATGTGTGTAATCAGCAAGATACCTGCACCAAGAGCCGGATCTTAAAGGGAATCAAACAAGGTTATTAAGGATATTCGAGAAATAAAGAAAAAGCCAGCTGGCGCATGATCTTTCAATCATAGGAAGAAAAAATGGAACCTGGTAAACCAAAGAAGACAATAAAGACAGTTGCTAGATATGACGAGAGAAAACTAAGAGAATAGCTCATTAAGGGGATTATTCATGATATTAACTTCACAACTGTCTCGCAGGAATTAATGTTAGATGGACACGAAAAATAAGCAATGAAGAAACGGTCAAGTTTTGAATAATTCAAGTGAAATACCCGTCAGTGGCATCTAGGTCTCTGGTAGACACACACACACACACGCCCACACACACCCACACAAACACACACTCTCTCACACACACATACACACACATACACACACACACACACACACACTCACGCACACACACACATACACACACACACGCACACACACACTCGCAAACACATACACACACACACACACACACACACACACACACACACACACACACACACACACACACACACAGTCACTACATCATCAACTAAGACTACGCCAAGACAAACCTCGTCTAGGGGGTCTTAAGGACACTTAAGGGCCAGGAGCTCGGACTCGACCCCCGCAACCTCAACTAGGTGAGTACACACACACACACACACTCACTCACACACACATACACACACACACACACATACACACACACA